>NC_133128.1:17080813-17400605 GCF_048418815.1 Hemitrygon akajei | reverse complement strand
ACAGCTTGGGGTTTTCCAGAGTTTGGAGTTCATTTCTGGTGCTGTTCTGTAAGGACTTCTTGTATGTTCTCCCTGTGGCATGTGTGAGCTTTCCCTGGGTGCTCAGGTTTCCTCTCACAGTTCAAAGACTTGCTGGGTAGGTTAATTGGTCATTATAAATTGTCCCGCGATTAGCTTATGGTTAATCGTGATCGTGGGGTTGCTGGGGTGTCGTGGCTCAGGGCTGGAAGGGCCTACCCCATGCCATATTGCCAAATAAATAACCGATTAGCAAGTCTTATGGCCACTGAAATAATGTTTCTTAATCTTTCATGAAGTGTAATGGTGAACTGAATATATATTAGCAGTTAAGTATTGATTTTGCTGCAGCCACAACTGTTTTGAAGAACTTTCACAACAGTATTATGAGAAATGACTCTGAATGCAGTTTAGACTATAAGTCATTCTGTCATGGTTGATAGTGATTCACGTTAAGAATATTTGTATCTAGTGATGAGGAATTGTATAATTTATATGTGGTATTGTTCTGTAACTATAGGGGTATGACTGGTAGCTTTGTAGAAAACTGTAAAATGGAGCCATGACATGTACACTACATTTGATGGTAGCAATGGATCATTTAGCCTCTTGAATGCAATTACTCCAGCACTTGTGTTAAAGGTGCATTGCTGTCAATGGTACTTACAGTGCAACTGTAAGTTTAGGATACCCGCACCCATTCATGTGCCTTACGTGAACCTCAGAAGTGCAAATCTTTTGGAAAACCCGTGGTTTCTCCTTTCTGCATACGTGAGTAGATATATCTTCTAACCATTTACTAGTAACATTCTGCTATGGTAAAGTTTTATCCAAATGCACTTTATGATTAAGTTTTTTTTTGCATCATTTTGGGGGTTGCCATTATATTAACACTAGCACGAAACTTTCTCAAGTTGCCTGTCTAAATACAATTTGAAAGATACTTAAATGTATGTAGTCCTTTCCTATTTATTTTTTTGCAACATTTTATGTAGTTGATACTTGAAACAATAGAAGTGTGACTGAGCTGTACAGACTGGAAGGTTCCAGATTTGATCACTGGTCTCTTAAGTTAGCAGATCTGAGCTACAAGTTAGGTTGATGCAGTACATTTGGCCTCCATGTCATCTCATGCTGCGAGGAAGAAAGACAACCGAATGGTGCCTGATTGCTGTCCAGTAATCCAAACTTGAATTAATACTCTCGTTGAAAGAGATCACATGAACTCTTGTTCATGTGATACTGGTATTGAAAGGTCATATATGATTTGGTTATAATTAAATTCAGATTTTATATAATCAACTTGTTGAGTTTGTATACTTTCTAAGTTGGGATCATTGAATAACAATCAGGAACAGAACATTTTGGTTCATTATTTTCCATTCCCATCTTTCCTGTACCAATGCCCCAACACACCCCAACAACTCCACCTTTTACTTCAAGTCAACTCAAAACATTGAGGTGAATTGTAGCACCCGAACTATTTTGGCCAATTTCTCAGGCCAGAGATTGATATGGTGTATCCCACCATTCATTATATATTTCCCGATGTACAATAAGATTCCATCCTTTTTGCCTCTATAAGGCCATGTTGTTGTATTTGCTTGGTTGAAAATGAGAGTTTAAAACTGAAAATTGCGCTCTACTTCTAATGCAGGAATGACATCACTGATTTGTTTTTCAAATGTACTTCTGTTACCAGTAAAACACCTAAAATATTGTTTTTATATTTCCACTGCTTTGGGAGAAAAGCTCCACAGTAAACATCAATATCATCAACAACATGGTCTTTTTAGTTGGGTAATGCAAATAGCTCTCAATTCCAAAATATGGTTATTAGGTGCAACTTTCTAAGGAGTTTGTCAGGAATGTTGTAATTTGTTTTCTTTGTGTGTGTGTGTTTATAGGGTTTGGTGTATGGTGGTGGTTCGTTCCTCCACTGTAACCGATAAAACCTCTTAAGTATTAAGATATTTCCATAGTCACGTGATCTGACTTTAATTTGCACATTTTAATACGTTGAGCTTAAAACCAACCATTTTCTTTGCCTTGAATTTGGGCTGTCTGGTATTTTTTGCCAGGCATGTTAATGCCCAATTTTTCATTAAATCTAACTTGGTAAGTTCTTCTATATTTGGTGGCAGAAATGTCATCACCAATCATGCTCAAGGAAATGCCTATAAGAATTGCACAAAATATATTTTGTCTTATGGCCTAATAACCCATGCATGTGGTATTCAGAGTGCATGGAATTGGTGCCACTTAGTTTGTTTCATGTAAAATGAAGGAGTAATTATCCTTAAAGTCTAACATCCATAAGGTTATTTCTTTTTCATCAGATCCAGCCCAATTCATGCCACTTGAGGGTGTTTGCCTCACATTCCTTATTCACATGAGAATGGATTGTGGTAATGAGAAAGTCTATGATCAGTAATACTACTGATTGTAGGCTTTCAGTCCTGCAATCAGTATTTTAAAATGGAAATCAGATTTTCTGCATTCTTGTTTTTATACGTCATTAGGCATTGTGAAAATTAGCATCATGTATTCTGTTTTTTTTTTCCGGAAATGAACCTAGTAAGTGCAATTCTAATATCATTTTTTTTGTCTTTTGTCTTTGCTGTCTTGCAGGAGTGTAACTCTAGGCCTTACTAGACCTCTCAGCAACAGCTAAGAATTTCAACACCAACAAATTAAGCTGTGCCAGTCTTGTGGAATGCTGCTTAAAAGAGCATGAGAAATAGTCAAAAGTGAAGTTAACAAGATAAATAAATAGCATCCCAGTACCTGTACAACTGGAATCCTGCAGGTTCAATCAAGGCAGCAAACCAAAGGACAAACATTTTACCACTCCTTTTTTTTGGTATTTCATTAGTGACCATAACGTACCTGGCCGCATTCTATTCTGTATACAATTGAATCCAAAATATTACAAAAATGTTTGGCTTTATGGAAACAGCTGACTTGGCTGTTGTGGGATTTTATTTTGTTCTTGTATTGTGCATTGGATTTTTTGCGATGTGGAAATCCAACAGAAGTACCGTGAGTGGGTACTTCCTTGCAGGACGCTCCATGACCTGGGTGGCAATGGGTGCTTCATTGTTCGTGAGCAATATTGGCAGTGAGCACTTTATTGGTTTAGCAGGATCTGGAGCTGCCAGTGGATTTGCAGTGGGAGCTTGGGAGTTCAACGCAGTGTTACTTTTACAAGTATTAGGTTGGGTCTTCATCCCAGTCTATTTTAGATCTGGTGTGTATACTATGCCACAGTATCTTTCCAGACGTTATGGTGGTAGCAGACTAAAGATGTATTTTGCTTTGTTGTTTTTAATATTATATGTTTTCACCAAGCTTTCCGTGGACTTGTATGCTGGTGCACTCTTCATCCGTGTGTCACTGGGCTGGGACCTGTATCTCTCTATCATCATTTTGATTGGGTTGACTGCGGTGTTAACTGTCACAGGAGGACTTGTGGCTGTCATCTACACTGATGCCCTGCAGGCCGTTCTTATGATTGGTGGAGCTTTAACATTGATGGTTGTCGGTATGGTCAAAGTTGGAGGCTTGGATGAACTGAAACGAAGATACATGCTTGCTTCTCCAAATGTTACTACAATCATTACTTCTTTCAATCTAAGCTCGACTAACACTTGCCATATCCACCCTAAAGAGGATTCTCTAAAGATGCTACGTGAACCAACTGATGAGGATATTCCTTGGCCTGGTTTCCTGTTGGGTCAAACACCAGCCTCTGCTTGGTATTGGTGTGCTGATCAAGTCATTGTGCAGCGTGTCTTGGCAGCAAAGAACATCGCTCATGCCAAAGGAGCCACTCTGATGGCTGGTTTTCTGAAACTCTTGCCCATGTTTATCATTGTCATTCCAGGGATGATTTCCAGAATTCTCTTTACTGATGAAATTGTTTGCATTAATCCAGAGCACTGCATGCAAGTATGTGGCAGCAGTGCAGGTTGCTCAAACATTGCATACCCACGCCTAGTGTTGGGAATCTTACCTGCAGGCCTTCGGGGTCTAATGATGGCAGTCATGATAGCAGCTTTAATGAGTGATTTGGATTCCATATTCAATAGTGCCAGCACGATTTTCACCCTTGATGTCTACAAGCACATTCGAAAGGCTGCCAGCTCTCGAGAACTTATGGTAGTGGGTCGCCTATTTGTTATCTTCATGGTCGGCACAAGCATTGCTTGGGTTCCTGTAATTGTAGAGATGCAAGGAGGACAGATGTACCTCTATATCCAAGAGGTAGCAGATTATCTGATCCCACCCATGGCAGCTGTGTTCCTACTTGGTATTTTATGGAAGCGTTGCAATGAACAAGGGGCTTTCTATGGAGGATTGGTTGGATCAATTCTGGGAATAATTCGCTTGATTCTTGCCTTCGTCTATCAAGAACCAGACTGTGATCAGCCTGACACCAGACCAAATTTTATTAGAAATGTTCACTATATGTATGTGGCAATGGCTCTGTTTTGGACCACCACCATTATAGCAGTCATAGTGAGTCTGCTGACACCTGCTCTTCCAAGAGAATATACTCGAAACACCACAATCTGGGCTTTAAAAGACTTGAACAACATAAAAAGGGCCCAGCCAGAAGAATCAGCTAAACTAGCAAGTCGAACTGTGTCTGAAAGCAATGGCAGTACCATATGTGTGGATAAGTCTGACTGTAATCGCAAAGATACCGATGGTATTGAATTAGTTCTGTTAATGCCTGGAAGTGATGAATCCAAATCTTTGTGCTCCCCATCCAGCATTGAAGGACTGACACCAAATGATGGATATTTAATTAGTCAAACAACTGTGGCCCACCAGACCAATGAGGAACCTCAACTGGAAAGAAGCAAATGGTGGAAATTTTTTGACTGCATTTGTGGATTAAAAAATTATGATGTGACAAGTCCAGTAGCAAAAAATATCATAGAGGAGGAACATATTTGCTTAGAAATGTTACAGGAGAGCCCAAGGATTAAGTTACTGTTAAATATTGGACTTTTAGTTGTATTATCTTCTGGAATAAGTATGTTCATTTATTTCTCTTTGTAAAATCAGTCTAAAGGTTTAAGTGAATGCAGTTTTATTTTAAAGATTTCTACATTCCTTTTGTTGGCCTGGATAGGTAACTCTTTGCTAGCTTTTAAATCATTAGAGGTGGTAATGGAAGTAAGTTGTTATAAATTGAAATTGTATGTGCCCAGTCTGAATTTGGTTGCAATAGGTCTGAGGCAGTCAAATTAGTCCTGTTGCTTTTTGTATTAAGTTGGGAAGTTAGTGTTTCATCTTCTAACCTGCTATTTAGCAACTCTTACAGGAATTGGGGGTTTTAAGGGAGAACCAGTAGAGAATTCAGTTGTGGCTTTGGTTACTTTTAACAAATACCTTTTATGATAGCTGCTGTCAAGGATCACAGTGGCATCTTATTAGATACCAGAAATGGAGAGACCCATGCCCAGTGTATTGTGTGAAACAGTGAGCCATTATCTTTTGGAAGAAAAATGTGGTTGGGACCTTGAAATTAAGTCTGTGGCCAATTTAACTTGGGATTTGTAGAGCATCACCTGACTTTCGTGGATAGATAATTTAATACCCTTTAAATATTTATTTCAAATTTAATACAAGTAAGATACGACAGGATTTATTTCAAATCAATTGCTATTTAATAATTATTTTATGCCCTAAAACAACAATGTATGGAAATTCCAATAAAAGTCCATTTTATGAGCGTAGTTAAAAGTAGCCCCAAAAATAAAAACAATTTTAGTGGCTTGTAAAATATTTAATAAGTTTAATGACATGTAGAGTTCTTAAATTCATTACATTTCCCCCTTCTCCATTTCTCCCCTTCCCTCACCATTTCACATACATACTTGGGCACCCATCTTGTAATGGATTTCTGCCACAGAGCCTGTAAGTCAGCTGCAAAAATATGTTCAGCTCTGACTTTTTCCATACTTCCTTCCCCACTCCACATGAAACTATTGTACTGTGTGGAACACCTCCCACGACAGGAGTAAATGAATTTTATAGGACAACATTGAGCCTGTTGATCTTCCTTATTTGAGGTATGGAGTTTGATGTTTAAAGATAGAAAACATTTGTTTAATAGTTTAGCTGCATAACAGATGCTGCACTCCAAGGGATTTATTTCATAACTCTAAAGGTAACACCCTTATGCAAATACATTTCATGTAGGCCAACAAAAGGATCAGTGTCTCTTTGTATAGCTATCATTGTATAGTATAACTTTTATTATGGATGATCTAGATTTTTAAAAAAGTGTCCTTTTGTAAAAAATTTTTTTTAACCTAATCAAAAAGTATTGATGCTTTAATATTGAAAGTGTTAACTGCTTTAACTGGACTTGGTTATAATTTTATATGTATATGACAAGTAAATTTTCATCTTTGCTAAGATGCAGGAGCTAGGTTGTGATTACTAGGAAGCATATTCTTTGGGTAACATCCGTACTTGTGATCTCCCAATCCTATTTGTGATGATTAAACCTATAGAGCAGGAGTGATTGGAGTTTGGGGTTAGAAGAGTATGTGAGGGGCACAATCTATTAGTCTCAAAAGAATGGGATCTATATATTGGGGTTTCGTTTCTTTTCCTTGTATCCTAATACCTTTTGTAGATATCTCTCCATCATTTGTCATTACTATCAACTAGTTCGTTTTTTAAACACTTATATTTTGAAATAATAATGTATTTTATTAAAACATAAGCTAAAGTACAGACCACGGATGCAGAAACTTTTAACTGAGCTTAAAAGTTAATTAACTTAGTTTTCTCGATTCAATTAAGTTAGATTTCAGCCAAAGAAAATGAATATCAAGAGTAAGTTATAATTTATATTGTATTAAAAATGTGTGATTTCATTTTTTAATATGGGAAAGAAAAGGATTTAACAATTTAAATTGCTGTGCAAGTACTATTTGTCTTTATGGTAGAGTATATAAATAGGATTTGCATAAATGAGCACTTGCAAAATAGCATTCTAACTTCAAAGTATTTGTCCTATCACCAGCAGATGACAGCTCATATATGTTATATATATTTATTATATAATATGTATAATGTATATAAGTACCATTTTGTGTCCTGTCCAGACTGACATTCCTATTTTTATACGAGGCAGTATATTTGCTTGTGTAACTACATAACCAGCAGACCACCTTCGCAAAGCATAAATAATCATTTGTCCAAGTGCCTGAAAAGGTGTTGACCAATTACAGCAGTTCAAATACATATATAAAAAAAATGTTGAAAATACACACCATGAAAATTTGTACCTTGATTTAAAATTAAGACTTCAACTTTTAAAATTGAATCTTTATTCAGAATTAGGAAGTGCTCAGTGTAAATTCAAGAATTTGTTATTAGATCAATAATCATGTTTTTCAACCTGACATTTGTAATAAAAACTTTATTTTAAAGTGTATTGATCATAATGTTTTAAATACTTAAATTGTTAGCAGCATTTGACATTGTTTGGGCATTATTAGTAACTCTATTGTTACTTGCCGTAGTAACTCCCATGAGTGTAAATGAACTACATGAGCTCAAAGGTAACTTGTAGAATGCTACTTGAACTTGATTCAATTACTGAGGCTTGTATCTCCAGTTCCAAAAAGATATATAAAAAAATAACACTATGGGTATAATAAGGAATAAAAGTTGGACTTCTGACCAAATTACCCAAACTGAATGAATGTTAATTAACTGATTCACCTGAGTTTTAATATTAACATTCTGTGATTAAAATAATGTTAGGTTCACTGAAAATTGATAATTTAGTCTGTCTTTGGCTGCATTTCTTTGGTTTGCTCTATTTTCTCATTCATGGATTCTAAATATAATATTCTTCATAAATTATAAATGTAGTGTACTAGCCTTCCTCAAATAATCAGTACCATATATGAATCTTGATTTTGTTCATCAGACAATATTTAAAACATTTATTGACTATTAGGTAATTGTGGAGAGTAATTGCAATTCTGCTTGCTCCTTGCAGTTTTCTCCTGTTATTCCCAAGGCCACTGGGTTACTAAAGTTATCTTTTTAGACCTCTTTGCCATGACTTAGCCTCAGACAGTGGTTTCAGATGCCCTGTTCTCAGATTGTCCTGAAGGCCCCGGGATGCCACCTAACTGATGTCAACAGGCCTTTGATCAAAGGCAGTTTAAAAAATTAACTGGATTTAATCTGTTTAAAAATAAACTGCCAATGATATTAATTAAAAGTGTTAAAATGACACCTTAAAACTGCTAGCCATGGCTGGCATAATGCTGAGGCCAATTTTGAGTTTTATCTGCATCAGTTTTGTGCCATATCACATTATGTTGAGTTTAGCTTTGGAACAAGGACCAAAAATGCTGTCTTCCCTGATCTGGTTTTCAACTTCTGCATTCAATCTGCAGACACAGAAGTCAGCAATCATTGACCTGTGAAGGCCACCTTGCTAAAAGTTCTCTATGGAATTGCTGTCAAAATGCAAATGGATGTCTGGCTGTTGAATATTGACATGGTTCTAATTACATTTCAGCATCTTTTATCTGGTGACAAAGACTAACTGCAAGTTTGTGCTGATACTTTGATTCAAGGAGAACCATAGGGAGCACAAAATTTAAAAAAAAAATCTAAATGTGAAATGGTTGAAACATAACAAATAAGTATATTCTTGAAATAGATCAGCAGTTTTCAGGAAATTGAATTGAGCAAAACAGTAAAAAAAATTAAGAAATTTTCAGTAACAAAACTTGTATAAAACTTAAACTATCTTTTGCTCCTTATGACTCATTGCTTTTCCTTATGTTGACAATCCCTGAGTATACTTGCCATTTCTTTGGCCATTGTCACAGAGAAGCTACTTCTGATGCTGGAGGTCTTGTGGTCTTTGGGTGGAACACAGAGAGGGGCCATGGCAACTTGAATCTTAAGTTCATGCTTTTAAATAACCGAATACATAGAATGGCTTTTTTTTTCCTTTTGGAATTGGGATTATTGGACATGTCCTCACCAGATAACAGCAGGATTCCATTCCTGTGAACTGTTTGTAATCTGGCCATTTCACAAGTCTGAAATGCAGCATGGACCAAGTTTCCAGGTGGCAAAAGATGCCTGCAGCTTGATGGCAGTGGCAGATCCATTCTGTTGGTCTCCTGAACTCCCAAAGTAGTTTTCAACTGTGACACCAAGAATACAGCAGATATCCTTGCTCAGTCTAGGAAGAGAATTGCCTAAATCCACTCAATTTAAACTTGAAGCTTGATCTCTTTAAAAAGAATATAATTGGGAGAAAAGAAAAGTTGGAACATTTGAATATTTTTGTAACCCAGATTTAATAATGAGTCTTATCTATTTTCACATCTTGCTTAAAAAAAACATCTCAAAGAAATGGCTTCTGAGATTTAAATTTGGTAGTGTCATGTATGACCATTATAGTATTCAACATTTTGCTGACTATAAAGATATTGACTCGGTAATACCTGACTGTCCCTGAAAGTAGTTAGCAAATTTATTCACTTCACTTTTGCACTGACACAAACTATTTTGAATGTGTTAAACAAGCTAACTTAAAGCTTGACTTTGAAGGTAATTTTATGATATTAAACTTGCACTTAGTAGAAACCATACTCCTAGATAAGGCTTTCTATTTTGAATCTTGAAGTGATCTGAAGTATTTGAAACATTGGAGTGAGTTTTCCCAACTCTCTATCAATCCTCATTTCCCCATTATTTTAGGTAGAAGATTAATGTCATTTGCAGTTTTCATATACTGTAAACTAGTACACATTTAACATATTTTGGAAACACTTTTGTTTCCTCTGTGTGTGTGTGTGTGTATGTGTAACTATGAAACAAGTCTTTGTGCTCCCAAATAGGCTCTTAAGCCAGTTTGAAGTTATTATAATTGTTAGAGATCTTCATCTGAGCATTAATGTCTATATGAGTAACATGTTGGCACGTATTGTAAGAAAGCTTGTTATTTCCCATCAGGGTTAAAGTATGGTAGGTAGATCAGAGCCCAGAAATCATCGGTTAATAGTGTACACATTTCAGTGAATTTGCCAGGAAGTATTTGGGTGGGCATTGATGCTTTTGCTAGAAGTCCCATTTATGGAAATTGGATTTGTTTGAGTATATTGCGAAGTTTTGTTTTGGGTAGGACAGTTAGTGTCCATCTCAATTTATGCTGAATGAACTTGTTAATGTTCCATGAATCTGTTAAGATTTTATCAGGAAGATTTTTTTTTAGAAAAAGTCCATGAAGGAATCTGTTAAGATTATATTTGGAAAATGTGGGTGAGGGATTTAAGTGTAGGTTGAAGTGAGGAGAGTTAAGCGGTTTGAATGGACTGATGCTTAAGGTAAATTTTTGTTCAGCTATTTTAATAGTGTATCCCCACATGATCTTTTCACATATTTTGGAGAGAGAGAGAGAAAATAGTGGACCATCAATATATTTTGAGTTATTTTTGTATGGGATTTATCAAGGCATCAGCAGGTGGTGGGAGTACTTTCTGCTGGAGGAGACTGAACAGACAATTTAAATAACAGTTGGATGAAGTGTTGTCATTTTATTCTGTTGGAATATGGAAGAAAATTATTTAACTTTGGTTAATCATTTTGTATATCTGTTAGTACCTATGATTGTTATGTAACCCTTATATAAATCAACCAGTGTATTCAATAATAAAATTGTATACTTTTTTACCTGTAATTGCAATACAACTTGTGTACTGAAATCTATTTACTTCTCAAAATATTCAATAAAAGATAAGAATATTTTACTTGTGCATTTGATGTTCGTCAGTCTGTTACTTATTTGCAGTCATACTTCTAATCAGTAATAGAAAAATTATTTTTTAAATATTAAGATTGAGAAGATGAATTGTTAGGAAACTAACATTAGGATTACAGATACTTTAAAGCTATGGAATCATGCATTTGAATGTAGTGGCTCTTTCTGGATACATCAAAAACATTTTTATTTGTTTTAGTGTATTATTCCCAGATTAGTATGTTTACAATTTCATTACATGACATTGTTATAAATGATATTTATTTGGAAGACAAAATAGCATGGTGTTTGCTATGAAGATTAATAACTGCCTGGGAATATATTTGTCACTCCAAGCTTCTCCATTATGCATTTGTCTCTTGCAGGCAGCTCCCAGCTTATGATAGTTCTGTTTTTTAAAGAACTTTTCATAACCTAAACTGTTTGTGTTGGAACTGAACAAAAAGTGTTTTGGAGAGGATCAGAGAGAGCTGTGACAAAAGAGAGCCGGCAGGCATAGGAAGAGCAGCCAGCATTGGGCTTCACGGAGTGATCCTGCTTGGTGCTCCCGGCTCTGCACAGCTTGACCCAGTTCCCTATTGTTGGCCCGGAGTGGGTTGGGGGTGATTGAGGAGAGAAGGCACACTAAATTTCCCCATTGACACTAAGAAGTAGATGGCTGCAGCCCCACAGCAGTTGCCCAAACATCCCTCTGATCTTCCAAGTACATATTCACAGGCTGTCAATAAATCAGTTGTGTACTTGTAGGTTTTCAGATTCATGCAAATATAGAGGTACGTTAGAAATTCCATCACTAAGTTTAAAATGTTAATAAATTACTGTTCTATCTAGAATTGCCCTAATAAACCAATGTACTGTTTGCAGGACATTAGAGTTCAGATTTTATCAGTAATAGCAGGTGTAAAGTTTGAGCCAGCAGTCCCATTGCTGAATCCCATCCACAAAGCTTGACCATTGTGACGTTCTAGAAAACTTGACATTTTGCATCATTAGCATCTTGCATCTCCAACTACTTTGTTTTTCTGAAACTATCAGAAGTATTACAACCTTCTAAGTATATGGTTATTTTATACTGCAGCTTTGTTTTAGTATCTCCAGAGCATTTCTATTATTGACATTGCTAAAATGTAGTCAAAAGTCACCAGCATGTAGTATCATCAGAAGTTCAGCCAGGACATCATTGATTACACTACTGTCCTTTTAACACCCACTATTGATTATCTGGCCCAGTTGTGTTTTCTTGCTTGCTTCTCTTAACAATCTATATGCATCTAAAGTGTTACCCTCCATGACTACATAAGCTACAGATAAGTGTCTGGGTTCATGTGTGCTGACAATACCAAGCGCTGCTTTGGCTCTCTCAACCCATCTGTTGTCAAAAGTGCTTATCCAGGTTTGAATATTGAGTAAACTCCATCCTTGCACTTGCACACCAGAGTGATTGAAGCCAATGTCTAAAGATATTGGGGCAGGTTTTCATGGTTTTCTTACTTAGTCTCTGGTTGAGCTGTCCGTGAGTTTTAGTGTGCTATCCAAACTTTTCAACACTGCATTCTTGCTGTTAAATGCTGCCTGCTTCATAACAAGTGGTCTTTGTGATTGGGTAACTGAATTAGATTAGTTATTCAGAGACCTGGGGTATTCTAATTCAGTTAATTAAAATCACTGATCATGAGACCATGGACAGCTTAAAATGTCAACCTAGTCACGAATTGCCCTTTTGAGAAGGGAAATTTGCATTTGGGTGCAGTGGTCTAACAGTGACTCATCTTTATTGGTACTCTGACCAGTACTATCATAAGCATTATTAGAATTGTGTTCATTATTATTGACATATATGATGTGAAATTTGTCAGCAGCAGTACAGTACAAAGACAGAATTACCATAAGTTTTTTAAAAAAAAAAGTACAAATAAAAATGACGTAGTATACATGGGCTGTTCAGAAATTTGATAGAGGAGAAGCTTTGCTGTATCACTGTGTGTGTGGGTCTTCAGGCTCCTGTAGCTCCTCCCTGCTGGGAGTAATGATATGAGGGTATGTCTTAGATAGGAAAGGTACTTAATGATAAATGTTATTTTCTTGAGGCAGTGCCTTTTGAAGTTGTCCTCAATGGTGGGGAAGGTTGTGCCTGAAATGGAGCTGGCTAGGCCTACAACCCACTGCAGCCTCTTCTGATTCTGTGCCTTGGAGCTTCTATGCCAGGGTGATGATGCCAATCAGAATGCTCTCCAATATACATCTACAGAAATTGACAAGTGTCTTTGGTGACATACCAAATATCTTCAAATTCTTAATGAAATAGAACTGCTGACGTGCCTCCTCCTCACCGCTGCCTTGCTATATTTTCTCAGTCCATAAAAAAACTTGACCTCTGTCCGTGCCTTAGATTTTCTTTCAATCCCTTTTCCTTTTTTCCATGGTATGTCAGGATTAGCTTCTTAAGAGCCTCATTATTCAAGTTTACCTTTGTTACAAATGAGTTTAGTCTGCCTGCATTTCAAATTGAGCAAAGTAGCATGTCTGAAGAGGATAATGAAGCAGGGATCAGATGAAGTGTAATGATGCCGGGACAAAAGGTTGGCAAATTAAAAAGGGGAGGCTAAGTATGAGAAGTCAGGGCAAATTCTAAAATGGGATTCTTGTAGAAAGATTGGCACACTGAGGGCAATGTTACTTTAGAAAATTATCTCAAAGTATTATGGTTTTAAGAAATGAACATTGTTAAAGCAGCCAAGAAAATCAGTGTGCTAATGCATTTTATCACTTAGATGATATTTCATTTTACTAAATACTTAGTAATAATGTGTCTTGAATAGTTTAAATATTTTTTATATGAGTGCATTGTTTCCATGCTATTTTTGTCTTTAATCTAGGCAATAAGGTATGGCAATGATGTGTTTGCAGTGTCAACTTGTTAAGAGTTGAAGTATCAGTAGTGGTAGAATATTGAGTTCAGTCTGATGGTTCCCTCTTGGTTACCATCTGGTTAAATGAAAGGCATCTATCTGGTATATTGATATGACAAGGTGAGGAATTCTACATTTGCTGGAGAACTGCTAGATATAATTTCAGAACTCTTGGTCAGCTGAAGTAAAATCTTCTTATATCTTATCACCCAGGTTGCAAAATTGGCAGTAAATGAAGGCTCACCCTGTTTTCCAGTTTTCTTATGTAATTGGTTCATAGAGAAGTACAGCATAGAAGCAGGTACTTTGGCTCATGTCAAAGGCTTCAGAGCTCAAATGCAAAGTATATTCAAAGCTTTTGGGTACTATAGAAATCAAGGGATGTCAATCATGAAGTAGATATTTATACACCGATTCTCCCCAAAGCCATTGCACGAAGTTGATGAATTGAGAATCAGTATGGGCTTCAGTTAAGTTATTCCAAGGTTTATCAATAAAGATAGATTTCTTGTGTTAACTTCAGTACATCTGTTAACAAATAAAACAGTATTTTCACAGTGATCTTATTAATGTAAAAATGTAGGGACAGCAGAGTTGTATAAATACATTATATGAAGTATGTAACCATGAATTCACCTTTCTGATGTTTTTCATCTATGGACTACTTTTCACAAATCATGGTTTCACTCTTAACTGTATTGACCTCTGGTTGCTGAAGTAGTCAAAATCAATATTCTACTTTCCATATAGTTATTAATGAGTGATTATCTCTCTCTGATCTATTTACTCTATCCCTTGATTCCTTTAGGACCTGGAAGTCTGTTAATCTCAGGTTTGAATATACTTAACACTGGAGCTTCTGCAGTGTCCTGGATGATAGAATTTTTAAGAAAAACACCTCTGAGATCACATCAAGTTTTGGGGAAGCAATCTCTTTTGGTCTCTTTTGAATAATGCAACTTAAATTGATATACCAACCCCATTTCTAGAAAAGTTGGGATATTTTCCAAAATGCAATAAAAACAAAAATCTGTGATAATGTTAATTCACGTGAACCCTTATTTAACTGACAAAAGTACAAAGAAAATATTTTCAATAGTTTTACTGACCAACTTAATTGTGTTTTGTAAATATACACAAATTTAGAATTTGATGGCTGCAACACACTCAACAAAAGTTGGGACAGAGGAATGTTTACCATTGTGTTACATACCTTTCCTTTTAATAACACTTTTTAATCGTTTTGGAACTGAGGGTACTAATTATAGTAGATTTGCAATTGGAAATTTTGTCCATTCTTGCTTGATATAAGACTTCAGCTGCTCAACAGTCCGTGGTCTCCGTTGTCTGATTCTCCTCTTCATAATGTGCCATACATTTTCAATAGGAGATAGATCTGGGCTGGCAGCAGGCCAGTCAACCACATGCACTCTGTGTCTATAAAGCCACACTGTTGTAGCCTGTGCAGAATGTGGTCTGGCATTGTCCTGCTGAAATAAGCATGGACGTCCCGGGAAGAGACGTTGCCTTGATGGCAACATATGTCTCTCTAAAATCCTAATATATGCCTCAGAGTCAATGGTACCTTCACATACTTGCAACTCACCCATGCTGTGGGCACTGATGCACCCCCATACCATCACAGATGCTGGCTTTTGCACCTTTTGCTGATAACAATCAGGGTGATTGTTTTCATCTTTGGCACGGAGAACTCGATGCCCATTTTTTCTGAAAACTAGCTGAAATGTGGACTCATCTGACCACAGCACGATTCCACAGTCTTTCGGTCCATCTGAGATGAGCTCGGTCCCAGAGAACTTGCCGGTGTTTCTGCATAGAGTTGATGTATGGCTTCCTCCTTGCATAATACAGTTTCAAGTTGCATTTCTGGATGCAGCGACGGACTGTGTTAAGTGACAATGGTTTTCCAAAGTACTCCCGAGCCCAGGTGGCTATTATTGTCTCTGTAGCATGACGGTTTCTTAGGCAGTGTCGCTTGAGGGCTCGAAGATCACGCACATTCAACAGTGGTTTCCAACCTTGCCCTTTACGCACTGAGATGTCTCTGAATCTTTTCACAATATTATGTACTATAGATGTTGAAAGACCTAAATTCTCTGCAATCTTGCGTTGGGAAATGTTCCTTTTGAACTGACTAACAATTCTCTCACGAATTTTGGCACAAAGGGGTGAGCCACGACCCATCTTTGCTTGCCAAGACTGAACCTTTGATGGACGCTACTTTTATACCCAGTCATGATACCTCACCTGCTACCAATTAGCCTGCTTAATGTGGAGTCTTCCAAACCAGTGTTCCTTGAATATTCTGTGCACTTTTCAATCTTACTTTAACTCTGTCCCAACTTTTGTTGAGTGTGTTGCAGCCATCAAATTCTAAATTTGTGTATATTTACAAAATACAATTAAGTTGGTCAGTAAAACTATTGAAAATCTTTGTACTTTTGTCAGTTAAATAAAGGTTCACGTGACTTAACATATCACAGATTTTTGTTTTTATTGCATTTTGGAAAATATCCCAACTTTTCTGGAAATGGGGTTTGTCGAACCTCATTCTTTAGAATGTCAATGGACATAGGGCAGTCCCACCCACTGGCTCTTCATAAAGCAACCCTCTTAATTGAAAGAGCAAACACGAGGAAATCTGTAGATGCTGGAAATTCAAACAACATGCACAAAATGCTGGTGGAACACAGCAGGCCAGGCCAGGCAGCACTAAGGGTCCTGACGAAGGGTCTCGGCCTGAAACGTCAACAGTGCTTCTTCCTATAGATGCTGCCTGGCCTGCTGCGTTCCACCAGCATTTTGTGTTTGTTGTTTGCCTCTTAATTGAAAAATCAATTTATGAATTATAGTGTCTTCAAAGGTACATTCTTGGAGTTAAGCTGAAATTGTACACTGGTTTTTCTCAGCAAGACTTCAAGGTACAATTTATGATGTTACTTTTTATATTTGCATTTCATGTCCTCATATGCTCAAGTTTATACAGTTTTAATTTTTAAAAAAAATAATTCTATTTAACTTTTCCTATCAAAATTTATCCTTTTATTACATGTTATTCTCTGCCACCACTCTGCCATCAATTAATTTGACTATGATTCCCTTTGAAGGCTTACCTCTTTTCTATTCACTTTTCCATGGGCTTTTATATCAAGTATAAACTAGAATATATTCTGTCTTCAGTTTTGATCATTAATCAATAAATACTGAGGGCTCAGCTACTAACAAGTCTTTATCAGATTGTACAGAAAATAACTGAGACCTCAGTTTTCATCCTTGCTGTATCCCGTGAGAAATAGCCTCTTCATCTGAAAAAAGTAATTTGTTTTTTTAACTTTTGTTAAACATGTGTGTCCATCAATATAAACACTTAATTATATAATGATCATATGACATCAAATGCTCCAAGCAAATCTTGAAAACCTCTGAATTTTCAAACATATCGGCCCTGTGTAACATGTTCATTCTATCTAAATGTACTACAGTTTTCTAACATGCTTTTCAATGTGTCCTTAAGAATGGATTTTGGCATACTCTATCTGAACCACCAGGCATAGCATATGCTGATTGCTTACATTTGTTCTAGGACAATTTTGATTTTTTGACTGAGCTGTTGTCAGAATAATGTACAATTCACACTTCACCTTTTGTTTGTACTTTCTAATCTTCCAGAATCTTGGAGCTAATAACTTAATTATTGTCGCATGTACCAAGATACAATGGAACAGTTCTGTCCTGCATGCCATCCATTTGGGTCATTTCAAATCATAAGTGCATTGAGTTAGTACAAAAAGAGCAGAATGCAGAATATAGTGTTACAGTTACAGAGGAAGTGCAGTGCAGGTAGACTATAAAGTGCAAGAGCCATGATTAGATAGATAGATAGATAGATAGATACTTTATTCATCCCCATGGGGAAATTCAACATTTTTTCCAATGTCCCATACACTTGTTGTAGCAAAAACTCATTACATACAATACTTAACTCAGTTATAATATGATATGCATCTAAATCACTAACTCAAAAAGCATTAATAATAGCTTTAAAAAAAGTTCTTAAGTCCTGGCAGTTGAATTGTAAAGCCTAATGGCATTGGGGAGTATTGACCTCTTCATCCTGTCTGAGGAGCATTGCATCGACAGTAACCTGTCGCTGAAACTGCTTCTCTGTCTCTGGATGGTGCTATGTAGAGGATGTTCAGGGTTTTCCATAATTGACCGTAGCCTACTCAGCGCCCTTCGCTCAGCTACCGATGTTAAACTCTCCAGTACTTTGCCCACGACAGAGCCCGCCTTCCTTATCAGCTTATTAAGACGTGAGGCGTCCTTCTTCTTAATGCTTCCTCCCCAACACGCCACCACAAAGAAGAGGGCACTCTCAACAACTGACCTATAGAACATCTTCAGCATCTCACTGCAGACATTGAATGACGCCAACCTTCTAAGGAAGTACAGTCGACTCTGTGCCTTCCTGCACAAGGCATCTGTGTTGGCAGTCCAGTCTAGCTTCTCGTCCAACTGTACTCCCAGATACTTGTAGGTCTTAACCTGCTCCACACATTCTCCATTAATGATCACTGGCTCCATATGAGGCCTAGATCTCCTAAAGTCCACCACCATCTCCTTGGTCTTGGTGACATTGAGACGCAGGAAGTTTGAGTTGCACCATATCACAAAGTCCTGTATCAGTTTCCTATACTCCTCCTCCTGTCCATTCCTGACACACCCCACTATGGCCGTGTCATCAGCGAACTTCTGCACATGGCAGGACTCCGAGTTATATTGGAAGTCAGATGTGTACAGGGTGAACAGGACCGGAGGTAGACTAAGATCAAGAATTCTTTGTTATCGTACCAGAGATTCATTCAAGAGTCTTAGTTGCTGGATAGAAACTGTCCTTGAGCCCGGTGGTGAGTATATTCAAGCTTTTGTATCTTCAGTTCAATGATAGAGCAGAGAGAATGACCAAAGGAAGGGTTCTTTATTATGATGGCTGCTTTCCCAAGGCAACAAGAAGAGCAGACAGTCAGTGGAGGAGACGTGAGGCTGTTTTTCTTTTCTGATGGACTGACTGTGTCTGTAACACACTGCAATTTCTTGTGGGGTCATGCAGAACAGTTGCCACAGCAAGGTGTGATGCCTCCTGATAATGGTGCATCTTTTAAAAATTGATGCGGTCCAAGTTTCCTTAACCTAAGGAAGTTGAGGCAGTAGTGTGCTTTGCTGGCTGCAGCATCAACATGGTTAGATCAGGACAACCTTTTGGTGATATTCTTAACCTTGGAATTTGAAGTTCTCAAACATCTTCACCTGTGCACCATTCATAGACATAAGGGTGATGTTCTGGTCTGCTTCTCTAAGTCAGTTATCATATCAGCTGTTTTATTATGCTGAGGGAAAGGTTGATGCTTTGACATCATGCCACTAGGCTCTTCTTCCTGCATTCAATGTTTTGTGACATCTGGCCCACTGTGGTGGTGCTAACTCAAACTTGTAGGTGGAATTAGAGCAGAATTTGGTCCCACTGACATGAGGTTGTAGGGCAAGGCTTTGCTGGGCTATATCAAGAAACTATAATCTAGGCTATCTAGTAGAGGGGTTAAGTTTCTCTAGACTAATTTCTTGACAAAATATTAAGGTCCTTATTGTTAATATTATTTTCCTCCACAAGTTTTGTTTCTTTTGCTCCTTGTGCTATGAAATCTGTACCTGGTAACTGAAGAGAGTATGATGCAAACATTTACAATTTCTGCTGCCTTGGTCTCAAAATGCACTTCGAAGTTCAAAGTAAATTTTATTATCAAAGTACATATATGTCACCATATGTTACTCATTTGCAAGAATTACATACCAAATTTCTTCAAGCTTTTAATGAAATATAGCTGCTGGTTTGCTTTCTTCGTAATTGAATCAATATGTTGGGCCCAGGATAGATGTTCAGGGATGAATTCACTCGGGAAGTAGAACTTCACTGCATTTTCAGGTAGTGATTTCCAGATATCAACTGCCCTTTAGTGAAGATTTATTTTTCCTACCTTGCTCTCTCTTGCTTCCCCCAATTTTTTTAAATCAATGCCTCCTTGCTTTGGACCCCTATGCTCAGGGAAATGGGTACTTCCTACTTATGTAATATTATTCATACCATCTGTCTCCTCATTGCCTTACATATGTTCAAGAAAATCCTAGCTCATTCCTCACAGTTGCCATCTTCCAGAAGTGGCATATCTTCATAAATCTCAGCTGTTATATCTTTATTGTCAGTCTCCACCTGATGCATTGACCATCCATTTTCCCCCTATAGAAAGATGCTACCTGGTGCACTGAGTTCCTCCAGTGCTTTTTGTGTTACTATTGATTTTGAAAAGCTTTGCTAATACAATTGGCTTATAATACATTCACTACTAGTTTTGCAAAGCATTTTTCAACTCTATCAGAATCACTGGCATATGTCTTGAAATTTGTTTTGTGCAGCAGTCCATTGCAATACGTAATAAAAACTATTAAATATTTTTTAAAAATCTCATATATACAATACTTTGCAAAAGTTGAAATGTGCGTGTGTGTGTGTGTATTAATGCAGAAAGAGATGGGGGAAAATATTGAGGTAGTGTTCATGGGTTCATTGTCCATTCAGAAATCTGATAGTGGAGGGGAAGAAGCTGTACCTGAAACAATGTGTATCTTCAGGCTCCTGTACCACCACCTTGAATGGTAGCAATGAGAAGAGGGCATTCCCTGGATGGTGAGTGTCGTCTTTTTGAGGCATCATCTTTTAAAGGTCTTGATGCTGAAGAGGCTAGTGCCCATGGTGGAGCTGGCTGTATTTACAAATTTCTGCAGTTTTTTCTGATCCTGTGCAGTGGCCCCTCCATAGCAGACAGTAATGTAACCAGTTAGAATGCTCTCTACAATACATCTGTAGAAAGTTGATAGTGTCTTTGTCTTTGGTGACATACCAATCCTCCTCAAACTCATAATGAAATGTAGCCACTGTTGTGCCTTTGTAGTTGCATCAATATGTTGGGCTCAGGATAGATCCTCGCAGATGCTGACACACAATAAGTTGAAACTGCTCACCCTTTCAAATTCTGATTCCTGGTGTGTGTCCCCTCCATTTCCCCTTCCTGTGGTCCACAATCAATTCCTTGGTCTTATTGATGTTGCTTGCAAGGGTATTGCTGCAACACCACTCAATCAGCTGATCTATCTCAACCAGGAAGCGTTCATGTCACCATCTGAAATTCTGCCAACAATATATAGTTGGCAAATATATAGATAGTGTTTGAGATGACATCTTCTGTAGACCTTGTGCTTTGCTAGGCATTACAGGTAGTGCACAGCCCACAGTGAGACATGTTGAAAAATATCCTTCACTGATGTTCATTAACGGGACAGGGTATTTATTGATATCTTGGTCTATTTAGCATATACTTATTTATTTTTAAGGGGCATGGATGTTGCTGATCAGGAAAACATTTCTTGGGCATCCTTATCATGTCTTAGTACCAACACATCATACTTTACGTGTGTTATTTTATAACCTTTAGAATACATAGACTTATCTATATAAAGTGATATTCTATTTGACAATAATAATCTCATGTCAATGTACAAGATGAGATTGCTTAAATGATGGTCCATTCCTTCTCAGAGTTTGAATAGGAAACTTGCCCTAAGAATTGATTATTGGCAGTTTCCACTCTTCTGGGCAAATTGCTTCAAACTAGTAATCAACCCCTTCTTGAGGAGCTCCAGTATGCAGATTGTAATCAATTAGCTAGCACAATATTTATACACATTCCAGGCATGAAGCCGAACACGTGAGGATTAAAGAAAAGCAGAAACAATTTGCTTTCTTCAGTTTCAGATATGTCCATGTCAATGTAATTAAAGATGAATTTATATATTTAAATACTGAACAGCATTGAAGATTAGGTGATCTATGTTTGTGCTGTTTTAATGGAAAAGGACAGGTAATCTTCACCTGCTTAAAGTTGCTGATTGAAGATAGTTGGGAGAAAAAGAAATTGGTGTTGCTTTACAAAATCAATAGCAGTTTTGTGAACTTCTTAAACCATTGTGTAAAGCAAGGGGGGTGGGGTTGAGAAAGTAACTGAAATCTATTTTAAGGAAGCAGCAGGGAATGAATACAAATATTCTTTTCCAGAAAATAGAGCAAATTTACTGTAGGACAACAAACAGTTTGTCAGACAGATTCATGGAATCTTCGGGAAAGAAAGAACTATTTAGGTCAATAGTATCTCTTTTTCAGTGACCTGTCTACTGTTGTTCCAATATTTTTCTTTTATCTTTCCCTTTCAGTATTCTGATGCGCTTGAGCTCAATTGGCACAAATGACGTAAGCTATTTTCAATAACCTTTGTTTGCAGTCAAACATTCAAACCAATCATTTATTCTTCTAGTTCCAGTTCTGAATTAATATCTCCCTTGTTACTGAAGATGATGCTTTTAACTTAAAATTACTGTAGATTTCAAAGAAATTCTTAGGTATATACTCAGGATTTGTTACAAAAAAACTTGCTTTTATGTATATTGATGCTCCAATGCAGCCTACTGTACATCGGTGAGACCTGACATAGATTGGGAGATCCCTTTGTTGAGCCCCTTTGCTCTGTCCACAGCAAGCAAGATTTCTGGTGGCCAATCATTTTAATTCTGTCCTTCTGTCATCTTCCCCCTTCCTTTCCAGTCCTGAAGAAGGGTCTCGGCCTGAAACGTTGACTGTTTATTCATTTCTATAGATGCTGCCTGACCTGCTGAGTTCCTCCAACATTTTTAGTATGTTGGTTGTAATCTGAGTCCTGATTCCCATTTCGACATGTCAGTTCATGGCCTCCTCTACTGCCACAATGGGGGTCACTCTTAGGCTGAACACGTAATACCTCATATTCTGTCTAGGTAGCCTTCAACCTGACACACTCGACCACTGCTATACTATGATAAGAAATGCCTACTGTTCCATGCCTAGACCACATTTCAGGAAATCTGATCACTTGGCTCTCCTTCGCCTACCTGCATAATGGCAGAGGCTGAAGAGCAAGGCTTCAGAGATGAGGGCAATAAAGAGATGGTTGCAGAGGCAGAGGAGTGGCTATGGGGTTGCTTTGAGTTGGCAGACTGGGCCGTGCTCAAGAGTCAGGACGCGAATGAATACACCACGGTTGTCACGGACTTTATAAAAACAATTGTAGATGAGTGTGTCCCATGAAATCATTAAGTCTTTGCCAACCAGAAATCCTGGATGAACCATGAGATCCACAATTTGCTGAGGGCCAGATCAGTGGCATTGAGGTCTGGCAGCCAAGATACAAGAGTTTCAGGCACTATCTCTGGAAAGCCATCTTACATGTGAAGTGGCAATTTTGGACCAAAATTGAATCACTGAAGAATACTCACCAACTGTGGAAGAACTTGATGCTATTACCTCTCACAAAGTGAAACCAAGTGACATAGATGACAACAAGGCTTCACTGTCGGATGAGCTCAATGGCTTCTGTGCTCGCTTTGACTGTAAAAATATGGAGGAACCTTCACAAATTCCCACAGCCCCTGATGACCCCATGATTTCAGATCCTGATGCCAATGTGCGAACATCTTTCAAGAGGGTGAACCCACAGAAAGCATCCAGCCCAGATGGGGTAGCTGGCTGAGTACTAAAGATCTGTGCTAGTCTACTGGCTGGCAAAGTTCACTGATCTCTTTAACTTCTTGCTTCAGCAGTCCGAGGTACCCACCTGCTTCAGCTAGGCTTCAGTTATACTGGTGCCCAGGAAGAACATGGTAACCTGCATCAATAACTATCGTCCAGTAGTACTTACTTCCACTGTGATGAAGAACTTTGAGAGGTTGGTGATGAAACACATTGACTCCTGCCTGAGAAGCAACTTGGATCTGCTCCATAGCAGATGTCATTTTGTTGGCTCTTCATTCAACCCTGGAACATCTGGACACCAAAGATACATACGTCAGGATGGTCTTTATTGACTACAGCTTGGCATTCAATGCCATCATCCCCTCAGAACTAATCAATGGGCTTCAAGCCCTTGGCTTCAAAACCTCCTTGTGCAATTGGATCCTTTATTTCCTCACTTGCAGACCCCAGTCAGTTCGGATTGACAAGAACATCATCTCCTCAATCTCCATCAGCACAGGTGCATCACAAGGCTGTGGGCTTAGCCCCCTGCTCTGCTCACTTTATACTTAAGGCTGAGGCTAAGCAGAGCTCCAATGCCATACTTAAGTTTGCTGAAGACACCACTGTCATTGGCTGAATCAAAGGTGGTGACAAATCAGCATATAGGAAGGAGATTGAAAATCTGGCTGAGTGGTGCCACAACAACCTCTTACTCAATGTCAGCAAGACCAAGGAACTGATTATTGATTTCAGGAGGAGGAAACTGGAGGTCTGTGAGCTAGTCCTCGTCAGAGAGTGTATCAACAACTTTACATTCCTCACTGTTACCATTTCAGAGAATCTATCCTGGGCTTAGCACATAATTGCAATTATGAAGAAAGCATGACAGTGCCTCTACTTCCTTAGAAACATAGAAAATAGGTACAGGAGTAGGCCATTCAGCCCTTTGAGCCTACACCGCCATTCAGTATGATCATGGCTGATCATCCAACTCAGAACCCTGTACCTGCTTTCTCTCCATACCCCCTGATCCCTTTAGCCACAAGGGCCATATCTAACTTCCTCTTAAATATAGCCAATGAACCGGCCTTAACTGTTTCCTGTGGCAGAGAATTCCACAGATTCATCACTCTCTGTGTGAAGAAGTTTTTCCTCATCTCGGTCTTAAAAGGCTTCCCCTTTATCCTTAAACTGTGACCCCTCATTCTGGATCGTTCCTTAGAAGTTTGCAAAGATTCGGCATGACATCCAAAACTTTGACAAACTTCTATAGATGTGTGGTGGAAAGTATATTGATTGGTTGCATCATGGCCTATTATGCAACACCTTGAAAGGAAAATCCTACAAAAAGTAGTAGATACAGCTCAGTCCATCATGAGTGAGGCCCTTCCCTACCACTGAGCACATTACATTGTCGCAGGAATGCAGCATCAATTATCAAGAACCCCCACTACTCAGGCCACGCTCCTGTCTCTCTGTTTTCATCAGGAAGAAGGTTCAGAATCTCAGTACTCTCTCCACCAGGTTCAGGAACAGTTATTACCCCTCAACCATCAGGTTCTAAACCAAAGGGAGTAACTTCACTCGTCCCAACACTGAACTGTTCCCATACCTATGGACTCATATTCCAGGACTCTTTATTTCATGTTCTTGATATTTATTGCTTATTTATTTATTGTTGTTTTTATTTTGTGTTTCCACATTACCCATTGGTTGTTTTTCTGTCCTTTTGGGTGTGATCTTTCACTGATTCTGTTCTGTTTCTGTGTATGCCCACAAGGAAATGAATCTCAGCATTGTATGGTACTGTGCAAAAGTCTCAGGCGCATGTAAAAAATTCTGTAAAGCGAAGATGCTTTCAAAACTAATACATTGAAACATTTCTAAATATTAAATTACTATAAGGAACAGTAACAAACTAAATCAAATCAATACTTTGCCTTTAAAACTTTGTCAGTCCTCTCAGGTGCACTGTCATGCAGTTTTATAAGAAATTCAGCTGGAAGGTTGTTCCAAGCATCTTTGAGAACTTGCTGCAGACATATGACAGTCTTGCTTGCTTCTGTCTCTCCTGGTAATCCCAGAGAGCCTTGATGATGTTGCGATCAGAGCGCTGATCAGGCCACACCATCTGAAACTTTATATATATAAAAATCCAGCATGTACTTTGATAATAAATTTACTTTGAACTTTGAACTTACCTTCCATCCTCACCTGGCTTCACTTATTACTTTCTAGCTTGAAGCCTTTCCCGTCCCACCACCACCTTATTTTGGCTTCTTCCCCCTTCCTTTCCAGTCCTGATGAAAGATCTTGGCCTGAACCATCGACTGATTATTCCTTTTTTTAAGTATTTGCTGACCTGCTAAACTCCTCTCGCATTTTGTGTGTGTTACTCTGGATGTGCAGCATCTGTAGAATCTCTTGTGTCTGTCCCTTTATGTATGTATTTCTTTTGAGTATGATAAAAGAAGATTCTATGAAGTGTATTATCAAAGTGAAAAGAGTTAAAGGGTGTCCAAAAGTTTGGTTAAATGGAAAAAAAATTAAAGTGCATCATAAAGGGTGAACGATAAATGGCGAAGCTTAGATCATGGTTTCCAAAATCTACTGGCTTGGCAAACACAAGAAAGGATAAAGGTCATAGAGTGATTAAAGTCAGGTTTGCTGAAAACGTGAGGTTTGGAACAGTTTAACTATTCTTGGAAAGTTGCAGGATTGGAAGACATAATATTTTCTGGTTAAATATCCATAGCCAAGGTGCAGAGGAAAGCTGCTAGATACTTGGACAGATTGCTTCAGATTTAAAACAGTGAAAATGTAATGCATTTTCATTTTTGCTTCCCTGATATGTTTGATGAGATAGTTTGCCGTGATTGAAATACAATATTTTAAATTGCATCCTTTTCTACTGCACTTCCAATATGGTTGACAAAATTGGATAAGTGCATGGATAGGAAAGGCTGTAGGGGTCCACGGACCTGTTGCTTAATCGTATTGGTCCATGGCATAAAAAAGGTTGGGAACCCCTGGCTTAGAGGGATAGGGGTTAAAGATGGTCAAATGCAACTTGCTTCAATGGGCGGCCTCATTGACATGGACAGGTTGGGCTGAAGGACCTGTTTTATATTCTGTATTACTTTATGATGCCATGACTTTATAATGAGAAGACGAGACAGGGCAGTGAAAAGGGTTGCAATATATCCTTATGCTTTAAGGAAATGCAAGATCAGACCCAATGTTGCTGCTGACCGTATCGCTTGGCGACTGCTGAGTAGGTGCGGGGTTTGTATTCTGGAGACGGAAAGAACAACCAGAAGACAGCAGAAGAGAGCCAGGAGAAATGCAGCCATGGTTGCCATCACTACCACCACCACTACCACATATACGTGTCCCACCTGCAATAGAGCTTGTGGGTCCAGGATAGGACTGTATAGTCATCAAAGATCTCACAGTTAAAGGAGTGGACGTCGTCATCGGATTTCAATGGACAACCGAAGAAGAAGAATGATGTAGCTGAAGGTCATTTTAGCCTACCAAGTGGATGCACACTAATTGCCCTTCTACTGAGTCTAAGGGGTGTCTAGAAATTATCAAGGTTCAAAGTAAGCTTATTAACAAAGCACATATATGTCACCTTCAGATTCGTCTCCTGACCCACAATAGAATCAATGAAAGACTGCACCCAACAGGACAGACAACCAACCAATGTGCAAAAAGAAAATATTAAAGAAGTAATAATAAATAAATAAGCAATAAATATTAAGAATGTGAGATGAAGAGTCTTTGAAAATGAGTCCATAGGTTGTGGGAAAATAAGCAGCTTATCATTACAATTTTTATGAATTACAAAACTACTCAATTATATCTCAAAATACATTGTTATTTAACAAGATTTTTTGTCAGTCTTTATATTAATCATATCTATTACTTTAAAATAAAAATCAGTAATTATTGTGGAATTATTTTTGGAGACTTATTTAAAGTCAAATGATAGAATTGAATTTCTGGTAAATCTATCTAAAAATCTTTTTTGTGAAGTTCATTATTTTAGTTGGTCTAATACAGCTTTAAAAATGGAGGCATGGCATGCAAGAAAAGGAAGTCATGAAGAATCTTCAGAATCAGGTTTAATATCACCTGCATATGTCGTGAGATTTGTTAACTTAGTGGCAGGATCAGCTGCACATGATGTAGAGAGTTATTTAGACCAGGTGCAAAGGTCTTGGAGGGTATGCAGATTACTGACTAACATAATTCTGCGAATGAGGAAACTTAATTATGTGGATAAACTGGAGAAGCGTGAATTTGGCAAAACTGTTGGATAAAATGGTAAAGAAAGTGTCCGGTATACTTAGCTTCACCTGTCAGGGTACTGAATAAATAAGTTGGAAAGTCACATCACAGCTGTGCAGAAGTTTGGTATATTGTGTGTGGTTTTGGCAGCCACATTGCAGGAGGATGTGGAGGCTTTGGAGAGGGTACAGAAAAGGTTCACTGAGATGTTGTTCTGGATTGGAGTACATGAGCTATAAGGAGAAGTTGGCGACTTGACAGAAGTATATAAAATTATGAGAGGCCCATATAGGATAGATGGTCAGAGTCTTTTTTATCCCAGGATGGAAATGTCAAATATCTGAGAACATAGATTTAAATGGGGGAAAACTTTAAATGGAATTTATAGGGATTTTTATTTAAAACAAAGTGCATAGAAAATGCTCCAGCGAGTTTGTAAAAACATACAATACCAACAGTTAAGAAGCATTTAGACCAGGGGTTCCTATCATGGAGTCCATGATGATGTGCAGGCTGATAGGATTAGTATAGATTACATAATGGGCCTGTTCCTTTGATTTCTTATTCTATGGTCTTATTAACCAGGGTTGTTCTCCAAACAGAGATTTTTAATCCCTGGTAAAGGGACTTAAAATCATGAATGTCTCGATAGAATGGATCTTCAATAAGAAGCTATTCAAATTGGAAAATGGTTAAGGAATGGGGTTCATAAATGATTGGTGAAAAAACCAAATGTACCATGAAGAAAATGCCTTAGATAACAAATAGTTAATATCTGGTACACAGTGCCAGAGGTGACAGCTCTGAAATAGATTTGCTTATAGAGTAATAAAGGAAGTTGGATAAGTTTCTGAAAGGAAAAGAAATTCAGGGCTATGAGAAGAAGGCAGGAAATAGGACAAGAGAGCTTGTTTGTAGAGCCTCGTTAGTCTGAATTACTGCCTCCTGAAGCAGTAATCATTGAGTGGTTATGTGAAGTAATTTAATTAATGGCTGGTGAGATACTTGACTGCTAAAGAAATTTTCTAAAACCATAATCATTATTGCACTGGAGGCAAATGGTGGCAGAACACTAAAGACAGCAGCAATAGTGTGGATGTGGAGAGGATGTGGGGGGAGTCTAGCATCAGAGAGCACAGTCTCAGATTACTAGTAGGTCCATTTAGAATAGAAATGAGGAATTTCTTTAGCCAAAGTCTAAAAATCACTACAGGTTTTTAATCTGGGTCCTATCTTATTTATAAATGATATAGTGTTTATTAATATTAACAAGTTTTTAGTGGATGAAAAGCTAGAGACCAAGTTCAGCATTCAGGAAGATCTGAATAAGTAAAGATGCGCTAATGATTAGGTGATACAGTTTAACATAGGTAAATGAGATCTACACTAGATTGGCCACCTAAGCATTAAGTCCTTGATGCAGAGTAGGACACTAACCCAGCAATAAATTAATATCTTATGGGGTAAATAACAATATGCTGCTAAATCTGCAGTTTAGTTCATCTGCTAAATTTCGATCAGATGTTCGTACTCCGTAGAAAGCTGGGAGTTTGATGTACCATTTGCAGAGATGGTAATACTGATTTAGAAAGAAAGGCACAGTCAGAATTGTGGTTAAGTACTGTGTTTATGCTCATTATTCATGGACATAATGCAGGGGGCTCATGTGGGCAACTTGTATACCAGTTTTTATGATGTTTGACACAAGTGCAGCTGTATACTCTAGGGAATGGGGGAAAAAAACTCTTTCTATATTTTAAAACAGACCAGACACTTGAAGTGGAGCCAGAGCATTTTAAGAAGTTGTGGAGTCAACAATAACAGTTAATGTTATGCCATTTGCCAAGTCTCACATTATTTGCCAACACTTCAGTTGATGTACTAACACACAATATTCCTGTCAGCAGTACTCTTCAGATATAGCCTCCAACAAATACAGCTGTAAGCAATTAAAAAAAATCAAAATGTTCTCAACGAATTGATGTCAGTTATCATTGCTATTTTGTATAATTTCAAACTTGGGTATCTTTAGAGGCTCTTTTACCCAATCTCTAAGTGCATTTGTTGGCTACGAAAGGGTCATCTATGTATTCTCCTTACAGAGTTTGAACAACTGAGGCTGAGAGACAGAATATGTTTCATTACTTTGGTACAGGAAGTGTAATCATACGGTGTTCATTATTCATTGGCATACTTTTGACTTGAAATTAAATGTTCTAAATAGTAGTTTTCCTCAAATATGCTTTTGAGAAATACAGAACTTTGAAAGTCATAACCAACAACACCAACATCAAGAATTAAGACAAGGATTGTATTAAATCAGAATGAAAACTATATAAATCTGCAGATGAGGGTGAATTGAACTTATCAGTCATTCTAAACACTTAACGTTTAAAGTTAGACAGCACTATGCTGATCTGAAAATTAGCCTTAAAAAGAATGTTCTTCTGTTTAACAATGTACGTCTTGTCCTTAATAAATTGGCCACTGAATATATAGTCATGGTCAGAGCAGACTCGATGGGCCAAATGGCCTACTTCTGCCCCTATGGTTTTCTGCTGCTGTAACCCATCCACTTCAAGGTTCAACTTGTGTGCATTTGGAGATGCTCCTCTACACACCACTGTTGTAACTGTGGCCATTCAAGTTACTGCCACCTTTCTGTCAACTTGAACCAGCTTGAGCATTCTCCTCTGAACTCTCTCATTAACAAGGCGTTTTTGCCTACAGAACTGCAGCTCACTGGATGCTTCTTGTTTCCTGCATCATTCTCTCTAAACTCTAGAGACCTTTATGCATGAAAATTCCAGGAGATGAGCAATTTTTGAGATTACTCAAACCACCCTGTCTAGAGCAACAATCACTTCATGGACAAAATCACTTAGATTACATTTCTTCTCCATTCTGACATTTGGTCTGAACAACAATTGAACCTCTTGACCACCTCTACATGCTTTTATGCATTGAGTTGCTGCCACATGATCAGCTGGTTAGACATTTGCAATTACAAGCAATGTGCAAGTGTACTAAATAAAGTGGTTATTGAGTGTACAACACACACAAAATGCAGGAGGAACTCAGCAGTCCTGGCAGCATCTACAGAAAAGACTACAGTCGACGTTTCGGACCAAGACCCTTTGGCAGGACTTGGATTTCCAGCATCTGCAGATTTTCTCTTGTTTCTGATTGAGTGTACAACCACTGCTTTACAGCTATGAGAAAGAAGAACGATATCGATCTAATGTTAGAAATAGATGTATGAGAGAGAGAGTGTAAGGGAAATGAAATATATGCAATAAATAAGTTGGGGCTGTAAGGTAAGGTAGCAGAGTAATGCTATTACAGTGCTAGTGACCTGGGTTCAATTCCACTATTGTCTGTAAGGAGTTTGTATGTCCTCCCCTGACCGCGTTGGTTTCCTCGGGTGCTTCGGTGTCCCTCCGCATTCTAAAGGTGTACTGGTTAGCAGGTTAATTGGTCACATGGGTGTAACTGGGCAGTACAAGCTCGTTGGGTCAGCACCTGCGGTATCTCTTTTTTAATAAAAAGTGTTGGGGAAATTCTGTCTACCAATTCAGAATTCAATTATTTGATTGTATATTTTAAGTATTCGAATCTTTGAAACATGTTGACAATGAAAATTTAGGCTAAAGACTTTTGAAATAAGATGAGTGGAGAGCCACTAGGCCCTTGGTGCCTGCTCTGTCATTCAGTAAATTCCAGGTTCTACCCCAAGGTCACTTATCAGCACCATCTTCAAATCCCTTGATTTACTTAAAGCCTTGAAATCTGCTTTGAGTAAACATAAGACTTTTGGAATAGAAAATTCCAAATATTCTCTACCTTAAGAGTGAAATTTTTCCTCACCTCAGTATGGAACAACCATTTCTTTCCTCAGAAGTTGTGTCCCCCACCTCTCAACCCACCCTTGGCCTTAGATATCTACTCCAACAAGCCTGTTCCATCAAATATTTCTCCTACATTTAATTGTCTTCTTTTGTTCCTCTCAATGGTTAAGCCACACTAATAATATAATTCTTTTATCTTCATACTGATCTATGCACTATTTTTCAACAATTGTAAGCAAAAGGTTAAAATATTTGAATCAGCAGATCAGGCAGCATTTTAGGATAATGTTTCAGATCAGTGAGTTTTCATCAATGTAGCTTTTTAGTGGGTGTAGCACAGCGGTTAGCGCATCACTTTGCAGCGGCAGTAGTGACCGGGATTCATTTTTCTGCTGCTGTCTGTATGGAGTTTGTACATTCTCCCTGTCACTGTGTGGGTTTCCTCCATGCGCTCTGGAATAACTTGGTTGGGAGCACGGTTAGTTCGAGAGTACAGGTCTTTTTACCGCTCCTGGTTGTATTCTGGCCACATGTATTACAGTATTCAGTTTTCTTATTCTTGATGTCATGTGGAATGAAACGAAGTGGCTGAAGGCTAGGCTTCATGATAATGTGGATCTCAGAAAGAAACTGAGATGGTTCATTCATTCAGTTCCTCTTAAGACATTTCTCTAGCCCCATTATGCTGGGATCTACCATCACTGTGAATGAGACGATAAAAAAATAGAGCTAGTCATTCAGGAGTGAAGTTGGCTAACACTTTTACACAGTGGTTAATTTGGAACCCAGGACCATCAACTAAGGAAGCTACAGACTAGTTCCTAGAGGAACTTAGTGGGTGAGGCAGCATTTAGGGAGGCAAATGGGCAGTCACTGTTGTGGGTCCAGACTTAAAGACGAAGGGGAGATAGTCTGTATAAAAGGTGGAAAGAAATGATGGTGGATCCAGCTGAGGAAGGGTGATAGGCAGATGGAGGAGGGGAGAGTGGAAGTAACACCAGAAACTGGGAGATGATTGGTGGAGATGACAAAGGGCTGAAGATGGTGGAATCTTATTGGAGAGGAAGGTGGAGCATAGAATCAAGTGGTGGAGGTGAGGAGGGGAAAGAAACAGGGTGATGGGGGCTGAGGTGAGTGAAGGACTTTCTAGATCAGGAGAATGGGGGAGTGGTTTACCAAAAGCCAGAAAGTTCAATGTTTATGCTACTGGGTTGTAAACGACCCAGGCTGAATATGAAGTACTGCTGTTTGCGTAACTGACTTCGCTTCATTAGTTTGACGGATGAAGCCAAGTGAAATGTTAATTTTAAACCCAAGTTGCATAGATTTTTGTTTACCAAAGAAATTAATGTATAAGGAAAGAAAATAAGTTCAGATGAGCTTTGATTCAATTCGATGAATGATCAGCTTACACAAGTCCTCTGTGATCCTCGGTTTGGGGGGAGGGGGGATAGTGGTGGGCAAAAAACAAGGAAATATATTAATAGAGAAGGGACCAATAATTATGGAAGATTTAAAGCTTAATATTAATTGGCCAGAAGGAGTGAACAAGGGGTTCCTACAACTTGTGTGTCAGTTCTTCCTAATCCAGTAACTCTGCAAGGGAGAGTTCACTGCTTGATCTAGTAATGCAGAATAACCCAGAGCAGTGAAGGGAAGTAGAGGAATGGTGAATATCTGGGCAAGTAGAACCAGAAATAGAATGTGCTTCATGATAATAATTAAGAAGGTCTGAAGTGGAACAAAGATCAGGTTAGTGGTTGGAGGAAACCCAGTTTTCAGAGCCTGGGAAATTACAACTTCGGAAAACAAAATAGACAGGACAAATTAGCAGCCAATGACGGGGAACAGAAATGGGAGGCAGTTAACATGGTGTTGAGCAGACTCTTGGAAAAATACATTCCAATAAAATCTAGTTAACCATTTATGAGATGTAGTGGATGAATGAAAGCCACAAAGGTGGTAATGAGAGCAAGAATCCAGATTAAACAGGTGGATGCAAGACAGAACATGACAAAGCCAAGAAAATCTCAAAGGTTAAATTATTTGGAACATAACATTTTATGTTCCAAATAATTTAAAGCAGAAACGAAACAATATTTAGGTGTTTGGTTTTTCATGAAAGACACTTGGAAATTTCTACAGATGTACTCTGGAGAGTTTTCTAACTGGCTATATGGAGGGAGGGAGCAGCACTGCACAGGATTGAAATAAGCTGCAGAAAGTTGTAAACTCAGTCAGCTCCATCATGGGCATTAGCCTCCCCAGCATCTATGACATCTTCAAGGGGCATTGCCTCAAAAAGGTGGCATCCATCATTAAAGACCCCCATCATCTAGAACATGCCCTCTTCTCATTGCTACCAATAGGAAGAAGATACAGGGAGCCCAAAGAGACACACTAAACAATTTAGGAGCATCTTCTTACCCTCTGCCATCAGATTTCTGAATCAACATTTTACCCATGAACACCACCTCACTACTTTTTTCTTTTTGCACTACTTAATTAATTTAAAATTTTAAGTATATATACTTTCTGTTATTTACGGTTTTTATTATTAATATTGCAATGCACTGCACGACATGTCACTGATAGTAAACCTGAACAGTTTCTTCTCCCAAGCTATCGGACTCCTCAATACCCAGAGCCTGGGCTGACACCTTACTGCCCTATTGTCTTGTTTATTATTTATTGTAATGCCTGCACTGTTTTGTGCACTTTATGCAGTCCTGGGTAGGTCTGTAGTCTAGTGTATTTTTTTTCCGTGTTGCTTTTACGTAGTTCAGTCTAGTTTTTGTACTGTTTCATGTGACACTGTGGTCCTGAAAAACGTCTCGTTTTTACTGTGTACTTACTGTACCAGCAGTTATGGTTGAAATGACAATAAAAAGTGGCTTGATTTGACTTGATTCTGAATTTTATATAAAAAAAACAAAAGTGGAAATGGAAATCGAGCCATTAAAAGATGGGCCAGAAGGATAACCACAGGCAGGAAAAGCAGAAATGGCAAATAATTTCTTTGTGTTTGCATATATTCAACAAAATGGACCTAACATCAAAAGGTAATTTTATAGCCCTTGCTAGTAACGTCATTAGCAAAGAAACAAGGTTTATAATTCATTACAACTCTTTACATTTCATGCTCTCAGTATAACTTTATTTTTACAGTTTGTCTTTTGCACATTGGTGTTTGTTGGTTTCTGCTTAAGTAGCTTTTTGTAAATTTCAAGTGTATTTCTCTCTCTCCTGTAAAGACCTGCGAGATGATGAATCTCGGTTGGATAGTTACATATACAAACTTTAAATTTACTCTGAACTTTGAAGGTTCTATCTTGGTTGTCTACTCCCATGATCACTTCAATGAGATACTGAAAGATAACTGAAATATTATGTTCTTCAGATTTTTCAAAGGTCTAAAATGATGGCTGTACAAGCTGATGCAATGTTTTGACTTTAAAAGCAAGTATCTTACAAGACTGCTTGCTCCTTTCAAATAAGATGTTGAATGTTCTTTTTGTAGCTGTGAACATTGGACTCCAACTGATATTTTCTTTCTTTTATCGCCCCCTTCCTTCTTCCACCTTCCCGTTCATCCTTGTTTTCCCGATAGCCTGAGACGGCTGCTGTCCTCCGGCGAACTGTAGAGGCACTGCTGGAAAATGGAGCCGTGGTGAGGAACCTGGAAAACCTGGGAGAACGGACACTGCCATACAAAATATCCAAACACAATCTGCGGCACACCAGAGGCGGGTATGTCCGTTCAAAGTATAAAATCTACTATTAATTCCATAAACTTGCACTTTGGAGATTTTACCCTGGGTAAAGGTTAAAGTTGTACTTACTGAGAATCTTAGGAGGTCAGACAGCATCTGTGGAAAGAGAAACAGCTAATATTTCATGGAATGTAGAACAGTACAGCACAGGAATAGGCTCTTTGGCTCTCAATGTGGCGGTAGTGTTAGCAAGCAACCCAGTCAGAGGATGTTGCTGGGGTTCAGTTCGCCCTGTCACCACACATGTTCCAGCGCCAACATGGCATGCCCAGCGCGTTCAGCAGAACAACATGCAGCCAACATACAACCAGCAACAGCAGCAAAACAAACCCCTTTCCCCACCCTAACCACCCCCCCCCCACCCCCCCCAAATCACAGACAGGCCTCCAAACCCAGGACAGGTTGCCTCCAGACTGAAGCCCTGAACTCACAAATGTTGGGATTCCAAACTCCAGACTCACAGACGTCGGGCCTCCGACCTCTGGAGTCACAGACCCATGCTGTGAACTTCGGGGCTTCAACCTCTGGCCTCATCCACCTGGGGATTTTGATCCCCGGACTCGCTGACCTCTGGACCAAAAGAATAGAGGAAGAAAGGAATAGCAGGGATGAGTGGCCACTCCTGATACAGACAAAGAGCAGGTTACCCAATATTGAGGATTCAGTTTTGAGTTCTGTAAGCTGCAATGTGCCCAGATGGAAGATGTGTTGTTTTTTTGAGTTACACAAAAAGCACTGAAGAAAGCGTCTATGGCAGGAAATGGACAGATGACTTGTTGGGTCAAGACCCTTCATCTGGACTGGAAGGAAAGGGGCTGAGAACCCCTATAAATTTGTCAATGGACATGGTGGAGCAAGAACTGGTGGGTGATAGGTGATACCTCAAGCTTGGAATGTAGTTCGAGAACATTACAGAACAGGCATTTTGACCCATGATGTCATGCTGACTTTTTAACCTACTCTAAGATCAATCTAATCCTTCCCTCCTACAAAGCCTTCCATTTTTCTGTGATCCAAATGCCAAGCTCTGAGCTTAAATGCCCCTAGTTCCTCTTTGTGCCTCATGTAATTTCTTCTTTGATTTCCTACATTCTTAAGTATTTGCATATAGAAAACAGTGACATGCAGGCCTAAAGATTTTCTCTTCTATTGGTGCTCCTGTTCCTGATCTCCAAAAACTGATTTGTATTACAGCTTTCACCAGGTATCAGATGTAGTTTCCAATAATTCTATTGTATTTCTTTGTTCTACTGTGAATGCCTGTAAGAAAATGAAACCCAGGGTAGACATGTATGTACTTTGATAATAAATTTACTTTGAGCTTTGATGTTCTGGCTTCTTTGGATGAAACTACCCTTCGTAACGAAAAGGGAAATCCCAACAATTTGGAGATGGCATTGTTTCATGAAGTTCCCTTCCATGCAGAGTGAAGTGAGACTTTTTGTCTAATTTCTTGAATTTAAACAGAAAGGTCTATTTACCCTCCCTGTACTTCATTTTAAATTCTCTTGCTTCATGCATGTATGATTAACTTTTGATTGCACTATGTAGAAACCTCTATTCCACATCTTTCCTACTTCGCCCTGCCTGGTTGTGGGAATTGCACAGTGGGTTCATGATGTATTTTAAGATCTGAGTTCCAAATTCTTATAAATGAGACACAGAAAGCTATTTTTAGATTTTGTCAGAATGAGTTGTTTATCAAAATAAGCATTGATTTCACTCCAAGACAAACTCAATGTCAAAGTTGAAAGCCTAAACTTTAGTATTGGGCATAAGATAATGGGTTTACAGTTGCTAATTTTTAACTAGCTCAACAATATTGCTTAATACAATACTCTAGTTCATACTGAGGAAGTAGTTTCGACTGCACAACAGGGATATTTCAATAGTTCCATTTAGTATCAGAATATATACAATATACAACCTAGAATTCTTGTTCTTCACAGACATCCTCAAAAGAGATAGCAGAACACATTTACAGGTTTATATATTGTTTTACTATATTTTATCATGTATATAGAGGCAATGGAAGGAATACTGTCCTGTTCACTTAATCTTGGAAGTGAAAAATTCGATGATGTGCTTCTGATAGTGAATAGTTTTTCTAAGCCATTCGTAGTAGTAGACACATAAATATTTTCATAACTTTTTAAAGGTAAGTAATCAGTGTCTACAGTCTAGGAACTCTTAAAATCACTTGTGCAATTACAGGAATATCAGTGAAAAAGAATTAAACAGTGCCAGATTGGTGAATTTGTAGTTTTCATTAATTGTTTTAATTTTAAAAGCTTTGATATAATAAAGATACACACACAATTGATTCTGGTTAACTGGTCCATCAGGGCAGCTGTTACTTGGCACAACTCTTAAAGAACAGAAACAGTTGAGAAAATTGATGGGATTCCTTCTTTTTATTTGGGACACAATGTCACAATTGGGACAGGAGACTGTTACCGAACATTTTCTAACTAGTATCAGTCATGCACTTGTGTGCCATTAGACGCTACACCGTGCTTAAAGCAAGCTTTTCTTAAATAGTGCCAGTTGTGTGTGTTTGTGTTTGATAAACAGTGATTTTGTCACTGATGGTTAATGAGAAATGAGAAGTAAGACAATTCCAAACTGTTTAACACACTGCAGCTTCAAGCATTCAAGATTGGAGATGCCAGAAATGGCTGCGAATGAAATTGAAATGAATTTACTACTTCAACAAGTTAGGAACCATGAAGAATTTGAGGGTATCAACCATCATCTTGATTGTTACAATGAAAATGAAGATTTGGAGGATGTGATTGTCAATAGCATTGTATGAAGGCTATCGGCAATAGGGGCCTGATTTTGTTCACACACGCACTGGATGAATCCCTCTGTCAATAACTCTCCACTTAGGATACATCGGGATCAATACATTTTGGCCTAATTAAGTGGCTGACCTAATTAGGCGAAGTTTCATGGAAATAGATAAAAATGTATAAAAAGCTACGCTGAGTTACAAATTATGTATTTAAATGGAATACAGAACAAATGAGAACACTGCCAGTGGTGCTACAGTACTATAAAACTATGTATTAGTTCCTAATAGTTATTGACAGAGGAACTCATGAACAAAATCACCGCAGACACCTAGTGCAGATAGTACTTCATACAATGCTGTTGACAATCACATCCTCTAAGTCTTCATTTTCATTGTAACAGTCAAGATGATGGTTGATACCTTCAAATTCCTGTAGTTCCTAACTTGTTGAAGTAGTAAATTTGTTTCATTTTCACTCATGGCCATTTCTGGCATCTCAAATCTTGTATGCTTGAATCCGCAGTGTGTAAAACTGTTCGGAATTGTCTTGCTTCTTATTTCTCACCAACTATATATAATATCTGTGCTCATCTTGTGTATGTACGATGTACAGTTGCACTCAGCAGTCACTTGTATATTCTGTTTGATAGGATTGCTTTTACATTTATATTTATTGTCTTTTTTTTATGCTGCATCAAATCCGGAATAACAAATTATTTCATTCTCCTTTACACTCGTGTACTGAAGAATGACAATAAATAATCAGAAATCTTCAATCAGGAAAAACAGGGTGTCTGTGCTCAATTACTGCTATCAGCGAAGAGGTACAGGAGCCCAAAGATGGTGATTCATCAACTTAAAAACAGTTTCTTCGCCTCTGTTATCAGATTTCTGAATGGTCCATGAACACTACTCAGTTATTCATTTGATTTAAACTATTGGTTCAATTTGTGATATATAGTAATTTTTATATCTTTAGCTGCTGCCACAAAACAAATGATTTTATATTATGAATCCGTGAACGCAGTATGCTGATGATTCGATACAGTGGAAAGGAACTCTCCTGTTACCAGAAATGATGTATTTTGCATGTTAGATTGGGAATCCATCGTGATTTCGTATTCAAGGTAACAAAATGTCCTACTCGGTCAATATTTCCTCTAACCAACGTCACGGAAACAGATTATCTGATCATTTATCCCATTTGCTGGACCTCAGTGAGTGCTCCATGTGCTCTGCACACTCCAGTTTCCACTTTTAAAACACAGTTAATTGTCTGTGTAGCTCTTCATGATTCCTTGAGAATATAAAAGGCGTTTGCTTAAATGTAAGTTTGTTCTTAAAATACTGAGTGCACAGATGTTCAGACTCTTTCTACCTTTGCTGTGTTTTTAGCCACAAATCACATTCTTTTCACCCCTGCTCATAATACTGAGAAAGGGGACTTGATTTTGTAGAACTTGGTTTGATATTTTCCATACTCTATAATCTTACATCTTGGTTTTCAAATTTATCTGCATCTGGAGAGCCCAGATTGAGATTTGAATTGATGGGTTTTTGTAGCATGTAAACAAAATGTCCATTCTGGCATGCTCAGGAAGCCAAGAATGTGTCAGTGCATTTGGTGGATTAGCGTGAACATTAATAGCAACTTGCATTTATTTAAGATCTTTCTTGTAGGAAAATATGTCAAGAGTCCATCAATAGTTTTCCCAGTGATCAAGCTAACCTCTTGTAACCTCAGAAGAAGTTAACATCTGGAAGAAATCACTGGCTCAGCTCTGATTTATTCTTTATCTCATGGGCATCATAAGGTTCAAATCTTATACCAGATGTGTACAATGTAGACTTTTAAAATGCTGCTTTCAAAGTTTCTTAATATAAAATGGTGTAGAGTTTTCATTTCTTTGAAATACTCTGGGGATGAACTTGAAGCCATGTACTCCTTTAAGTATGCTTGTAATTTCCCTCCTTTACTTATGTGTGTGAAGGTTCTGATACCTTAACGCCCGCCCTTGCAGGAGTGGTTGTAGATTACACCAGGGCTATTTAAACTCTTGGGCTCCTGGATGAATGAAAAAATTAAGGGCTATGTGGAAGTGAAGAGGTAGAGTGATGTTGGAGTAGTACACCGATAGTGTAGTAGTTAGCACAACACTTTACAGTACCAGTGACCCAGGGTTCAAATACCCCTACTGCTTGTAAGGAGTTTGTACATTCTCCAGAAAAAGGTCTTTTCTGCGATGTATCTCAATAAATAAAAAAAATATTGTGGACCGAAAGGCATATAAAGTGCTGTAATGTTCTGTATTCTTTTTTAAAGTTAAATTTGGGTCTGTGGTGGTGTTGTTAGAGCTGCTGCTTCACTGCTCTGTGACCCGAGCTCAGTCCTCATCTTTGGTGTATTTATTTGCACCTTTTACCAGACGGAGGACATCCTAAAAGCATGGAAATTCCCCCAAATGTGAATGGGAATTGATGGACTGTGAAAACGGCCGAGTTCATAGGGGACTCCCTATCATCTTATCAGGAACATTTATCAGGAGTATGTATGCAGGGCCAAGGATCAAGGATCCCACTCATCCATCCAGCAGGCTCTTTCACTTTGCGTCTCCTGCCTATGTGAGAATGCTGTTCTTGGAGTACAGTTCAGCATTCAACACCGTAATTCCATCCAGGCTCAACAAGAAGTTCAGAGACCTCAGCCTTGACCCTGCCTTGTGCAGCTGGATCCTGGTCTTCCTGTCAGATTGCCAGCAGTTTGTAAGAGTGGGCCCCCTCACCTCCAATCCTCTGACTCTCAATACAGGAGCTCCTCAGGGCTGCGTACTGAGTCCCCTCCTTTACTCCCTGTATACTGTATCGCCACCCACAGCTCCAATCTGCCAACTAAATTTGCTGACGACACTACATTAATTGGCTTTATCTGAAACAATAATGAGGTGGCCTACAAGGAAGAAGTCATCACTCTGACACAGTGCTGTCAAGAAAACAACCTCTCCCTCAACGTTGCAAAAACAAAGGAGCTGGTTGTGGATTACAGGAGGAATGGAGGTGGGCTAACGCCTGTTGACATCAATGGATCTAGGGTTGAGAGGGTAAACAGCTTCAATTTCCTCGGCATCCACATCACTGAGGACCTCACGAGGTCTGTGCCTACCAGCTGTGTGGTGAAAAAGGCACAACAGCGCCTCGTTCCCTTCAAATGGTTGAAGAAATTTGGTATGGGCCCCCAAATTCTTAAGAACTTTCTACAGGGGCACAACTGAGAGAATCCTGACTGGCTGCATCACTGCCTGGTATGAGAACTGTACCTCCTTTAATCGCAGGACTCTGTAGAGTGGTGCAGACAGTCCAGTGCATCTGTAGTTGTGAACTTTCCATGATTCAGGATATTTACAAGGATAGGTGTGTAAAAAGGGCCCGAAGGATCATTGGGGACCCAAGCCACCCCAACCACAATCTATTTCAGCTGCCACCATTCGGGAGCGGTACCGCAGCATAAAAGCCAGGACCAACAGGCTCTGGGACAGCTTCTTCCACCAGGCCATCAGAATGATGAACTCACGCTGACTTGAGTGTACGCTATATTACATTAACTGTTCTATTTATTATAAATTACCATGATTACACATTGCACATTTAGATGGAGACATAAAGATTTTTACTCCTCATGTATATGAAGGATGTAAGAAATAAAATCAATTCAATTCAATAAGTCACCTGGACCAGATGAGCTGCACCCTAGGTTTCTCAAAGAGGTAGCGGTAGAAATTGGGAATTGATTAGAAATGATCTTTCACAAATCATTGGACTCTGGCATGATGCCAGAGGACTGGAAAATTGCAAATGTCACTCCCACTCTTTAAGAAAGGAGCAAGGCAGCAGAAAGGAAATTATAGACCAGTTAGCCTGATCTCAGTGGTTGTGAAGATGTTGGAGCCAGTTGTTAAGGATGAGGTTATGGAGTACAGTCGGCCCTCCTTATCCACGGATTCCGCATGCGCAGATTCAACCAACTGCAGATCGGGAAAACCCGGAAGTTCTCTCTCCAGCACGTTGTTTGAGCATGTACAGACTACTTTTTCTTGTCATTATTCTCTAAACAATACAGTATAACAACTATTTACATAGCATTTACATTGTACAGTCGGCCCTCCTTATCCGCGGGTTCTTCTGGTTTGTCTTCTTTCCCCTCAGCCCCCCTTCCTATTCTGACCCTTTCCCTCGCCTTTCCAGTCCTGAGGAAAGGTATCAGCCTGAAACATCAGCTCTTTATTCCTCTCCGTAGATGCTGCCTGACCTGCAGAGTTGCTCTAGCATGTTTCATGTGGTTAAGAGAGCAGGCCTACAGAGCTGCAACTGAGGGGCGCCACTGGAAAGAGAGAGCCATTTTCTGAATATCACTGCAAAGGGGATTCAGAGTGACTGATCCATAAGAAGGCACAGGTTATAATGGGCAAAGAGCATCAGGATCAACCTTACTCACTATATACATTTACACATGCTAGTGGAATTTGCTATGTGTGTTAGCATGATGTAAAAAAGACATTGAACAAGTATTAAAAAATAAGAATTATTTAAAAGTATAGGTAGAAGTACAGGTATGGAATAAAATGAGTACAAATACGTACTTTGTAAATACCAGCATGTATTTACAGTGTAAGCAGCACTATAAAAGTGGTTTGAAATGTTTACAGTGCAGTGACTGAAGTAACCAGCAATACAACAAAGAAACGACTCACACAAAATTCAACTCAGCAGGCCAGGCAGATCTTTGAAAAAGGGTGAACAGTTGATGTTTCGGGCTGACACCCTTCATCAGGACCAGCTGAAGGATTTTGGTCCGAAAAGTCGACTGTTCACTCTTTTCCATAGATGCTGCCTGGCCTGCTGAGTTCCTCCAGCATATTGTATGTGTTGCTTTGGATTTCCAGCATATGCAGATCTACTCTTGTTTGTGTTACACCAAAGAAGAATTTTGGTGATCCCTTTGTAATGGAGTGAGATAAATCAACGGGTTGAGTGGTGTTGCAACAACAGCCTTGCATTCAATGGCAGTAAGACTAAGGAATTGATTGTGAACCAGAGGAAGGGGAAGTCAAGAGAACACACAACAGTCCTAATCGAGAGGTCAGCAATGAAAAGAGTGAGCAGTTTCATGTTCCTGGGTGTCAACATCTCTGTAGCTCTATCCTGGGCCCAACATACTGATGCAGTTGGAAAGAGGGCACAGCAGTGGCTGTATTTCATTAGGAGTTTGAGAAGATTTGGTTACTTACAAATTTCTACAGATCTTCCATGGAGAGCATTCTACTAGTTGTATCACCATTTAGTATGGAGGGGCGACTGGACAGGATCAGAAAGCTGTAAGCTCAGCTAGCTCTATCAATAAAGCAGGATCCGTCATTTAGAAAACCCATTACCCAGGACATGCCCTCTTCTCATTGCTATCATTGAGGAAGAGGTACAGGAGCCTGAAGAAACACACACAACTTTTAGGAACAGCTTCTTCCCCTCTGCCATCAGATTTCTGAATAGACGATATACCCATGTGCTTACACTATATTTCTTATTGTAATTTATTTTTTTCATTATTATGTATTGCAGTGTACTGCCATAAAATAACAAATATATGCCAGCAATATTAAGTTTGACTCTGATGTGTCCCCTTGAAGCAGTTTTGAGCATATTGGGAGGTTTCACCATGTATATGGATTGCCATCGACAGTACAGAATGATCCTACAGCTGGTGCATTATATCCATCATTAATGTCTCACTCAATTCTATTTTCTATTCACTGACTCTTTATGCACTGTATGTCTAATCAATCCCTTGCTATTTATTTTTTAAAATGCTGCAACTAGTCGCTTTAGCAAATCTGGCGGGCCAGAGCATTTTCCTCCACTGCTAATGCTGTAACCTTGGACTTCAGAAGGTGTCTTGCAACTTTACTCTTCCGCACCAATCCTGTAAGGACCAGTTATCCCAATGGTTTATGGCAGCGTTCTTCTGGATGCCTGCTTTTGTTTGAACAGTAGGTAATGCTGACTTCAGCAAAGAACTGATTTGGAATGATCACTGGTGTTGCAGTAAACACTGTCCATAAAATCACCTTTGGGTTTATGGGTCCGCCTTTATTGATGATTTATCTTTATGACACTCGGGCTGAATTTTGTTTTCATTCACGAGATGCAGGCACTGCTGGCAAAGGTGATATCCGACATTGCCTGTTTAAGTAAAAACAATTGGTGGAAATATAAAGCAGAAAGGGTTTTACAACATATCACCAGTGACATTGTGGCTTTTATTGTAATAGCCTTAGCTGCATTTGACTTAATTAAAACTGATTTTTGTACGGAGATTATTTTCAGTTTATTGCTTTGAGTTCTAATGTGACCTTCAATTGGTATAAACAATTAGTACTAGAAGTGGAAAGTCACGTGTTTGACTCCAGGTGGAAACATACACAATTTTAGGTTTCGAATGTGCCAAGCTGTTTTACATCTCATTTAAGAGTCTCGATTCACATGTACTGCAGGCATTTTATTTTGTGGCTATTATGTGCTAATAGCAATGTATGGTTTAAACAACACTGCCAGTTGTTCAAATGTGTATGGTATTCAGCCATGTGATGGGTAATCCTGCAAAATTTATATTCTTATAGGGACAATGAAGTTACAACACATAGATGCTAATACGAGTTTTGAAAGACCTAGTCTTGAACGGGTTTCTTAATTTTCCATTGGCAAATGCACTAACAAATTAATCAATTCCAGCACAGTACTTGAATGAAGTAAATTGTAATTTAGTGTGTGGCCTGTCGAGCAGGCTGCATCTGGATCCTGTTCCGGCTGGAGTTAAACTGTTACCACGCAGCTAGGTTGAGATACTGGAAATTCACTGTTGCATAATTCAAAGAAGTCCTGCACCCAACTATGAGACGATTGACACACACAAAATACAGGAGGAACTCAGCAAGCCAGGCAGCATCAAGGAAAAGAGCAGATGATGTTTTAGGCTGAAACCCTTCAGCAGGACTGAGAAATTGATTTTCTCAGAAACTATCAATGACTGAAAAGAATACAAGGCTATAGTTTATGTTTAAGAACAAACAGACATAAACAGCCACAATAGTCTAAAGCGGATGCAATCTCAATGCACTCGGCCTTGGATCACCTGGACAATAGTAATACTTGCATCTGGCTGCTGTTTATTGCCTTAGCTCAGTGTTCACAATCATACCCTCTATTCTAATCATCAAGCTCCAAAGCCTGGGCCTCAGTACCTCACTCTGCAACTGGATCCTTGACTTCCTCTTCAGGAGACAATGGTCTGTGCGGATTGGAAATAACATCTCCACTTCGCTGACAACCAACACTGGGTGCTCAACCAGTGTGCAAAAGCCAACAAACTGTGCAAGTACAAAAATAAAGAGGTAATCATAATAAATAAATAAGCAATAAATATTGAGAACCTGAAATGAAGAGTCCTTGAGATTGAGTTTGTAGGTTGTGGGAACATTTCAATGATGGGGCAAGTGAAGTTGAGTGACAGGAACAGGACCATTGACTCAGAATGTTATGTTGTATTAATTAAGCTAATGATAACTAATTAAGCTAATCCTTCTGCCAACACATAGTCCCTATTGCTTTATTCTCTACACATTCATGAGCCTATCTAAGATCCTTTTAAATCCCTCTCTTGCATTTGCCTCCACCAGCACTCCAGGCAGTGCATCCACCACTCTGTGTAAAACAAAACCTTTCCTCTCATTTCCTTTGAACTTCCCCCCCCCACCCCCCCACCGTAATGCATGCCCTCTAGTATTAGACAATTTGACTCTGGCCTGAAGACACTGGCTATCTATCTCTGCCCATCATTATTTTATAAGCTTCTATCAGATCTCTCCTTAGCCTCTACTCTTCAGAAAACACAACCCAAGTTTGTCCAACCTGTCTTAATAGCATATGCCCTGAAATACAGGTTGCATCTTGATAAACCTCTATTGCACCCTCTCCAAAGCGTCAACATCCTCCTATCGTGGGAATATCGGATATTATTTTATCGTGGAGCAACCAGAGTTGAATGCAATGCAACTTCAGATCTGGCCTAATCAGCTGCAGCTTAACTTCCTGACTCTTGTACTCCGTTCCCAATCGTTAAAAACAAGCCCGCTATCTGCTGCCTTTGCCACCTTACCAACTTGTGTGGCCACTTTCAGGGAGCTCTAGACCTTGTCCCCGTGGTGCCTCTTTGCATTAACACTTTTAAGGGTTCTACCATTAACTGCTTACTTCTCATTAAATTTGACTTTTCTTTTACATTTGAAATTACAAATTCTCTCAGATGACTTCTGAATATGATACCGGGAAGGTAGTGTTCTTTCATGTGGGTTGGCGTACTGTTTTGAATGCAAAAGTCACATGATATTTTGGGTTGGGTATTTTGTAAATTTTCTTAAACTGGAAATACCCCAAACTTTGATCAGCAAGTTATCAGTGATTAATGAATAGAATGTGGCTTAAGAGATTGTCCCTAAGACAGAGTGGGAATATCGGATATTATTTTATCAAGACTCTTTGGAGGAAATGCATTAAGGTTTGATTTACAATACTGTGCAAAAGTCTTAGGCACATATATATAGCTTGGGTGCCCAAGATGTTTGCACAGTACTAAAGTAATTTTATGTATTGCACTGTACTGCTGCCACGATTAAAAAAACAAATTTCATGACATATGTGAGCAATGATAAACCTGATTCTGATATGGGTCTCTATTGTGGACTGAGAATGGGAAGGGGGGAGGGGAATCATGGTTGAGAAAAAGGGAAGAGAGAGGGGAGGGAGCAGGAAGCACCAGAGCGACATTCAATAATAATAAACCAATTGTTAGGAATCAAATGACCTTATCTCATGTCTCTGGGCTGGGTGCATCTGCACCTTCACCATCCCCACACCCCGGCAATACTTCCCTGTCCCACTCCCCTCCCACAGTACTCCACCCTCATCATTCACAACATCCTCCCACCTGGTTTACAAACTCCTCTCCACTCCACATTGACAAATAGAGTACTTGCTCAAGTCTTCAACACCCTAGTCATATATACGACGGGTGAACTAGCAGCGATCAGATTATGTGAGGGCAGCACAAGCGGGTGCAGTCTGTGTGGAGTCAGTTTGTTTTTCTGCGATCAGGTCGGTTTCCTTCCATATCCCAAATGTGTGTGACTCACTAGGTTAATTGACCACAGTAAATTGCTCCTAGTGTGTAGATAGGTGGTCGGATCTGGAGGGGTTGATAAGAATGTGGGGATGAGTTAACAATGCGATTAATGTAGATTTCCCTTAAAAGGTTGCAGAGCAAACTTGGCGAGCTGTCAGACCTGTTTCTGTGCTATATCTCTGAAAATATTCACCTTTTGATCTGGATTTGGTTCACTTCCCCCTTAACTTTACCACGTAAACCAAATGCATTACATGTCATTGTTTGGAGCGCTCGTAGTTTCAGGTGACTTTCAGACTTCCTGAAATGGTTGCTTATGGGTGATATTTAGAAACGACAGGGGATAAGCAGGTAAATCTTTAACACGTTCATTGTTATTTATTAACTGTATCAAATTCCATTGCTGTTTGATTGTATTGCACTCCAAGTAAATCCATGTGGCGCCTTTATCAAATCTCAACTTGTTTTAGAAACTTTCATACATCATTTAGATGGGAAGTAACAACAGATAAAAATGAATTTGAAATGTCTTTCACGAGCTCCTTCACATCATACTTTGCAGAACAGATGCTTATTTTCCACAAATCTATCTTTGATTAATTATCTTAAATTCCAGACACTAACTGCTGGTTTAGTCTGTGAAGGAGAAACTTCTCTCTTATACGCTTTTGGTGTTAGAGCTCTGGTATTCTCATTATGTTGGAATTTCTAAAATTCATTTTTATATCATAAGCCTACCAGTTGTAAATTTGGTTAGTATTAATCTGTAAGGGCTTGTAATTGTGGACTTCTACAGGGCTGCTGAAAGCCTCGGATTAAACTTCATGACCCCTCTTACTCCTCTTACAAGAAGCGGACTAAGATATACACTACACACAACATTCATTTGGTCTAATTTTGCTACTCTTTAAATTTGGAACAAAGAAAACCCAGTAGAAAGCTAAAAAATAATTTCCAACCTGCTGGGTGGGACTACAACTAGAGGTCATGGGTTAAGGGTGAAAGGTGAAAAGTTGAAGGGACCATTAGGAGAAACTTCTTCACTCAGAAGCTCGTGAGAGTGTGGAATAAGCTGCTAGTGCAAGCTCGATTTCAATGTTTGAGAAGTGTGGATGGGTACATGGAGAATAAAGGGATATGGAGGGCTGTGGTCCCAGTGCAAGTCAATGGGAGGAGGCAGATTAAGTGTTTTGGCACGGGCTAGATGGGCTGAATGGCTTGTGTCTGCGCTGTACTTTTCTATGACTCTTTCAGTTCTAATGTGTAAAGAGACTGGACAAACCCAAGGAGTTGCTTGTAGTTTACAGTGGGTACATGTACAAGGCAAAAGAGTTTTGAACAATATTTGTGATGGATCAGGCTGGAAATTGTCATTACTGTTAAGTCTAGGGGTACTTTACTGATCTGCTAAAGGAGAAACATGAGATCACTACATGACAATGTGGAAATGGTTTGCATTCGGAAATTTAAATCGCTGCTTTGAAATAAATATGCTATCTTAAATAGTGCACATTTTTAGCACTTTTCTCAGGTTTAACATCATTGGCACATGTGAACTTTGATGTTTTGTGGCTGCAGAACAGTACAATACATAAGAAAAATTGTAAATTGCGATAAAATATATATATATATATAGAGTAAATTAAATAAGTAGTTCAAAAATAGACCACAACAAAACTAGCAAGGTATTGTGCATGAAATCATTGTCCATCCAGAAATCTTATGGCAGAAGGGAAGAAGCTGTTCGTAAAAGTTTGAGTGTGTCTCGTCAGGCCTCGTACCTCCTCTTTGATGGTAGCAATGAGAAAAGGACATGTCCTGGATGATCGGGGTCCTTAATAAAAGATGCCACCTTTTTGAGGCATCGCCTTTTGAAGATGTCCTTGATGATGGGAGAGGCTAGCACCCATGATGGAGCTGGCAGTTTCCAGCTGTCTACAGCTTTTTCTGATCCTGTGCAGTAGCCCTCCCATGATGCAACTAGTTAGAATGCCTACCTTTAAGTAGAGCATTTAAAATGTATGCTTAGTAAGTATTTGAAATTTCTGCACAACCATAATTGGATTTTGAGCTCTTTTAGAAACATAGAAAATCTAGAGCACAATACAGGCCCTTTGGCTCACAATGCAGTGCTGAACAAGCGCTTACTTAGAAATTACCTAAGGTTACCCATAACCCTCTATTTTTCTAAGCTCCATATACCTATCCAGGAGTCTCTTAAAAGACCCTATCGTATCCACCTCCACCACCGTCACTGCCAGCCCATTCCACACATTCGCCACTCCCTGCGTAAAAAAACTTATCCCCGACATCTCCTCTGTACCTACTTTCAAGCACCTTAAAACTGTGCCCGCTCGTGCTAGCCATTTCAGCCCTGGGGAAAAGCCTCCGACTATTCACATGATCAATGCCTCTCATCATCTTATACACCTCTATCAGGTCACCTCTCATCCTCCGCTGCTCCAAGGGGAAAAGGCCGAGTTCACTCAACATATCATAAGGCATGCTCCGCAATCCAGGCAACATCCTTGTACATCTCCTCTGCACCCTTTCTTTCTTTCTTTTTTTAAAATAAATTTTTAATGCATTTCTACAAACCAACTACAAACAAAAAAAACCCAACAGCAAAGTGAAGATTAATACAGAGCAAAATAAACATATCAATTCTATAATTCATAACAATAAGGAAACAGCACCTTATTCCATGTGAAATTCCAGGCCAACCATTACAATATGTAAAAAAAATCAGAGCATTCGACCCCACAAAACTGTAAATATAAATGAAAAAAAGAATTATAATGCCTACTACCAAAACTATAATGTAATTCCCATCAAAAAGAAACCATAAAACTTACAGAGAGAGAAAAAAAGCTGAAAGTAAGGGATTAAAAAGAATAAGCTTAATCTAAGGAGGAGTTATGGAAATATTCAAGAAAAGGTCCCCACAACTTTTGAAATTTTATGTCCGAATTGAGAAGTGAGTAATGAATTTTTTCAAGGTCAAAACAGGACATAATATCATTAAGCCATTAAGCATGAGTGGATGGGGCAACATCTCTCGAACCTAAGGAGAACTAAGCATTTAGCCAAAAGAGAGGCAAAAGATAATGTTCAGTGTTTAGTCGGACTCAAATGCACGTCTGCCTCACCCAATGTACCAAAAAGGGCAATCAGAGGATTTGGTTCTAAGTGGCAATTAAGAATATGGGATAGAGATGAAAAAACTTCTCTCCAAAATTTCTCTAGACTAGGAAACACAAAGTACACTGCAGATGCTGTGGTCAAATCAAGACTCACAAAAAAGCTGGATGAACTCAGCAGGTCGGGCAGCATCCGTTGAAAGAAGCAGTCAACGTTTTGGGTTGAGACCCTTTGTCAGGACTAAAGAAGGAGGGGGCATGGGCCCTATAAAGAAGGTGGAGGGAGGGTGGAAAACCAATCAGAGGAAAGATCAAGGGTTGGGGAAGGGGATAGGCAGGAGAGGTGAAGAAGGAATCTAAGGGGAAAGCACTATGGGTAGTAGAAGAAGGCAGAGTTATGAGAGGTGATAGGCAGCTAGAAGAGGAGACAGAGTGAAGGTGGGATGGGGGAAGGGAGAGGGAGGGAATTACCGGAAGTTGGAGAATTTGATGTTCATACCAAGGGGCTGGAGACTACCCAGACGGTATATGAGGTGTTGCTCCTCCAACTGAAGTTTGGCCTCATCATGGCAGTAGAGGAGGCCATGTATGGACATATCCGAATGGGAATGTGAAGGAGAGTTGAACTGAGTGGCAACTGGGAGATCCTGTCTGTTGTGGCGGACGGAGTGGAGGTGCTGGACGAAGCGGTCCCCCAATCTGTGTCGGGTCTCGCTGATGTAGAGGAGGCCGCACCGGGAGCACCGGATGCAATAGATTACCCCAACAGATTCACAAGTGAAGTGTTGCCTCACCTGGAAGGACTGTTTGGGGCCCTGAATGGTGGTAAGAGATGAGGTGTAGGTGTAGTCCCTCCGCGACTGCCTGATCCACACGTCCCTCCCCACAGATCTCCCACCTGGCACTTATCCCTGCAAGCGTAAGTGCTACACCTGTCCCTACACCTCCTCTCTTACCACCAGTCAATATTAGGGAGTTACCAGTCAATATTTGGGAAACTAAAATCTCCCAGCACGACAACCCTGTTATTATTACACCTTTCCAGAATCTGTCTCCCTATCTGCTCATTGATGTCCCTGTTACTATTGGGTGGTCTATAAAAAAAACACCCAGTAGAGTTATTGATCCCTTCCTGTTTCAACTTCCACCCACAGACTCAGTAGACAATCCCTCCATGTCTTTCTCCTTTTCTGCAGCCGTGACAGTATCTCTGATCAGCAGTGCCACGCCTCCACCTCTTTTGCCTCCCTCCCTCTCCTTTCTGAAACATCTATAGCCTGGCTAAGTAACCATTCCTGTCCCTGAACCATCCAAGTCTCTGTAATGGCCACAACATCATAGCTCCAAGTTCTGATCCAGGCTCTAAGCTCATCCGCTTTGTTCGTGATGCTTCTTGCATTAAAACAGACACATCTCAAACCATTGGTTTGAGCGCATCCCTTCTCTATCACCTGCCTATCCTTCCTCTCGCACTGTCTTCAAGCTTTCTCTATTTGTGAGCCAACAGCCCCTTCTTCTGTCTCTTCAGTTTGGTTCCCACCCCCCGCCCTCAGCAATTCTAGTTTAAACTCTCCCCAATAGCCTTAGCAAACCTCCCTGCCGGGATATGTTTCTACTTTCCATGTGCTAGATACGGACAGCTTCAACAACTTCACCTGATTCAATGTCACCCTTATTAAATGCTCATAGATTTTGATGGCTTGATCAGTTCAAATTCAATTTCCTGCCACTTTATTCCTGAAATCCCCCTGATTATTGCATTCTAAACAGATGGCAGTTCCTTTCAATACTCGCTATTTTCTGTAACTTTTCATTTGGTCTAAAGAGATTATTGAAACTTATTTCTGGCACATGGTTCCCTTGCTTTGTATGTGGAAAATATAGCTTGCAGAATGTCAGCTTGCATTGATTAGTCAGTAGTTTTCTTTCTTATCATTTCCCACAGTAAAAGCAGGCTGCACCAAGATTTTAGTTGGTCATTTGTGTTTTGGTCTAACCTGCTAGAGAACACATTCAAAAGGGAAGACATTCAAATGGCTGTTCAGATTCTTGACTGTCATGTGCAGAAACACTGTTAATTGTTACTTTACAGCATGAAGATTGCATTTTCTGTTCAGTGATCTTAACCATTCATCTCAGATATGTCTGCGTTTGCCTGAGATATTTTCTGTGGTTCCTGTATGACAGTTGCAAGTTATGTTTTAAAACACGTTGAATGCTAGGTGTTTTTACAAAGAAACAGGAGGACATTTCCACCCAGTAAAAGAATGTGTTATATGTACTGCTGTGCAGGCTTAACCAGCACTACTCAGTTTTATTGGGAAGAATGGATTAAAACTCCATTTTAGTTCAGTGGTTTAATCAATGGTTCAATTTAATATCAGAGAATGTATACACCCTGAAATTCTTACTCTTCGCAGACATTCACAGAACAGAAAAACCCCCAAAGAATGAGTGACAGAAAAGTCAGAGCTGCAAATCTTCCCTCCCCCTCCCTCTCACAAGCAGCAGCAAAAGCATCAACCCTACCCCCTCCCCACTTGCTCCAGCAGAAGCACCGACCCCCCCTACCCCCACCACCGTGCCAGCAATAGCAAAGTCCCCAAAGAGGCATTGATCTAGTGTCCATCAAAAACTGCAGTCCATCCCGATACTTCGACATGTCAGACAAGCCTGCTCTCTCGCTAGCGAGGGAGGGAGTGATTGCTTCTGCAACAAGGAGAGTGGGAGACCAGCAGCTCAAGGACTGACTGGCTCTCATTCACCTTCAAAAAAGAGGTATTTTCATGCTGTAAATACCTTCATGCACAGAACTTGTCAAAAGATGAACATCAATTGGCCATGTTAGTTATCTTCTTGTAAACTGACCATTTTTCTGACGACTGCCTTAAATTTTAAGTCATGGATGGCTTTGCTTAAAGTAATGTATTTATGTACAGAACTGAGATTTTTGTAGACTGTGGCTTGTAATTTTATTTATTTTATTTACCGTAGATTCCGGACTACAGAGCGCACCTGATTAAAAGCCGCTGGCTCTAATTTTAGAAATAAAATCAATTTTTTACTTGTAAAGGCCGCACCGGATTTTAGGCCGCACCGGATTTTAGGCCGCACTGGATTTTCGGCCGCAGGTGTCCCACGTTGTAATATGAGATATTTATACAGAAAGATATTACACGTGAGGATTTTTTAACTTTTAATTAAATCCATATGGTAACAAAAACAAATACATATTGCAAATGCTTTTTTTCGAACCGTGCCCGTAACGCGGCTACTTTTAAATATACGTTGCGTATACTTCTTTACTGAACAACATTCCAATATCTCCTAACGACTGGTAAAAAATATATATACTGCAGCCTACCAGGAAAAGTTATTGATCGCCTTTAACTTAAAAGCAGCGTTTTGGCTCCGCCGCTCCCCCCCTCCTTTCCGTTTATCGCAAACTGGTATCCCACAAGACGCGGCGAAACCGGGTGTGACGTCATAGCATCCCGCGATGTAGTACAGAAAACAAATATAGTTAAAACTCTTCTAACTTTAACTAGAAAATGAATTACTAAGCGAAAATATTATAAACTAAATAACTGCCATAAAGGCAGCACAATGCTTTTCTTCGAGTGTTTTCCATGTTGATGAGGGTGAGTACAAATGACTGATTTACAATAATTTAATTGTGAAAGTGCGCTTGATTTATCGTACAATTTCATTGGACCTCTGTGAACTACTCATCAATTTTATTGGTCTACTGTTACGAGGCAAAATGTTTATGAGGCGGCATGAAAAAAAATAATGCATTAGCCGCTCTGTTTTAAAGGCCGCAAAGTTCAAAGCAGTTCAAAATGTGGGAAAAAAGTAGCGGCTTAAAATCTGGAATCTACGGTAATTTTATTTAACTTATAGTAACTTTTTATGCCTTGCACTGCACTACTGCCAAACAAATTTCATTCCATATCAATAAGATTGAAAGAGTACCAAGAAAATTTACAAGGGTGTTGCCGGGTCCTGAGTTACAAGGAAGGATTGAATAGTTAGGACTTTGATCCCTGGAGCATAGGAGAATGAGAAGAGACTTGACAGAGATATACAAAATTATGAGAGGTATAGAGTAAATGGCAAACTACGTCTGTAGAAGTATTTGCCAAGAACAATCATGGTCATAGACCATCATAGCCCACATCGTACGAGACGGCACCTGATGACAATGAAAGAGTAATTGCGAGCAGGATTTTTCCATCGAGGTTGAATGAGACTGGAACTAGAGGTCATGGATTAAGTGTGAAGGTGAAATGCTTAAGGAGAGCCTGAGAGGGAACTTCTTCCCTTGGGGGTGGGGGGTGGGGGGTGGTGGGGGAGGTGTGTGAGTGTGGAAGAGGTTTGATTAAAGCATTTAAGAGAAATGTGGATAAGCACAAAGACGGGAGAGGTATGGAGGGCAGGTCAACATGGAATTAATGAGCAGTAGGGCCCGTTTCTGTGCTGTTGTGCTCTATGACTCTACGGCATACGTCAATGATAATCTTAAATTGAAGTTTTGTTTTCAAAAATCATGAGGCTCTCTGACTCTGTACTATCACTCAGATAGATGTCTACTGCTTTATTACACTTGCCTCTCTTACTTTGTGGTTGATCAGATTAACTGCCTGAGGGCAGAAACTTTTAAGATGGCATGAGGTTTTAGTTTTAATAACCCTATTGCACCTATTAGGAGAGCTTCTGAAAGAGGCAGTTTGCTGGGTGGGTGGTGTTTACAATTATTTTTTTTCTTCCTGCTTCTTTGCCTTGGACAAATAAGTCCTGCAATAATGGTTGACTCTCCCAAAGTACTGCACACCAGCACTCTTCATCCCTGTTTTCTCAATAGAACCCAAGAAAGGAGGATGAAGCTAGCTCTGCACTCATTGGGATCAGAGCTGGTTCTCCACATCAACTCTATTTGCCATCTACACCCACTCCATGCTTCTCTGTTCCTTCAGACTCAAAATGTCTCTCCATGTGAGGAACATCTGGCAGCTCTTGGGCTGTATTCCCTGGAGTTCAGGAGAATGAGGGGGATCTCATAGAAACATTCCAGATGTTAAAAGGCCTGAACCAATTAGATATGGCAGTTATTTCCCATACGACTTCAGGATTGAAGGATGTCCATTTAGATCAGAGATGTGGAGAAATTACTTTAGTCAGAGGTTGGTAAATCTGTGGAATTTGTTGCCACGAGTGGCTGTGGAGGCCAAGTCATTGGATGCATTTAAGGCAGAGATAGATAGGTTCTTGATTAGCCAGGGCAACAAAGGGTATGGGGTGAAAGCAGGGGAGTGGGGATGACTGGAAGAATTGGATCAGCCCATGATTGAATGGCGGAGCAGACTCGATAGGCCGAATGACCTACTTCTGCTCCTGTATCTTATGGTCTTATGTTTTGCATGAAGACCAATAGTGAACCCCCACATTTCACTGCTCATTCCAAGTGCACAAACCCTGCTGCCCAACAATGATCTTACTGAACACCTTCAGTAAATCCAAATACCTACATCCACTGATTGTCTTTACCTACTCTACTAGATGCATCCACAAGGAACTCATGCAAATCAGTCATATGTTTTTCATCACAAAAAATGTGTATCGGTTCTGCTCAGTCTGATTACTCTTTCTAAAATGTTCCACTATTACATCCTTTATTACAGTCTCCAGCACATTCTCCACCACTGATGTGAGGCTGAAAATTTGGTTGTTCCCTGATTTCTCTCACCCTTCTTTTGCTAAGTGGTGAGGTTACGTTTACTATCCCCTAATCCATGGGAAAATTCCTATGATGCATCCAGCTCTGGAAGATGATAACCAGAGTATCCACTGTCACTAATACCACCACTTTCAAAACTCTGGGAGCTAGATCATTGAGATCTGGGATTTATCAGCTTTCAAACTCACCAACTTCAGTCAGCTTTTTTTTGCCTAATGCTTACATTTTTCAGTCACTCACTCTTAGAACTTCAAATATTTCTGGCAAGTTTTGTCTATCTGCTGTAAAGACGGAGTCAAAATAATCGTTTAATTCATGTGTCATTTCCAGGTGCCCCAATATAAATTCTCCTATCTGGCTTTAAAAGGCTAGTCCTTTCCTTTTCCTCAACCATAAATGTTCTTATAGTCTAATGTTTCTCTCCCGTTCAATCCCATGTCCTATCTGGCCTTGCTTTATAGTTGTGATCCTGCTTTTCTGAATGCCAAAATACTCCCAATCTTTAAATGACCTACTATTTCAGGCAGCCTAATAAGCTTTTTCCTTGGATTTAACACTAATTTCCCCTATCAGCCGTAAATGACACATAAATTACTTCATTTTTTAAAATCTTAGGATTTTTTTTGCAATTAGCACATTATTTCTTTAAATGCTATCTCTTGTTCAGTGTCATACCGTTAAATGTGCTCCTCATCTCATGCCTTCCTAGTTTCCTTTGTTTCGATTTAGAGCCTAGCTTTGCATTACGTATAATCATTTTCAAATTCTATGTGAAATTCTGTGTGATATTATGATCACTCTTCCCCAGAAGTTCTCAGAGCATACTCTTCTATTGTACACAGATATTTTTTCACCTCTCTCCTTGAGAGTATACCTGAACTCTTCAAACCTCCTCCCACCACCCCTCTTCCAACTCTCTCAGAATATACTTGTTCTCTTTATAATAGTCTGCCTTTCCCCATCCTACCGCTCCGCAGACTGTATTCATAACAATATCAGATTATGCTGCAGTCACCAGTTCAGGATAATTCTCTATTCTGCACTAATGAAGCGACAGTGGTAATTTTCTGTTTTCCTTGCCCCATTCCTCCCCATCATTTGATTGACATCCATTGCCACCTCCTTTACAAGGAGGATGGGTGTCCTCTCTTTTTAAAAATGTATTTATTGAGATACATTGTGGAATAGGCCCTTCTGGCCCTTTGAGACATGGTGCCCAGCAATCCCTGGACAATTTATAATGACCAATTAACTTTGTTGAGTGGTATGAGCTGAATCACCTGCATCAACATCATGAAGACAAAGGAGTTGGTGGTGGACTTCAGAAAAAATACCCTGAATTCCCATCTTCATCAAGGGAATGAATGTGGAAGTCATCCAGGACTACAAATACCTGGGAATTCACCTGGATAATAAACTGGACTGGACTAAGATACAAGGTCTCTGTACAAGAAGGGACAGAGCCGATTGTAGTTCCTGAAGAGGCTCTGGTCATTCAACGTCTGCAGTGCTATGCTGCAGATGTTCTACAACTGGGTGGTGGTCAGCATTCTATTCTACGCTGTAGTCTGCACAGGCAGCAGGGTGAGAGCAGCTGACACCAAGAAGTTTGATAAGCTCGTCAGAAGGGCTGGTTTTGTTCTGGGGGTGGAACTGGATTCTCTAGTGGTTGCGTCTGAGAGGAGGATGCTGCAGGAGCTACGGAACATTATAGACAATCCCTCTCACCCCCTTTAGTAGGAGCACCTTTAGTAACAGACTGATTCCACCGAGGTGCACCACTGGACGCCACAGGAGACCCTTTTGCCCTGTGGCTATAAGACTCTACAACTCCTCCTCCTTAAATATTTAAGAATATGGTTTCATTGCACATCTGTATTTTGCATGATTACTTTTTAATGTACATTTCATATTCTTCTTTGTACCTCAATGCTTACATTGTGTATTTTAAAGTATATATTTCTGACTGAGCAACCTTGCAACAATAATTTCCTTTGGAATAAATAAAGTTTTATCTTATCGTATCTTATCTTAACCTACCAACCAATATGTCTTTGGACCAGGCAGAAAACTCATACAGTTACAGGGAGAATGTACAAACTCCTTACAGGCAATAGTGTTAATTGAACCTGGTTTGCTGGTACTGTAAAGCGTTGTGCGAACCATTGCACTACTTTCCTTCATTCCCACAGGCTGACTTCACCTTTCAGTTTGCACTGTCCTATGGTTCACGTCAGCAGATCCAGGTTTGTGACAGACTCCTCCTTTCTCTGTTCTTCATACCTGCCTGATAATGCTGCAGTCTGAGTAAATTGAACAGTGCTCCACTCAGTGAGTGTGACCTTCTGATCCTGCACTCAGTCATGGTCAGTATCTTAAAACTGAGTGGCATGGTAGCGTGCCAGTGCCAGAGATTGTGATTGGGGTTCACTTCCCATCACGGTTTTCTATGTTCTCCCCGTGACCATGTGGGGATCCTCCAGATTCTCCAGGTTCCTCCCACATTCCAAAAACATGCAGGTTAGGGCTAGTAAGTTATGGCCATACATATCTGTGGACTGTGTTGATTATTAACTCAAAAAACGCATTTCGCTGTCTGTTTCGACGTACATGTGACATCAAAAATAATCTCTCAATGGATTGCCGTGGATAGGAGGGATATGGAAGGCCATGGTTCAGGTGTGGGTTGAGAGGACTAGGCAGAATACAGAAGCTTAACATGAACTAGATGGGCCGAAGGCTCAGTCTCTGTGCTGCAGTGCCTTATGAGGAGGTTGCCTCAAGAGAAGGGGTTGTGTTTGGTCTATTTACACCATCTTGAAGAATGAGAGGTCATCTCATTGATGTTCTATGGTTGGTGCTGTGAGTTTGATTGCAACAGTTGAGGACTGGTTGTTCGCAAAAGTTATCGAGCTGAGGACTGGTTTCAGAAGAAATGGTTGAGCATTTATCACTTAAGAGAAATTACTTTAAAGGGAGGATTGGACGTCTTTGGAGTTCTTTGCCTCAGATATCTTTAGATGACAGGCTGAAGGACAGCTAGTATCCCATTGTTATGTCAGAGTTTTTGAATGATAAGATGAACTCTCATTCCCTCTTCGCTCTCTTACTCACGCTAACACACTCACACGGCTCTATCCCCAGGACAGGCTGCTTCTGGGTTTCCGACTTCCAGTCCTTGGCCCTGCACACTCAGAATCACAGATATTGGGCCCCAGCATCCAGACTCTGGCCCAGACTTGCAGACTCATAGATTTCAGGCCTCCGACCTCCAGATATGCCAAGGGCTTTGACTTCAGGTCTTGACCTGCAGGCTTCGAGCTATGGTATTGACCCCAGGACTCACTGATCATGGGATTTTGAACTCTAGGCTTGGACCCCTGGATCTCTGACATCAGGATTCCCTGACCTGGGGCTCACTGGTCCTCGTGCCTCCTGGCCGCATAGACCTCAGAAACCAGCACTTGCTGACCTGGCTGATCACTAGACCTCGCCTGGTGCCTCGCTATAGAAAGGATATCGTAAGCTGGAGAGGGTACAGAAAAGACTCACAGGGATATTACTGGGACAGTGAGGTGTTGGGGGGAGGGGTGGTGTGGAGTTTGATTTTTGAAGGAAAGGCTAAATAGGCTAGACTGTTTTTCCTATAACATCCAGTAAAAGGCTGAAGGGTGAACTAATTATGCCCATTATCATTTAATATACTCGTGACTTAGTCCAGAAGTCCTTTGGGCCTCTGTCACCTGACAAACTGAATTGGGTCTTTGACCTCTGGTGTCGACCGCAGAACTAGCCTGTGATCCAGTCCCAGTACAAAGCTCAAAGTGCATTTATTACATTATACAACCTTGAGATTTGTCTCTTTGCAGGCAGTCACAAAACAAGAAGCCCAAAGGAACCCATCTTAAAAAAAAGATCAAAGAATACCCAATGCACAGAGAGGGAGAGAAAACACAAACTGTGCCAACAGTAAAAGCAAGCAACAAATGACTCCATAGACATGAAGGCCGGCGGAGCCGGTGGAGGCCCACAGCCTCAGCCGCAATTCATCACACTGCAGAGCAAAACATCACAGAATTCATACATGTGAAGCCTGGAGCCCTTTCCAGCTTAATGACATCCTTCCGATAGCTAGGTGCCGCACCCCTAAGGTCATCAAGTATATAGGACCCTAGTGGCTATGACCTTAGGGCCTCGCTGTGTTCAGGAGTCTGGAGTATACAAAAGGATGAAGGGCATAATTAAAGAGAATGATCACAGTTTTTCCCTCAGGGTAAGGAGGTTCCAAACTAGAGACCATAGGTTTAAAGTATGGTAAAGGATGATAGGTATGTGGAACGAGCTACCAGAAGTGGTAGAGGTGGGTAGAACGTGCAGCGGTTGAAAAACATTTGAGTAAATACAGGGATGGAAACATTTTATTTATTCATTTATTTCATTGGAGATCAAGTGTGGAACAGGCATGTCCAGCCCAATGAGCTGCACTGCCTAGCAGCCCACCTAGTTAACCCCAGCCTAATCACAGGCCAATTGACAGTGACCAGTTAACCTACTAACTGGTACGTCTTTGGACTGTTGGAGGAAACCGGGGCACCCGGAGGTAACCGAACGCGGTCATGGGGAGAACGTACAAACACCATTACAGCTGGTGCTGGTATGCCTCGTGCTGTAATAGTGTTGTACTAACTGCTGCTTTGGTAGCACTTGAGAGGGATACGGAGCAAATGCAGGCAAATGGGATAACCCAGATAGGTATGGATAAGTTGGTAAAGGGTTGGTTGTTTCTGATTTGATGTTACTACTCTTCAGTGTTGAAAAATGTGTTTATATTGTTGCCGAGCTTCTATAATTACAGTCATTAACAAACTGTGGTTGACTGTAGGGATTAAGTTTCTAGGAATAATAATGTGTGGTTGGTGGCATTGATTACTGTTGCTTTCGAACTAGAAATCTGCCACTAATAGTAAATGCAAATTTTCTGTTTACTGACTTCTCATTCAGTAATATTGAATTACAGGAGTTGTTTCTCCTTTTTATCTTGGTAGCTGACTTTATTTAAGATTACAAAGTTCAGGGACAGAAAGGGGTGTTTAAAGGTCAGATAGGGACAGAGATGCGGAGGTCATGCCTCCGCTCCACGTTCAAAGTCTAGCAACGTGTGCAGGTGACGAAGGGTATCTGTAGTGTTGGGATGTCCCAGTTGGTGGCTCCCGGGATCAGATATCTAAGGGAGCAAGAGGCACGTGGCCAGTCCAGAGTTCGAGCCTGAAGTTTGGTGTGCTGTCATTGGCTTGTCTGGGGGTGGACACTAAAGGCCAAAGCCCAAAGGCCGATCACAAGTCCAGAAGTCAACGCCCGGAGACTGGAGGCCTGTCCTACATTTGGAAGACTATGTGTGTAGTGTGGGGGCTGGATTTGGGAGGGACGAAGGAATGGGGCTTGTTTTGTTAATTGTTTTTTTGTTTTGTTATGTTCTGTGTTGTTTTACTGGGCATTTCGTGCATTCCATGTTGGCGCCGGAATGTGTGTTGACACTTGCATGCTGCTCCCAGCATCTCCGTTGGATGTGTTGGTTGTTAACACAAACAACGCATTTCATGTATGGTTTGATGTACGTGTAAATGTGAACTACATCATGAAACTGCCTTTCCCCTTGTAAGTCAGCTCTTTTAACCAGGAACAACCGCGAAGCCACAAATGATGACAAAATGTACAATTATTATACATTATTCCTTGGAACCCCTGACAAAGGGGAATATTCACTTTGCTGCTCTTCTGAGGTGTTGCAATTATGATCACTTGAGTCACATTGGTTGGGGATCGTAACTGGAAAAAAATACCTGAGCTTTTTGTCTTTTTCATTGCTGACATGCTGTTTACTTGACACAAATAAAAATTAATAACCAACCGAGGATTGATGTGAGAACACTAAGACTTTTTCAAAGTCCATTTGGCAAATCAGTGTGCTGAACTCAGGCTGGCAGCGGTAATTTCATTCCTTCTGGGGCCAATCCATCTTGATGACCAGTTGGATGTGTATTTTTCTGGACGTTTGGCACTGATGATTCTGTCCGTGTGGAAAATTTTGCCCCGTACTCTTAGGAGTTCATTTTCTCCAAACTGCTGAGTCAATAGATGTCAGTTTGACATCTTCATACAGCTTGCCAGTCTTATCCCATGGATAAGGTCTGGAGCTGGGGAGGTAAAGTGGAGGGGAAATGAGCCAGGTGGTCCTCAGTTCTATTCCTCCTGCCCTCCCCACTTCATGGTAAACACAGCGACTACCGTTGCTGGAATCTGGAGTAACTAGCAACCTCCTGGAGAATTTGGGCGAACAGCATCTGTAGGAGGAAAGTAATTGGCGGCATTTTGCTTTGGAACCCTACATCAGGACTGTGATGTAGGGTTCTGCAATCAGTGGCCACTTTATTAGGTAAACCTGTGCACCTAGTTAATGCAAATACCTAATCAGCCAATCATGTGGCAGCAACTCAATGCATAAAAACATGCAGGCATTTGACCGGGATTTGGAGAGGGGGTGTTGAGCATAAAGTTTCTCTCTATGCTGATGACTTATTACTCTTTCTCTCAAATCCGTCTACATCCTTACCTCTAATGTTTTCACTTCTTGACCAGTTTAGCCAGATCTCTGGCTATAAACTCAATTTACATAAGAGTGAACTTTTCCCAATTAATAAAGAAGCACAAGAACTAATATTTCGTGATCTCCCTTTTAAAGTAGTCCATAATCAATTTACTTATCTTGGAATTACAGTCACAAGGAAGTTTAAAGATCTCTTTCGTGAAAACTTTGTCAATCTTTCATATGCTATAAAACAGAGTCTGGTACAATAGTCACCTCTATCTATGTCCTTGGTAGGTCGTATCAATGTTGTCAAAATGTATGTTCTCCCCAAATTTTTATACTTATTTCAATCTATCCCAATTTTTATTCCTAAATCTTTTTTTGATTCCTTAGACTCTATTATTTTGTCATATCTGTGGCAGAATAAGCGCTCTAGAATTAATAAAACCCACCTCCAAAAATCTAAAAAAGAGGGTGGCATGGCTTTACCTAACTTTCGTTTATATTATTGGGCAGCTAATATACGTTGTGCTGCCTTCTGGTCTTTCTTCCACGGCCAACCCGAGTGCCCTAACTGGGTGGCAATGGAGTTGAGCTCCACTAAGAATTATCTATATCTGCACTTCTTGGCTCTGCACTCCCTAGCAGTCTGCCCAGATCAATAGCTAATCCTCTTGTTAGACACACTTTGCGTATATGGGCTCAGTTCAGGAAATGCTATGGTTTCCAGGGGTTTTCCGTTTCTAGCCCTGTCGCACATAATCACCTTTTTTTACCTACTACGTACGATTCAGCATTCCATGTTTGGTACAGGAAGGGCATTAGACATTTTGAAGATCTCTTCATTGATAATCGCTTCGCTTCTTTTCAGCAGCTCTCTGTTAAGTTCAACCTGCCTAACGCTCACTTTTTCAGATATCTCCAAATCCGACACTTTACTGCTCCTTTAATTCCTAACTTTCCTGAAATGCCTGCGAAAAATGCTATGGACCTACTTCTTTCCATTAATCCACTAGGTAAAGGTTTAATATCAATTATCCGAGATAAACTAGCAGCCTTACGACGGGCCCCTGTGGATAAAATTAAAATGGCCTGGGAGCAGGATTTAAATATCTCCTTATCCGAGGAGAGCTGGGACTCAGTTCTCAAATCGGTTAACTCAACCTCCCTTTGTGCTCGCCATTGCCTTTTACAGTTTAAGATTGTTCATAGAGCCCATATGTCTAAATCTAAACTATCTCGTTTCTACCCTGGCATTAGTCCGCTCTGTGATAAATGCAAGAGGGGCGTGGCCTCTCTCATCCATATGTACTGGTTCTGTCCTAGCTTGGAGAAATTCTGGAAAGATGTCTTCACTACATTATCGGGTATTCTGAATCAGCACCTAGAACCTAACCTCTTAATTACTCTGTTCGGTTTTTGGGGCGAGACAGATTTATGTCTGGGTCTGACCAAATGCCGAATACTATCCTTTGCCTCTCTCCTGGCGAGACGCTTGATCCTCCTTAGATGGAGAGATGTTGCCCCGCCCACTCATGCGCAATGGCTTAACGACATTATGGCCTGCTTGGACCTCGAAAAAATTCATTATTCAGTTCTTAATTCGGATCTAAAGTTCCATAAGGTCTGGGGACCTTTTATCGAGTACTTTCATAACCTTCCTCTTGACTAGGGTTTTTATTTTCTTCTTTTCAGTCCCTTGCTTTCAGCTCCCTTTTTTTTCTGGTAGTAGGCATTATTATCCTCTGTTGCTAAGTGTATTCACAGTCTGGGAGTTTGACTGTCCTGACTTATACTCTCTATATTGTGTGGTGGTTGGTCTGGAGTTGTTGTTTTTTTCTTGTGTTGTGGGGCTTGGGGAGGACACTAAGCTTACTTGTCTTTAATTTAGGTGCTTTTTTGTTAAATTCTCTTCCTTTGTAGCATATTGTTATTGTATGCTTAATTTTGCACTGTATTAATGCTCCTCATTGGGATTTGGGGTTTTTAATTTTGTAAAATGTTTTGAAAAACTAATAAAAAATTAAAAAAAAAAAAAAAACATGCAGGCATCTCAAGAGATTCAGTTCTTGTTCAGATCAAACATCAGAATGGAGAAGAAATGTGATCTTAGTGGCTTTGACCATGGAATGATTATTTGTGCCGGATGGGTGGTTTGAGATCTCAGTAATTGCTGATCTATTGGATTTTAATGTGCAATAGTCTCTACAGCAGGGGTTCCCAATATGGGGTCCATGGACACCTCGGTTAATGGCAGTGGGTCCATGGCATAAAAAACATTGGGAACCCCCCCGCTCTAGAGTTTACAGGGAATGGTGCGAAAATCAAAAACAAATTCCATTGAGCGGTAGTTTTGTGGGTAACTTCGTTAACGAGAGAAATCAGAGGAGAATGGCCAGTCTGGTTCAAGCTGACAGGAAAGCACCAGGAACAAAGACTCAGTGCGTATAGAACATAGAAACTTACAGAGTATAGGCCCTTCATCCCCTGAAGGTTGCTTCAGGGAAACTGGCTTTTTAATGACTGATCACTCTAACCCTTCCCTCCTACATAGTCTTCCATTTTTCTATCATTCATGTGTCTAAGAGTTCCTTAAATGCCCCTAGTGTATTTGCCTCTTCCACCACCTCTGACCAGACGTCCCATGCGCTCACCACTCTCTGTGTAAAAGACTTACTTCTGACATCCTCTCTATACTTTCCTCCAACCATATCAAAATTATGCCCTGTGCCCACCCTGGGGAAAAGTCTCTGGCTATCCACTTGATTTATGCCTCTTATTATCTTGTACACCTCTATCAAGTTACTCATTCCCCTTCATTCCAAAGAGAAAAGCCCTTGCTCACTCAACCTATCCTCATAAAACACGCTCTCTGATCCAGTCAGCATCCTGGTAAATCTCCTCTGCACCCCCTCCACATCCTTCCTATAATGAGGAGATCAGAACTGAACACTATTTATTCCAAGTGTGGTCTAACCAGAATTTTGACCTGAAACGCTGATGTTTCTTTGAACTCAACAGATGCTGCTTGACCCTATGAGTTCCTGCAACAGATCATTTGTATAAATTATGATAAGTTAAATTGGCAGACCATCTGGTTCAGTGATGATGATGCCAATTATGATGAATAGTTGACCAGGGCACTGAGGATAACCCAAACGTCCACCTCAGAGAGTGGACGTAGCCTCTGTTTCCCATCCCATCAGACAGACAGTATATTCACCAATCCTGAACTTCTGATCTGGGAGTTTTGACCTGTGTTGTATGCTCAAATCTCTGGATCCATGACATTTCTTGTCGAGAATGAGCTCTTGGTGAATCTGTGGAATTGATTGCTTCAGACAGCTGTGGAGGCCATGTTAGGGTATATTTAAAGCAGAGGTTGATGGGCTATTGGTTAGTAAGGGTGTCGAAGGTTATGGGGAAAGGCAGTAAAACAGGGTTGAGAGGGAAAATAAATCAGACATGATTAAATGGTGGAGCAGACTCAATGGGCCAAATAGCCTATTTCTGCTCCTATATATTTTGGTCTTAAATTTGCCTTTTGCCTCTTTAAGAATATATGATGGTGATGTGGCATAATACAGTACTTTCCAAATCGACTGTGTTAGAATTGTTCAAGTTTGCAAGGAGAATTCTATAAGGTAAAACACGTGACCTGCGTAACATTACCTGATTCAGATCATAGTTGAAATTTACGCACTGAGCACTCTTTAAACTGAGGTGTAAGGGGTATCCAAGACCCTCTGGTGTCCATTCCGGGCCAGGTCACTCACATTAATTCCCAACAGACACTCAGATCTCACCTGTGGCTTCAAGTAACTGGTTGCATGCGACAGTGGCCGCACTCTGGTACACCGCTTTGACAGGTGGGCTAAACCAGGTGAGGGTACCTGGTAGTCTCATATCCCAGTGAGATAGGGACGTGCCTGTCCTAGCATTTGATGTCAGCTCTAGTGGACTGCAGTGAGATCCAAAGACCAAGAAAGTGGTACTGCAATGCTCTGTGGAGAGTGACGGGCATGACAAGGCACAGAAGACATCAAGGTTGTCCAGTGCAACCAAGGAAGACCCCAGTTTTTGGCGCATAACATCAGGATTAGTGTGATACTATAACAGCGCCAGCGACCCTGGTTCAAGTCCATCGCCATCTGTAAGGAGTTTGTATGTTCTCCCCAAGACCGTGTGGGTTTCCTCCAGCAGGTCTGGTTTTCCCCCACATCCCAAACACATACAGAGTTAGTAGGTTAATTTGTCACGTGGGTTTAATTGGGCCAGAAGTGTCGGTAACCGTGCTGTACCTATTAATAAAAATAAATGAACAGCTGTCTGGGCATAGAATTCCAAAGGTTTTCTGTTCATCCCGGCTTTCAATGGATGACCCCCTTATTCTGAAACTCTGTGCCCTACCTGGAGTTTTCTGTCTCTTCAGAACGGGTTGTGATCTGCTTTGCCTCAGTTTTTCCTTTTCGGTGTTCTGGCCTGATGTGGGCTATAGGAGTTCTTACAGACGATCTCTTTCTGTGTCTTCTGGAACGTGGTGTCAAATGGATGTGGTTGCAGCCCAGATGTAGTCCATTATGAACAACTTACTCTTGTAAATTCTTAGTACACCTGCAAGATGTCTTTATACCACCTTGGACCTCCTTTAGTCATAAAATGCATGACATTCCCTGCTTTTCCTTCAATTATTTTCCCACACCAACCTTTCTTAATTACTCCACAGTTTTCTAAATGTGTATTCACTTTGTCCAATATTAGATCAGTGCCTTTGTTAGGCTGTGCGAGTTTCCTCTTCGGTTCAATGATATCCTTATAGTGTCATTGTATCTTTCCATTGCGAATGTGGTGTGAGCCATGATTAAAGCTGAGTGTTCATTTGCAATCAGAGCCAAGGGAAGTCAAGTCAAGTTTATTGCCACATGCACTGGTAAGGTGAGTTACAGGGTACAATGTAAAAACTTCTTTGCTGCTGCACCCCAGGTAGAAATTATATATAATGTTTTGTATGTTCAGATAATATACAAAAGATAAACTATACATATATTATGCAAGACAGTGAAGAGAAAGAGTTGTGCAAAAACAAGGCATTAGTGTAAAAGAAATAATCCATTATAGTGTAAGAGGTGCTTCACATTGCTTCATTGCTGAGTTGCTGTTGGGGTTGTGTAGGTAAGTTCTGGATCCTGATGGTTGTAGGAAAGTTGACGTTCCAAACCTCGTGGTGGGGGACTTTGGGCTTCTGTACATCCTGCCTGATGGTAACAGCACGAAGAGGGCATGACCTGGTTCGGATCTCGATGACCACTGATTCCAACACCTGAATCTTTGATTTTTGAGGCAGCACTTCCTACAGATGTTCTCAATGGTGGGGAGAACTGTGTCCACAATCCTCTGCAACCTCTTATGTTCCTGTGTGAGAAGCTGCTGGACCTAACCTAGTCGCAGGACAATTTACAATGACCAGTTAACCTACCTGGTATGTCTTTGGACTGTGGGAGGAAACCAGAACACCTGGAGAAATCCCTCGCAGTCACAGGGAGGAATCAGGTTTCATGTGACTGGCATATATCATGAAAGCTCTCATGTGGCAGCAGTACACTACAATACATAATAACAACTAAATTACGGTAAGTATTTATATATAAAAGTTAAATAAGTAGTGCGAAAAGAGAGAAAAAATAAGTCATGAGGTAGTGTTCATGGGTTCAATGACCTTTCAGAAATCTGATGGCAGAGGGGAAGAAGCTGTTCCTGAATTGTTGAGGACGTGCAGAGACTCTTTTCAGAGGATGCCGGGATTGAACTCAGAATTGCGATGCCCTGAGCTATATTAACTTTACGCTAACCGCTACGCTACCATGAAGCCCCATGTGTGTGTGTTGTGCACTTTGTGTGTTGCTCTTGATGGTTTCATTAGTGCATCTGTACAAGTTTGTTAGTATGTGGTGACATGCCAAGTGCCAAGGTTGCTCAAAAATCTTTAGGTTATTGCTCCTTTTGCAACAACGAAATGAAGAAAATAGTTTTTGGAGCCATATGTGGTATTATGTAGCAGTGTTGACAGTTCAGTCCTTAACAGGGCTCTGAGCAACAGCTTCAGCAATTTTTATTACATATGATGTAAAAGAAAGAGAATCTCTGCTCCTAATATCTTAGGCTGCTCATTTTAAAAGGTTTATAACTCAAACACAGCTGCTCCTTATTGGCTTTGGTGAAACTAGTGACCGCTAGACTGCCTGCTGCCAATGTTATTCACTTCTTTATCTGATCTGTATGTTGTACACCAGTGTTCTTCGTGGGGAAGGGTATTTCTATCTGTTGGATTCATTTCTCTTAACCCAGTGATCTTGAAATTGTATTGGTTTCAGTTACAGAACAGTCTCAAACAGCTGTATTGTGTCGTTTGTACAGGAGGGATGCAGAAGATTTAGATTAAAACTATGATTTGTTTATTCAAGCAAGTTTTATTTTCAGTGAAGTGTTTTTTTTATGATTCATGGTACATTCCTCCTAATGGAGACCAACACAGAAAGAGAATACACAAGGTTAAATCCTCCAATATTTTTTTCACAGGGAATATGGGAGAGGTGTTACTCCAATAGCTCAGATAAAGTAGGAACAAGAGTCATTTAATACCTTTGAGCCATTTAATAAGATTTTGATTCATATGCTTGTAATCTCAGTTTTGCGTTCTAGTTTATCAGCAATAACCTTTCATCTCTTTGCTCATCAATTAGCTATTTCTGTCTTAAAGCTTTCCTAGACTCTGCTTCCACTCCCTCCGAAGAAGAGATCTTCAAAGACTCATAGAACATAGCATAGGAACAGGCTTTTTGGCCCACAGTCTCTGTGTCAACCAAACTGCGTGCATTGCGAATGTGTCGTTTGTGTCAAATCAAATCAGCGAGGATTCTGCTGGGCAGCCCGTAGGTGTCACCATGTTTCCATGGGGGTTTCCTCTGGGTGCTCTGGGTTCCTCCCACATTCCATAGACATACAGGTTAGGGTTAGTAGATTGTTGGCATACTATGTTGGCACCGGATGCATGGCAGCACTTGCCCAGCAGAATTCTCGCTGATTTGATTTGATGCAAATGATATATTTCACTGTATATTTTGATGTATATGTGACAAATAATGCTAATCTTTAATAAACTTGTCCTCACGATTTGACTAATTGCTGTACCACATATTCACCTTTTTGCATGTTATGCACAGGGGTGCCCAGGTGCATCTGTTACTCTGAGCTCTGCAATCCGTCACCATTTAGATAATATATGGTTTATTTATTATCTTTCCTGCCGACTTTTACATTTCCTTTGTCTTTGGATAAGCTGCCAGAAATAGTGACTGAGGTGGGCACATTAGCAATTTATTTATTTATTGAGATACAACACGGAATAGGGCCTCTGAGCCTCTCTGCCCAGCAGTCCTCCAATTTAATCCTATCCTTTTATAATGACCAATTAACCTACCAACCAGTCCGTCTTTGGACTGTAAGAGGAGGAAACTCACGCGGTCATGGCGAGAACGTACAAACTCCTTACAAACAGCGGCGGGATGGGAGCGCAGTGGTTAGTGGCAACCCTTTACAGTACCAGTGACCTGGGTTCAATTTCAGCTGCTGCCTGTAAGGAGTTTGTATGTTTTCCCCGTGACTGCGTGGGTGGTTCGGTTTCCTACTGCTAGGTTAATTGGTCACTGTACTTTGTCCCGTCATTAGGCTGGGTCTGCTGGGCGGGGCAGCTTGAAGAGACAGAAAGGCCTATCGCAATAAATGAATAACTGAAGAGGAATGTTTAAAAGCCATTTAGATAAGTACGTGGATAGAAGGTATTTAGGGTTTTATGGGCCAATCATGGGTAGATGGGACAAGCTCACTAGATGTTGGGTTAAAGCACCTGCTTCCATGGTGTGTGACTCCATGATTCTATATACCATTTGCCACATCTTTTCCCATTCACTTCACAATACAGTGTCCATGATCAGAGTGCTCTAATCAGAATTTTAAAGCTGTAGCCACTTAAAACATAGAACAGTACAACAAAGGAACAGGCCCTTCAGCCCACAATGTTCTGCTGAACCAATTAAATTACAGTAGTAATCAAATCACCAACTAAACTGGAGCCTTTTACCTACATGATGTCTCTAATCTTCCATTTCCCTCACATTCATTTGCCTATCTAAACACCTCTTAAAAATCCCTAGTATTTCTGCCTTTGCCATCTTCTGGAAGATTTGTTTTTTTTCTTTTTTAAATGTCTTTTTTTACAATTGCAAGACAATGCTGGACTCTGAGAAGTTCAGGTACTGCAGGTCTACCCTGTCAGTGAGCTGCTCCTTGGTGGAGGAGCAGGACATGTTACAAGAAGGCATTGGAGTTGGTGCATGAAAGGTGTCGTGCAGTGCACCTGTGAGTGATTGTCTTGCATGTTTCTCTTGACAGATGGTGGGGCCTCAGTTGTAGCAAGGACTAGGCCTGAATCCATGGGCTTGCCTGCTGCTGAGGTCCAGGAGAGGAGGCGGTGTAGCGTTGTGTCCATACTCGTTTGGGGGCTGGCCTCTCCTGTCAGTACTCCCCCCCCCCGCCCCCCCAGTGTCCATTTGGTGGAATGATGAGCTGGATAGTGCGCACGTGTTTGTCTGTACCCTCAATTTGCATGACATGTCTCTCAGGGACTTGGGCCATATTTTTTTGTAGTGTGACTGTATGTGTGCTCGCTATCTTGGATGTGCTGTGTGCCTGGGAATCAGATCTGGGGCAGAGGAACACTGACTCCTCTGATTGATGATTCATGTCTGGCTGAGTGATAATTAAACGAACTTGATTTGATTTTTGTATTTGAATTTGATCCCAGGCAGAGCATTCCAGCACCCACCACTCTCACAACTTGCTTAAAAGATACTTATTGAAAGTGAACTCACTCTCCGTGTTTAATTTATTTCAGGTACTACATGGTGGATTTTGAAGCATCTCCGACCATTCTCCCCACCATGTTGGATCACTTATACCGTGATATTGACGTGATCAGACCTACAATACTCAAGAAGCAGCCCCCAAAGTCTGAGGAAAACTGCCCCGGATTGATCCCACCTAACAACGATGCTAAACTGCATTCTAAAAGAAAATGATCTTGTATTGTTTAATAGTTAAATATTTAAAAATGTATATGGTCAAGCATTCTGGCTGAAAACTTCTGAAAGTATACCTTATTAAATATGAGATTTCTAATTTGTGTGTTTTTGAATGTATTTTTCTTTAGCTAGCTTAATACTTTGAATATTAAAATAAAATCTTCCATTAGTGTGAGATTTTAGGACCAGAGGGCACAGCTACAGAATAGAGCATGGAGCATAGAACAGGCACTTCAGCCCACTATGCTGTGTTGACTTTTCAATCCACTCTAAACGGAATGTCCTTTTAAAGCAGAGATGAGGAGGAATTTCTTTGGTCAGAGGGTGTGAATGTGTGGAATTCATTGCCCCAGATGGCTGTGGAAGCCAAGTCATTGTGTATATTCAATGTGGAAGTTGATAGGCTCTTGATTAGACATGATGTCAAAAGTTATGGGGAGAAGGTGAGAGAATGGGGTTGAGAGGGACAACAAATCACCCGTGATCTAATGGCAGAGGAGATTTGATGGTCCAAATGGCCTAATTCTGATCCTGTGTCTTATGAAGGCTCTTGATCTGTAAGGTTGACTGTCCGTTTTCCTCCATTGACACTGCCTGACCTTAGAGTTCTTCCTGCATCTCATATGTCACATCTGATTTGGTTGTTTTGATACATCCTTTTCTTAGAAAATCCAGCAGCTGCTGGTAATCTGAAGCAGGAGATACTGGAAATGTCCCACAGAGGGACTTTGGTTTGACAAGTTGCTTGAGCCCTGAAAACCAGTCAGTAACAATGCAGGTGTACACATACACAGGGTTTCCAATGAACTTTCCCCAGCCAACTGGGAGATTCCCAAAGAAATTTCAAGGAACTTTTACCAGAAGTATTGAGTTAGAGAGAAAGGAAACAGTAATACACAGAGGGGGAAGAAGAAATCTAAAGGGGATGCCCTTTGTAAAGTTTATTGATGTTATTATTGAGATAGTGTAGAATAGGCCCTTCCAGTTTCCAATCTGCGCTACCCAGCAATCCCCCAAATTAATCCGAGCCTAATTGTGGGTCAATTTTCAATGACCAGTTAACCTACCCGGTAAGTCTTTGGACTGTGGGAGGAAACCGGAGGAAATACACACAGTCACGGGGAGAATGTACAAGCTTCTTACAGGCGGTGGCGGGAATTGAACCCAGGTCGTCTGGACTGTAAAGCACTGTGCTACCCCACCTTTCAATATGATCATAAATGGCCTGCACCCTGGAGTGCTTCTCCTCTTTTTCACCAGTTCCCCATAGCTGTCAGCTCTCTGCTCTTTCTGAACGAAAGCTTTTACTTCCTCTTGAAGTATGTCCAATGATACAACTCCCACAACCTTCCTGGGTAGAATCTCTCACTGTGAGAGGTAGTTCCCACGCAGATCAAATGACTGCTTTCTTATAACTAATCTTGTTTGATATTTCTCACATCAAGAGTTTAGAAATTTCTTGACATCTATGCAGACATAACCCTTCTGGATCATACTTAAGCCACTCATTCTTCAGAATTCCAAATAACGTAAATATAATTTCTTTAGCTGCCTGTGATAGGACCACCATCTCGTACCAGGAATGATCTCAATGAATCTTTTTTTGGACTGTCTGCAATGCCAGTATATTTGTTCTTAAATAAAGGTATCAAAACTGAGAGTCTACTCCAGGTGTGACCTCATCAGCACCTTCACAAATGTAAAGTGGCCACTTTATTAGTAACCTTCTTGTTTATGCAAATATTTAATCAGTCAGTCATGTGGCAAACGTCAACCTTAAGCTCAAAATGTATAAAGGACAATAATTTAGAAAATTAAACCCTTTCGCCCATTGAGTCTGCTCCACTATTCCACCGTGGCTGATCCAATTTTTCTCTCAGCCCCAATCTCCTGCTTTCTCCCACTATCCCTTCTCACCCTGACCTACCAAGAACATATCAACCTCTGCCTTAAATATACATTAAGACTTGGCCTCCACAGCTGCCTGTAACAAAGAATTCCACGGATTCACTACTTTCTGGCTAAAGAAATTCCTTTTAATCTCTTCTAAAAGGACACCTCCAAGTTCTGAATATGTGTCCTCTGGTCTTAAACTCTCCAACCATAGGAAACATCCTCTCCACATTCACTCTATCAAGGCCTTTCTCCATGCGATAGTTTTCAATGAGGTCACCCTTCATTTGTCTAAATTCCAGTGAATTCAGGCTCTTCATATCACAAGTTGTTTGATCCTGGAATTGTTTTCTTGGATCTCTGAACCCCCTCTAGTTTCAGCACATACTTTCTAAGATAAGGGGCCCAAACCTGCTCACAATATTCCAAGTGAGGCCTCACCAGTGTTTTATAAATTTTCAGCATTACATCCTTGGTTTGAAATTCTAGTCCTCTTGAAATGAATATTAACATTGCATTTGTCTTCCTCACCAGAGTCTCAACCTGCAAATCAACCTTTAGGGAATCTTGCACAAGGACCCCCAAGTCCCTTTGCGCCTCAGTTTTTTGTATTTTCTCTCCATTTAGAAAATAGACGACCCTTTCATTTCTTCTACCAAAGTGAGTAGGTTACATAGTCGGCACAACATTGTGGACCAAAGGGTCTGTAATGTGCTGCATATTTCTATGTTCTGTGTATGACCATAAACTTCCTGACACTGTATTCCAACTGCCATCTCTTTGCCTGTTCTCCTACTCTGTCCTTCTGTAGCCTCTCTACTTCCTCAAAACTACCTGCCCCTCCACTTATCTTCATATTGTCAGCAAATTTTTCAACAGTCATCAATTCCATCATTGAAATCATTGACATATAAGGTAAAAAGAATTGGTCCCAATGCAGACCCCTAGGGAACACCACTAGTCACAGGCAACCAGCCAGAAAAGGCTCCCTTTATTCCCACTCTTTGCCTCCTGCCAATCATCCATTGCTTTATCCATGCTAGAATCTTTCCTGGAATGCCATGGGCTCTTAGCTTGTTCAGCATCCTTGTGTATGGCACCTTGTCAAAGGCTTTCTGAAAGTCCAAGTACACAATATCAACTGATTTTCCTTCGTCTATCCTGTTTGTTACTTCTTGAAAGAATTCCAACAGATTTGTCAGACAAGATTTTCCCTTGAGGAAACCATGCTGACTACGGCCTATTTTATCTGTGCCTCCAAGTACCCTGAGTCCTCATCCATAATAATCAACTCCCAACATCTTCTCAACTACTGACGTCAGACTAACAGACCAATAGTTTCCTTCCTTCTGGCTCTCTCCCTGAAGAGGAAGAGTGGAATGACATTTGCAATTTTCCAGTTTTCTGGAACCATTCTGAAATCTAGTGAGCCTTGAAAGATCATTACTAATGCCTCCACAATCTCTTCAACCACCTCTTTCGGAACTCTGGGGTGTACACCATCTGGTCCAGGTGACTTACCTACCTTTAGACCTTTCAGTTTCCCAAGAGCCTTCTCTCTAGTTATGTTAACTTCACACCCTTCATGATCCCTGATACCTGAAACTTACACCATACAGACATACTCAAAAAGTTCAGATGTTCAGAGTGGGGAAGAATATCTCAGAGACAGGTGATCTCATGGGATTTTCATGCACAATAGCCTCTAGAGTTTACAGAGAATGGAGTGAGAAACAAAAATCATCCTGTGACTGGCAGTTCTGTGGGTAGTTAATGAAAGAGGTCAGAGGAGAATGGCCAGTCTGGTTCAAGCTGACAGTTACTCAAGTAACCATGCATTACACCCATGGTTTGCAGAAAAGCATCTTTGAATGCACAACTCATTGAATCTTGAAGAGGATGGAGTGCAGAAGCAGAGGACCACAAACATACACTCAGTGGCCATTTTATTAGGTACAGGAGGCACACAATAAAATGACTACTGTGTATTTCAAGACTCCAACCCATTTGGGGCAAAGACCAATATGTAATTTACTTTCTTAAACATTCACGGCACCCGCCTGCTAACCTCTTGTAACACTTCTGTACTTTACTCAATTGGAATTGTTCTCCATTTAGATAATAGTCTGCCTTCAGATTCCTGTTACTGAAATACATGACTTCACTCCTTCCCACATTAATGTCCTTTTGCCAAATGTTCACCCACTCACTAGACCTATTTATATCCCAGTGCAGAGTCCAAATAGTCTTTGCAGCTTACCCTCCCACCTAACTTTGTGTCATTGGCAAACTTAGATATTTTACATCCTGTCCCTTATCATAAATAATTGATCATAAGGCATAGGAGTAGAAATAGGGCATTCAGCCCATTGAGTCTGCTCTGCCACTCAATCATGGCTGATTTATTATCTCTCAACCCCATTCTCCAAACTTATACCTGTAACCTTTGACACCCCTGCTGTGCAAGAACCTATCAAACGTCTCTTTAAATATACCCATGACTTAACCTTCACAACCATCTGTGGCAATGAATTCTACCCTCTAGCTAAGGAAATCTTGTTCTGAAGAGATATCCTTGTAGTCTTAGACTTTCCTACTACTGGAAACATCTCCATGTCCATTCTATCTTGGCTTTTCAGCATTTGAAAGGTTTCAATGAGATCGCCCCTCATTCCTCTAAACCCCAGAAAATACAGGACCAGAACCAACAAACACTACTCATATGTTAACTGTTTCATTCCTGGGACCATTCTCATGAACTTCCTCTGGACCTGTGCCAACACCAGCTCATCCTTTCTTAGATATGGGGCCCAAAGCTGCACAAAATACTCCGTGTGGCCTGACCATGTCCTTAAGAAGCCTCATCTGGAAGTCAAAAGCATATTCCATTTCTTAATCATCACTTAAACCCCAGAAGTCCCTCCCTAATGGCATACTGGTTTACATTTATCATTGGTTCAAGAAGGCTGCTTAGCCCATCTACAAGCTTAAAGGCAATTGGGAGATGCAAGAGAGTGCAGATACTGGAATCTGTAATGGCTCGTGAGATACTGGAAGAAATCAGTGGGTCAGGCAGCATCTATGGGCAGTAGATTTTTAGCTCAAGACCCTTCAACTGAACTTTATCTGGATTTGTCCATTTTCCTGCATGGATGCCCTCTGACCTGCTGAGTTCCTCCAGCTTTTTCTGTGTTGCTCCAGAATTTCAATGTCTGCAGTTGTTTGTGAGATAATCTATTGAAACTGGTCAGGAGAACACACAAGAAATATCCTGAATTAACTGGCATTCAACTAATTCTGTGGGACTCAATTCCTGAAATTATGTACTTCTTGGGAGCAGTGATACAGACTTCTACTTCATTTTAGAAGCAACCAGGAATGTGTAATAAAAGAAAGGAATGTTTATTTAATCATCTTTCATGGTCTCCAGAGATATTAAAATAAATTTAGTGCCAATGATATGCTTTATTTGGTGTGCAGTTGCCTGTAATGCAGGGAAATATTCACTTGACAAACTGCTTAAACCTTAAAAGCTAATGAAAGTTTAAAGTTCAAAAGTACAAAGTAAATTTATTATCAAAGTATGTATAATCTCAAATCTGCCATGAACAGTTCCAAGCCTGGCTGTGAAAGAAGGAGGCTTGAGCATGGGGCTAGCAACCCCATCCCGTAAAAAAACCAGTGCTACAGAAACACCAAAGACCTCCTCACTGGGAGATGAAGGATCTTCACCTAGAAGATGTATGATGCGCTACACCTGGGGACAACTTGAAAGACTGGCTCAGGACAGAGGACTCTGGTGAGCTGGTGTTGGTGGCCTATGCCCCAGCAGGAATGATGGACTTAAGAAAAAGAAGAACAAGACATATATGTCACCACATAATATCTTGAGATTCATATTGCTGCAGTTATTTACATGACAATAAAGAAATACAAAAGAACTTATGAAAAACCATACATAACAAAGTGACCAATGTGCAAAAGAAGACAAACTGTGCAACATAATAAAAAAGTAAATAAATAATTCTCAGAATATGAGTTGCAGAGTCTTTGAAAGTGAGTCTATAGGTTGTGGAGTCAGTTACTGGATGTGCATGTAAACAGGATTTCCAATAAGCTTTTCCCAGCCAGCTGAAAGATCCCCAAAGAAATTACAAGGACTTTTTTTAAAAATCATTCATGAGATGTGGGAATTGCTGGCAGGACCAAAAAGCATTGCCATTGGATTCAAAAGAACTGGACCATTGGGATTTGCTGCACCTCAGGTGTGTTGGAAGTTAAACACAGAGTGGTTTAAAGATAAAACCACTGAAAATAGGAGGAGTCATCCATTTGCTCCACCCTTCAAAACGACCATCTGATCATTCACTTTAGTTACCCGCTTCTGCCTTCTCTTCATCGCTTTGGCAATCAGAAAAAATATCTACCACCTCCCTGAATATATCTAATGACTCGGTCTCCACTGCCTTCAGTGGTAGAGAAATCCACAAGAACATAGAAGAGCATAGCACAGTGCAGACTCTTTGGCCCACAATGTGCCAATCTAAGATCAACCTAACTTTTCCCTCCCACATAGCCCTCCATTTTTCCTTCATCCGTGTGCTTATCTAAGAGTCTCTTAAATGCCCTTACGGTATCTGATCCTACCACCACCTCTGGCTGTACATTCCACACACCTACCACTCTCTGTGTAAAAAAAACTTACCTCTGACACCCCCCTCCAATACTTTGCCCCAGTTGCTTTAAAATTATATCCCATCTTTTTCGGCATTTCTGCCCTGTGAAAGAGGTTTTGGCTGTCCACTCTACCTATGTTTCTTATGATCTTGTACATCTCTATCAAGTCTCATCCTCTAAAGAGAAAAGCTTAACCTGTTTTTATTGGCAGCATCCTGATAAAACTCCTCTGCAGTCTCTCTAAAGCTTCCACGTTGTGATCACGATGCCATTAATTTCAAGATAATCATGAAGAAGGATATGTCCTTGGGTTGAGATTCTAAATTGGAGAAAGGCCTATTTTGATGGTATCAGAAAGGATCTGGCAAGTTTAAGTTGTGACAGGTCGGTTACTGGCAAAGGTGTGCTTAGTAAACAGGAGGCCTTCCAAAGTGAAATTTTGAAATTACAGAGTTGGTATGTTCCTGTCAGAATTAAAGGCAAGGCTAACATAACAGGTTTAGGGAACCTTAGGTTATGAGACATATGAAGGAGATGTACTGCAGGTGTAGGCAGAAAGGAACAAATGATAAACATAAGAGATTAACTTGGAGGAGTATAAGAAATGCAAGAGAACAATTAAAGGGAAATCACCCTCCTCCCCATCCGCCCACACATGTGGACGGTCCACCAACTCTGGATATGCCGACTTACAGCGCTTGGGCCTTCTACTTGCACAGACATCTGATCCTGGGACCCCCCTGACTTGTGACAGCCTGACATCTATGGGTGTCCAGCATTGCCCGTCCACGTCACCACCCTATGAGCGCGGAGTGGAGGCCTGGACTTCGGATGTCCTTCATCCCCTGTCCACATCACATCGCTTTGAGCATGGAGAAGAGGCCTGATCTCTAGCTCCTCCATCACTGTCCCTATACCCTAGCTCCCCTCTCTGTCCTCAAATCAATCCTTATGAATTTAAAAAGCAATTAAGTCTGATCCACAATGTTGACACCATGAGATCATGTGAGAAGGAGATGGGGCATTGACTTAAATTCTCATCCCAGACTTAACACCATGAAAATGCTGCTATCCGTCACCACTAGAATTAAATTCTGGAATTATATAACCTGCACAAGCTTCTGAGTGGGACTTGAAATCTGCCATCTCCTCACGTGGGTCAAGACAGGTACCAACTGAAATACAACTGAGAACAAGTCAATGCAATTTCATTACCGGTGACCAAAAAATGTGAACAGTTATTGATATTGGCAGTTCCTCAGTCCTCTGAGACAACTTAGTCAGATTTGAAAAATGTTTTCATTTAACAAAACTGTTAACAAACTATTTGAATGTTCTCGTGAGGTTCCGAATAAATAGCTTAATAAATTCCCATTTTCCAGCCACATGCCTGAAGATGGGTCACTTGGTGATGGTGCAAAATCCACGAAGACCCAAGGAGATGTGGCAAGATGCGGAAGGGTGAAAGTTTGTATTTTCTTAATCCATATTCCAATGCATGGCACTTTATGCATCATTAGGTAACAGCTTGCAAATGGGATTGTTCCTGTACTTACAAATTCTTGGCTCAGAGGAAGAAATTGTCACCTAAATAAGTTTCTTGTTGAACTGCAGTCTGTAAGCTATCACAGCTTCACAATGAAAATGTTGTACCTTATGTTTCTTTCTGTCAACTAATCAAATTTTAATCTTGGCTGGAGACACTACGGTCAGGTCCAAATTGGATTATAGTCTTTTGTCTTTTGCTGGTTGTTATTTGCAAAGGAACAATTATTAGTGTTTGGAAAGTATAACATTTTTGTAAACATTCTAACTTAGCTTATTGCTCAATGGGTATTTAAGGCTGCCATTTACTGTCTGAACCGCACTGTTCAACAGTTTAGGAGCAATGTATGCCATATGCATCACTGGAATCCAGTTAAGTACAGTGCGAGTGACAATAGGGATCACTAATGCAATCATATGCGATTAAATGTGTGTTTGTTGTCAGTAGCCATACATGTTGGGTTACCAGATTCAGATTCATTTATTTATCATGTGCCCATCCAACCATACAGTGAAACACGTCATCTGTGTTACCAACCAGGATGTGCTGGGGCAACCCGCAAGTGTCACCACACATTCCAGAGCCCACCTTGCTTGCAGAACACACGAGCAATAACAGCAACAGAACTACAGCAGTACAAGCCATTTACCTCCCTACCAACCTGTCTCTCTCTTCGGCTGTCCATTGATTTTTGACGATGACTGAGGCCTAGGCAAGGTTGCATGGAAGACTGGCAGTTGCCCAGGCTGCAAGTCTCCCCTCTCCACGCCACCAGTGTTGTCCAAGGGAAGGGCATTAGGAGCCATACAGCTTGGCACCGGCATCGTCACAGAGCAATGTGTGGTTAAGTGCCTTGCTCAGGGACACACACGCAGCCTCAGTTACGGCTCGAACTAACAACCTTCAGATCACTAGACCGATGCCTTATCCACTTATCCACCCTACCAACCACCCACACACACACATACACATACAGTCCTCTGACCCCAGGAGAGGCCATCTCCGGGCCTCCAGGCTCCAGGACTAACAGACTTGCAGGCATTTAATTTCCCAAGCGGGCTCACAGAGATTCACAGATACATGGCTTTAACAATTAGGTCTCGACTTTTGGACTTCTGATCAGCGTTTGTGCTTCCATCCATAAGACATAGAAGCAGAATTAGGCCATTCAGCCCATCGAGTCTGCTTCACCATTCCATCAGAGCTGATCCCAGATCCCACTCAACCTCATACACACACCTTCTCGCCACATCCTTTGATGCCCTGACCGATTAGGAAATGATCAACTGCTGTCTTAAATATACCCACGGGCTTGGCCTCCACCACCGTCTGTGGCAGAGCATTCCACAGACTTACTTCTCTCAGGCTAAAAAAATTCCTCCTTACCTCTGTTCTAAAGGGTCGCCCCTCAGTTTTGAGGCTATTCCCTCTAGTTCTGGATACCCCCATCACAGGAAACACCCTCTCCATATTCACCCTATCTAGTCCTTTCAATATTCGGTAGGTTTCAATGAGATCCCTGCATTCTTCTAAATTTCAGTGAGTACTGGCCCAGAGCTGCCAAATGCTTCTCATATGTTAATCCTGTCATTCTCGGAATCATCCTTGTGAACCTCCTCTGGACTCCCTCCAACGACAACCCATCCTTTCTGAGATATGGGGCCCAAACTGATGACAATACTCCGAGTGCAGCCTGACTAATGTCTTATAAAGGCTCAACATTATCTCCTTGCTTTTATATTCTATTCCCCTTGAAATAAATGCCAACATTGCATTTGCCTTCTTTACCACAGACTCAACCTGTAAATTAATCTTCTGGGAGTCTTGCAAAAGGACTCCTAAGTGCCTTTGCACCTCTGATGATCAAAGCTTCTCCCCATTTAGATAATAGTCCGCACTATAGTTCCTTTTACCAAAATGCATTATCATACATTTCCCAACACTGTATTCCATCTGCCACATTTTTGCCCATTCTTCTAATTTGTCTAAGTCCTGCTGCAATCGCATTGCTCCCTCAGCACTACCTGCCCTTCCACCTATCTTCGTACCATCCGTAGACTTTGCCACAAAGCCATCAATTCCATGGTCAGAATCATTGACAAGCAATGTGAAAAGTAGCAGTCCCAATTCTGACCCCTGAGGAACATCACTAGTCACTGGCAGCCAACCAGAAAAGGCCCCTTTTTATTCCCACTTGCTGCCTCCTGCCTGTCAGCCATTCCTCTATCCATGCCAACATCTTTCCTGCAATGCTGTAGGCTTTTAAACATGGAAACATAGAAAACCTACAGCACAATACAAGCCCTTTCGCCCACAAAGCTGTGCGGAACATGTCCCTACCTCAGAACTACCTAGGCTTACCCATAGACCTCTATTTTTCTAAGCTCCATGTAGCCATCCAGGAGGCTCTTAAAAGACCCTAAACACAAAGTACACTGCAGATATGTCTTAAAAGACCCTATCGTTTCTGCCTCCACCACCGCCGCTGGCAGCTCATTCCACGCACTCACCACTCTCTGTGTAAAAACTTACCCCTGACGTCTCCTCTGTACCTACTCCCCAGCACCTTAAAACTATGCCCTCTCGTGCTAGCCATTTCAGCCCTGGGGAAAAGCCTCTGACTATCCACATGATCAATGCCTCTCATCATCTTATACACCTCTATCAGGTCACCTCTCATCTTCCGTCTCTCCAAGGAGAAAAGGCCAAGTTCACTCAACCTATTCTCATACGTCATGCTCCCCAATCCAGGCAACATCCTTGTAAATCTCCTCTGCACCCTTTCTATGGTTTCCACGTCCTTCCTGCAGTGAGGCGACCAGAACTGAGCACAGTACTCCAAGTGGGGTCTGACCAGGGTCCTATATAGCTGCAACATTACCTCTTGGCTCTTAAACTCAATCCCACGATTGATGAAGGCCAATGTACCGTATGCCTTCTTAACCACAGAGTCAACATACGCAGCAGCTTTGAGTGTCCTATAGACTCAGACCCCAAGATCCCTCTGACCCTCCACACTGCCAAGAGTCTTACCATTAATGCTGTATTCTGCTATCATATTTGATCTTCCAAAATGAACCACCTCACACTTATCTGGGTTGAACTCCATCAGCCACTTCTCAGCTCAGTTTTGCATCCTATCAATGTCCCGTTGTAACCTCTGACAGCCCTCCACGCTATCCACAACACCCCCAACCTTTGTCATCAGCAAATTTACTAACCCATCCCTCCATTTCCTCATCCAGGTCATTTATAAAAACCACAAACAGTAGGTGTTCCAGAACAGATGTCTGAGGCACACCACTGGTCACCGGCCTCCATGCAGAATATGACCCATCTACAATCACTCTTTGCCTTCTGTAGGCAAACCAGTTCTGGATCCACAAAGCAATGTCCCCTTGGATCCCATGCCTCCTTACTTTCTCAATAAGACTTGCATGGGGTAATTTATCAAATGCCTTGCACTACACACTATACACTACATCTACTGCTCTACCTTCATCAATGTGTTTAGTCACATCCTCAAAAAATTCAATCAGGCTCGAAAGGCACGACCTGTCTTTGTCAAAGTCATGCTGACTATTTCTAATCATATTATGCCTCTCCAAATATTCATAAGTCTTGCCTCTGAGGATCTTCTCCATCAACTGACAAACCACTGAAGTAAGACTCACTGGCCTATAATTTCCTACTCTATCCCTACTATCTTTCTTGAATAAGGGAACAACATCTGCAACCCTCCAATCCTCCAGGACCACTCCTGTCCTTATTGATGATGCAAAGATGCAATGATGTCAGAGGCTCAGCAAATTCCTTCCTGGCATCCCACAGTAGCCTGGGACACATCCTGTCTGGTTCCGGTGACTTATCCAACTTGATGCTTTCCTGAAGCTCCAGCACATCCTCTCCCTTAATATCTACATGCTCAAGCTTTTCAGTCCGCTGTAAATTATCCCTACAATCATCAAGATCCTTTTCTGTAGTGAATACTGAATTCATTAAGTACCTCCGCTATTTCCTCCGGTTCCGTACACACTTTTTCACTGTCACACTTGATTGGTCCTATTCTCTCACGTCTTATCCTCCTGCTCTTCACATACTTGTAGAATGCCTTGGGGTTTTTGTTTATGCTGTCTGCCAAGGCATTCTCATGGCCCCTTCTGGTTCTCTTAATTTCATTCTTAAGCTCTATCCTGCTAGCCTTATAATCTTCTAGATCTCTATCGTTACCTAGTTTTTTTGAACCTTTCGTAAGCTCTTCTCTTCTTCTTGATTAGATTTACAACAGCCTTTGTACACCATGGATCTTGTACCCTACCATCCTTTCCATGTCTCATTGGAATGTACCTACTCAGAACCCCATGCACATATCCCCTGAATATTTGCAAACATTTCTTCCGTACGTTTCCCTGAGAACATCTGTTTTTTGTTAAGCAGCCCTCATGTGTGGCACCTTATCAAATGCCTTCTGAAAATCCAAGTAAATGACATCCACTGCCTCTCCTTTGCCCACCCTGCTTGTTACTTCCTCGAAGAACTCTAATAGATTTGTCAGGCAAGATTTCCCTTCACAGAAACCATGCTGACTTTGACTTATTTTATCATTAGTCTCCAAGTACTTTGAAACATCATCCTTAATAATGGACTCTAACACTTTCGCAACCACTGAGGTTAGGCTAACTGGCCTATAATTTCCTTTCTTTTTCCTTCCGCTCTTCTTAAAGAGTGGCATCTTTGGTTTCACCCCAGGACTCATTGCTGACGACGGATTTTGTTGTTCCTCTCCGTGCCCTCTGATCCACCTGGCAGCAACCTTGTCGTTTCTTTAGCATTTGTCTGTTTTTACCCAGCACGGATGGAAAGCGTGCAAGGAGCCGGCCGCATTCCAACCCGGGACCACTTGCTTCAAAGTCCAGTGCGAATGCCGCTACACCACTGGCTGGCTCGATGATGAATGAGTACCCCAAACTCTAGGACTCAAACTCCGGACTTGCTGACAACAGAAGGCGAATGCAATGTTGGCACTCATTTCTAGAGGTATAGAATATAAGAGCAGGGATGTGATGCTGAGGCTCTATAAGGGACTCATGAGACCACACTTGGGGTATTGTGTGCAGTTTTGGGCTCCTTATTTTAGAAAGGACATACTGACATTGGAAAGGGTTCAGAGAAGATTCACGAGAATGATTCCAGGAATGAAAGGGTTACCGTATGAGGAACGTCTGACAGCTCTTGGGCTGTATTCCCTGGTGTTCAATAGAATGAGGGGGGAATCTCATAGAAACATTCCGAATGTTAAAAAGCCTGAACAGATTGTATACGCCAAAGTTATTTCTCATGGTAGGGGATTCTAGGACAAGAGGGCACGACTTCTGGATTGAAGGATGTCCTTTTAGCTGAGATGTGGAGAAATTACTTTAGTCAGAGGTTGGTAAATCTGTGGAAATTTGTTGCCACGAGCGGCTGTGGAGGCCAAGTCATTGGGTGTATTTAAGGCAGAGATAGATAGGTTCTTGATTAGCCAGGGCATCAAAGGGTATGAGGTAAAAGCAGGAAAGTGGGGATGACTGGAAGAATTGGATCAGCCCATGATTGAATGGTGAAGCAGACTTGATGGGCTGAATGGCCTACTTCTGCTCCTATATCTTATGGTCTTATTACCCTGAACACTAGACCCTGAACTCTGGTCTTGCCGACTTGTGTACCTAGCCCTCATGCCTCCTGCCCGCATGGAACTCGGACCCTGGAACCCACCAATGACTTGCTAACCTGGGATGAGGTTCACCAGCCCTCATCTTCATTATTTGCTGGCCGGATATCCAATCATACTGAAGATGTCCTTTGACACACGCCTATGTCAATCTCCAAAAGCAGCCAATTGCCCATCTTTTCCATGGCCCTGACATATCATAACTGTGCACTTGATATTTTTGTGGATGTGATTTAGACCTTGACTGGAAGAAACGGCAGTAAGATTTTATTTGGGGAAGAGAGAATAGTTTCTATCATGCAAGATTCAATATGACACTAGCCATCATACTCCTGTTGTTTTTGCTGCAGGGCTAGAATAATCTACAGAACATCATTAATACTCTTTTGAGTTTTGTCCCAAAACCACAATTCCTGTATATTGTTTTTGTCCTTGGGCTGTTCATGTTTTAGACTTTAGTATGTAACAGCTGCTTTTAATATAAATTGTGTACCTTTTTCAACTGCTAATGATGTTTTGTGTTTGGCATTGCAATAAATAGTGTATTATCATCAAGTAGAGAGGCTTGGAGGTCATCTCCCAATGTGATTGTAAATGTCAGAGCAATAAGAAATCTGTCCCTGATATAAAGGACTGGTTGTGGTGGACAATTAATATACTTCCAGTCATGTGCTATGAAAACTTTGAGAAACTTCTGACAAATATCCACCTTACCAGTAGAATTCTAAATAGCTGGAAATTTAACTGAACTTTCCACAGAATGAACATATACTCAGTGGCCATGTTATTAGGTACCTCCTGTACTCAATAGAGTGGCCATTGAGAGTATGTAGTCTTCTGCTGCTGTAGCCCATCTACTTCAAGGTTGAACATGTTGTGCATTCAGAGATGCTTTTCCGCACACCGCTGTGGTAAAGCATGGTTATTTGAGTTGCTGTCGCCTTCCTGTCAGCTTGAACCACTTTGACCATTCTCCTCAGACCTTTCTCATTAACCTGCAACATCTGGTCAGTGAAGATACATACATCCGGATGCTCTTCATTGACTACAGCTCAACGTTCAACACTATCACCCCTCAATACTAATCAATAAGCTCCAGAACCTAAGCCTCGATACTTCCTTGTGTACCTGGATCCATGATTTCCTCATTTACAGAATCCTGTCAGTTCGGATTGGCAACAACATCTCCTCCACAATCTCTATCAGCACAGGTTCACCACAAGGCTGTGTGCTTAGCCCCCTGCTCTACTCACTTTATACCTATAACTGTGAGATTAAGCACAGCTCCAACGCCATGCCCTGGGAGATCGAAGGAGGATTGGTGAAGGGAAAACTGTGAGCCCCAACTTGTGCACATTAGGTTGTTTTATTAAAATGGGCCCTTTTCTTTTTGTTTTTTTTTGCTTTTTCTTTACTAATCCTTTAGTCAAATTAAGAATTATGAAGCTAAATCGTTTAATCATTTGTGGTGTAGTCTTTTATTTCGTGGTTCTTATTTATAACAGGGTAACAAATCACGCAACATCCAGACAAACAGGAGGCTTTGGGGTGGGCTCACATCTCAATCTCACACATTTGGCAGGGCCAGAGACTGTCTTCCCTAGACTTACGCAGCCGACGGAACCAGAGTATTTCAATCACATGAGAAGATCTGTCCTTAGAATTGCACAGAAATGCCGTTACAGAGAAGGTATGGCAGTTCCTCCACTTCCTTAGGCATTTGTGCAGATTTGTCACGTCATCTAAAACCTTGACTAGTTTCTATAGATGCACAGTGGACCATATCCTGATTGGCTGCCTCATGGCTTGGTGTTGCAACACCTTGGCCCGAGAATGTTAAAGGCTACTTCGTCACAGGAGAAGCCCTTCCCACCACTGAGCGCATCTGCAAAGATTGATGACGCAAGAAAGCAGCAGCCATCATCCAGGACCTCTACCATCTAAGCCATGCTTTCTTCTCACTGCTACCACCGGGAAGGAGGTACAGGAGCCTTAGGTTCCACACCACCTGATACCTGAACCAGCATGGACAATTTCAGTCACTACAACACTGAGTTGATCACTGAACACAACTTATGGACTCACTTTCAAGGATTCTACAACACATATTCCCAATATTATTCTTGGGAATAATATTCCCAATAGAACTTAATTGTTCTATTATTACTATCATTAGCTTTTTTTGTATTTGAACAATTTGTCTTTTGTACATTGATTGCTTATCTGTCTTTGTGTCTAGTTTTTCATTAATTCTATTGTATTTCTTAGTCCTACTGTGAATGCCTTAAAGAAAATAAAAATTAGGGTAGTATTTCGTGACATATACATATTTTGAAATAAACTTACTTAGAACTTAGAACTTTCAATTCCTGTCGCTGTCTATAAAAAGCTTGTACATTCTCCCCCTAACCCCAAGGGTTTCTTCTGGGTTCTTCAGTTTTCTCCCACATCCCAAAGATGTACGGATTAGTAAGTTGTGGGCATGCTATGTTGGTGTCAGAAGCATGGCGATACTCATGGACTGCCCCCAGCACATCCTCGGAGCGTGCTGATCATGGATGCAAACAACATAGTTCAATATATTTGCTTTGATGTGCATGTGACAAATAGCTAACCTTTCTTTAAGCTGTCCTAATTTCAAAGTTCAAAGTTCAAATTTAATTTCAATGTATATATACCGTATATAACCTTGAGATTCATCTTCTTGCAGGCATTCACAAAAGAGACACACTAGAATCCATGAAAAATCACACACAACAAGGACCGACAAACATCCAATGTGCGAAGGAGGACAAATCATGCAAGTTGTACAGTAAAAAAATAAACCAATATAACATAGGACATGAGCTGGAGTCCTCAAAAGTGAGTTTTCTGGCATTTTTCTTCTGAAAATGTTCATCTATTTCCACAATTGTTTCATCTTGCCCCAAATGCCCCGAGCCTGTCCCATTCATGTTTTGTGAGAACTAACAAGCAAATGTAATTAGACAGCAAAGGATAATGTAGGCATAGTTCTAATTCTCAGATGGCATGTATGTGCGTCATCGGAAACTGAACCTTTGCCACAAGTTTCAACTATGAGGGTAGACAGGAGAAGCTATGTTGTTTTCCTTGGAGTGAGGAAGATTGAGAGGAAATCCAGTAGTTGTGTTCAAGATCCTGACAGATTTATGTGGGGAAGCTCTTCCCTTTACCAGATATTTCAAGGGTCAGGGGACAGATTTAGAATTGTGGCAAAGATACAAAAGGGATTTGAGGAAAGTTTATTTTTAAAGGGATGCGAAACTCATTGCCTCCAGGAGCAGTAGAGGAACCAATCAGTGCCTTCATAAGGGAAATGGATAGCATTTGAGAGAGAATAATTAGCTCTGGAGAGGGATTGGAGGTGAGGCTGGTGGGCACCAACACTGGCCCAGTGAAGTAAGAGGCCTCTTTCTGTTCTCTAACACCCCTGTGAGACACCTGATTGCCCACAGCTTGGTTTTGAACAGATGCCTTTGTGATGTTAATCGATGCAGCAGGAAGGAAGAAGATAATTCAATGCTGAAAAGTTTGAAATAGGAGGAAGGTTTGTGATTGAAACACTACATTCAACTAAATGGGAGGGGAAGCCAATTAAATGAGCACTGTAGACCAAAGAAGTCAATAAATATTGGAGTATGAAGAACCTGCCGAAGAATTTCACTAAACTACGACACCATGCAGCAGGGTAGCTTGCGGTTAGTGTGATGTATATTCAGGGTTCAATGACCACAGTTGTCTGTAAGGAGTTTGTACATTTCCCCGCGTCCCTATGGGCCTCCTCTGGATTGTCCGGTTTCCTACCACATTCCAATGACGTACAGTACAGGTTAGGGTTAGTGAGTTGTGGGTCTGCAATGATGCTGCCAGAACCATGTTGACACTTGTGGGCTGCCTAGCACAACCTTCACTGGTGTGATTTGACACAAACCATGCATTTCACTGCATGTTCTGATGTATACGTGACAAGTAAAACTAATAAAACTAAACGTCCATGTTTACATGTCTTTTGTAGGATTGGGATGGATCTCTGAGAAAAGTGGGCATCAACTGATACCACCTGCTCATTTGGTTCACTTCTTGCCCCCACGTCTCTCTCTCCACTCTCCTCCACACCAAACCTCCCTCTCTCTCTCTCTCTCTCTCTCTCTCTCTCTCTCTCTCTCTCTCTCTTTCTCACTCTTCTCTCTCTCTCTTTCTTTCTCTCTCTCCAAACCCCACTTCACCCCTCCCTCCCTCCCTCCCTCCCCCCCTTTTTCTCTCTTTTTTAAAACTTATGAGGAGAACCTGGAGAATCTGGAGACATTTGGCCTGTTCTCCCTGGAGTGTAGGACGCTATGGGGTGGATGATTGAGGTACATAACATCATGACGGGTATAGAAAGGATAGACCACAGGAATCATTTCCTTTCTCGAGGGTGAATGAATCTGTTGACAGATTTACAGAAAGATCTATGGGATTTAGAGGTGATAAGAAGGAGATGTTGACAAATTTACAGAAAGGTCTATGAGATTTAGAGGTGATAAGAGCAAGATGTTTTCATCTAGAGTGTGGCGAGCACATGGAATTCAATGCCAGAGAACATAGTGGAAGCAGAGCTGTTGACGGAATTTAAAAGGTGCCTAACTGCACACCTGTGTACACATTGAAGGTTATGGACTAAAAGCTAGGAGATGGGATTAGTATGGATAGGTGACCTTTGGTGGGCTGAGTGCCCTACAGTGCTCTTTGTGTCTGTGACTCCATGAACACCACCACCACTTTTGCCAGTCAGTATGGCTTGATCATCCTACTATCACAGACATTGTTTTGTTCCATCCACATCTCCCCCACCTCTGCAACTTGAAACGTATTTAGAACAACACACACAAAATGCTGGAGCAACTCAGCAGGACAGGCAGCATCTATAGAACAGAAGACACAGTGGACACCCCTCATCAGAACAGTAAAGGAAGGAGGAAGAAGTTTCCTTTCCAGTCTGGTGAAAGACCATCGACCTGAATTCATGACCGTTTCTCTCTCCTCAGATGCCGCCCAACCTTTGGAGTATTCCCAGCTGCTTCTGTTTTGCGTTACAAGTTTCTAATGTCTGTAGGCTAACGCTTTTTGATATGTGTAAACACGAGTTGCATGTGTTGAGAAAGAACAGACGGCCTGTATCTCTGACTGTGGTGGGTGCAGAGGACCCAACACGTTAACCAGCTGGTGCAGCTGTGTCGATACATGAGAAAGGCCACAAGGCATGGAAAATGTACTTGTTAAGTCAAGTCAAGATTACTGTTACAGGTACAGGTACAAAGAACAGCTTGCTTGCATCAGTTTCACGGGCACGTACAGTAAGTACAGATACCTCACAGAATATCACTTATACATAAATTATGCTAGACAGTGTATAAAGTGCAACAGTTTTAAATAAATATTCAAATGTCATACTTTGTTTTAAAGGGGCAGCTTTAAGTCATAGAAGTATGTGGCATATAAACAGAAATTGACCCATTGCATTCTCCATTAGAGTCAGGTTAGTATCACTGGCATATGTTGTGGAATTTGCTATTTTGCAACAGCAGTAAAATGCAATACATAATAATAGTAAAAATGTGAATTACTGTAAGTATATATATGTCAAATAGTTAAATAAGTCGTGTAAAAATAGAAACAAAAAAGTAGTGAGGTTCGATGGCCATTCAGAAATCGGGTGGCAGAGGGGAAGAAGCTGTTTCTGAATTATTGAGTGTGTGCCTTCAGGCTTCTGTACCTCCTTTCTGATGGTATCAATGAGAACAAGGCATGTCCTGGGTGATGGAGGTCCTTAATGGCAGATGCTGCCCTTTTGAGGTACTGCTCCATGCAAATGTCCTGGATATCACAGAGTCTTATGCTCATGATGGAGCTGACTAATCTTACTACTCTCTGCAGCTTATTTCAATCCTGTGCAGTAGCAGCCCACCCCCCATACTAGATGGTGATGCAGCCAGTTAGAATGCTCTCCACGGTACATCTGTAGAAATTAGTGAGTGTCTTTGGTGACATTCCTAATCTCCTGAAAATCCTACTGAAGTACAGCTGCTGTCATGTCTTCTTTGTAGCTGCATTGATATGTCCTCAGAGATGTTGACACCCCAGAAACTTGAAATTGCTCACTCTTTCCACTTCTGATCCCTCGGTGAGGACTGGTGTCATGATCAAGAAAAGTACAACCTAAATGAAACCAATGTCTCAACTCTCAGTTGAAGCCTGTTACATATCAAATAGTCATTAGTATGTTTTATATAGAGCCACTATAGAATACTACAGTACAGAAACTGGTCATTTGGTCTATCTAGTCCAAGCCTAGATGTTGTTGTGCCTAGTCCCATCAACCTGCACCTGGATGATAGCCCTCCATACCTCTCCTGTCCATGTACTTAGCCAAACTTCTCTTAAAGGTTCAATTCGAACCCCCAAACCACCACTTCCGTTGGCAGCTCGTTCCACACTTCCACTAGCCTCTGAGTGAAGATCTCACTCAGATTCCCCTTAAATATTTCACATTTCACACTTAACCTATGACCTTCAGTACTAGTGTTTGCTTTGCGTGATTTTTTTTTACTGCTTTTACCATGTTTTCATAAAGTGAGTTCCAGATTCCTGCCAATCATTTGGAATTCTCATTCACTCCATATACCAATTGGCTCAGATTGATGGCCACCAGTAATTACAGTGTCATCTCTACTGAGACTGATCCTTCCTGCTCACTCTGTCTCAGCCACTCATGCACACTTCGTATAGAATCACTGAAATTTGTATCATTTTTCTGACATTGGAGGAGAATTATGGTATTTGGCCCATCGAGTCTTGGGTACCATTCCATCATGGCTGATTTATTATCTATCTCAACCCCATTCTCCTGCCTTCTCCCTGTAACTGGCAGTCCAGTTTCATGTCTATATGTGAATCTAGTCCTCCTCTTGCTCTGTAGCCTGTCACTTGTTACCAGAGTTTTGTCACTTTACCAGTCCTGACGAAGGGTCTCGGCCCAAAATGTCGACAGTGCTTCACCTTATAGATGCTGCCTGGCCTGCTGCGTTCCACCAGCATTTTGTGTGCATTGTTTGAATTTCCAGCATCTGCAGATTTCCTCATGTTTACCAGAGTTTTGTACCTTACTTTCAAACTTTCAACAACCAAATCAGAATCAGATCTATTATCACTGAAATAGCTTGTGAAATCTGGTGTTTTGCAGCAGAAAAACAAGACATAAAATTAATAACAAGAGAAAATCTGCAGATGTTGGAAATCTGAACAGCACACACAAAATGCTGGTGGAACTCAACAGGCCAGGCAGCACCTATGGAAAAGAGTACAGTTGACATTTCGGGCCAAGACCTTTTGGCAGATGTAAAATTACTATAAAATACAAAATTAAATAAATAGTGCAGAAAGGTTCACAGTTCAAAATTAGTTTTATTAGCTATTAGTGAAACATGGTTGCAGGAAGGGTGTGATTGGCAACTAAATATTCCTGGATTTAGTTGCTTCAGGTGTGATAGAGTAGGAGGGGCCAGAGGAGGAGGTGTTGCATTGCTTGTCCGAGAAAATCTTATGGCGGTGCTTTGGAAGGATAGATTACAGAGCTCCTCTAGGGAGGCTATTTGGGTGGAATTGAGGAATGGGAAAGGTGTAGTAACACTGATAGGAGTGTATTATAGGCCACCTAATGGGGAGCGTGAGTTGGAAGAGCAAATGTGTAAGGAGATAGCAGATATTTGTAGTAAACACAAGGTGGTGATTGTGGGAGATTTTAATTTTCCACACATAGATTGGGAAGCTCATTCTGTAAAAGGGCTGGATGGTTTAGAGTTTGTGAAATGTGTGCAGGATAGCTTTTTGCAACAATACATAGAAGTACCGACTAGAGATGGGGCAGTGTTGGATCTCCTGTTAGGGAATGCGATAGGTCAGCTGACAGATGTATGTGTTGGGGAGCACTTCGGGTCCAGTGATCACAATAGCATTAGCTTCAATATAATTATGGAGAAGGACAGGACTGGACCTAGAGTTGAGATTTTTGATTGGAGAAAGGCTAACTTTGAGGAGATGCGCAGGGATTTAGAGAGAGTGGAATGGGTCAAGTTGTTTTATGGGAAGGATGTAATAGAGAAATGGAGGTCATTTAAGGGTGAAATTATGAGGGTACAGAATCTTTATGTTCCTGTTCGGTTGAAAGGAAAGGTTAAAGGTTTGAAAGCGCCATGGTTTTCAAGGGATATTAGAAACTTGGTTCGAAAAAAGAGGGATGTCTACAATAGATATAGGCAGCATGGAGTAAAGGAATTGCTCGAGGAATATAAAGAATGTAAAAGGAAACTTAAGAAAGAGATTAGAAAAGCTAAAAGAAGTTACGAGTTTGGTTTGGCAAATAAGGTGGAAGTAAATCCGAAAGGCTTCTACAGTTATATTAAAAGCAAGAGGGTAGTGAGGGATAAAATTGGTCCCTTAGAGAATCAGGGTGGTCAGCTATGTGTGGAGCCGAGGGAGATGGGAGAGATTTTGAACGATTTCTTCTCTTCGGTATTCACTAAGGAGAAGGATATTGAATGGTGTAAGGTGTGGGAAACAAGTAAGGAAGTTATGGAACCTATGACAATTAAAGAGGTGGAAGTACTGGCGCTTTTAAGAAATTTAAAAGTGGATAAATCTCCGGGTCCTGACCGGATATTCCCCAGGACCTTGAGGGAAGTTTGTGTAGAGATAGCAGGAGCTCTGACGGAGATCTTTCAGATGTCATTAGAAACAGGGATTGTGCCGGAGGATTGGCGTATTGCTCATGTGGTTCCATTGTTTAAAAAGGGTTCTAGAAGTAAGCCTGGCAATTATAGACCTGTCAGTTTGACATCAGTGGTGGGTAAATTAATGGAAAGTATTCTTAGAGATAGTATTTATAATTATCTGGATAGACAGGATCTGATTAGGAGTAGCCAGCATGGATTTGTGCGTGGAAGGTCATGTTTGACAAACCTTATTGAATTTTTTGAAGTAGTTACGAGGAATGTTGACGAGGGTAAGGCAGTGGATGTAGTCTATATGGACTTCAGCAAGGCCTTTGACAAAGTTCCACATGGAAGGTTAGTTAAGAAGGTTCAGTCGTTAGGTATTAATGCTGGAGTAATAAAATGGATTCAACAGTGGCTAGATGGGAGATGCCAGAGAGTAGTGGTGGATAATTGTTTATCGGGATGGAGGCCGGTGACTAGCGGGGTGCCTCAGGGATCTGTTTTGGGCCCAATGTTGTTTGTAATATACATAAATGATCTGGATGATGGGGTGGTAAATTGGATTAGTAAGTATGCTGATGATACTAAGGTAGGAGGTGTTGTGGATAATGAGGTGGGTTTTCAAAGCTTGCAGGGAGATTTATGCCGGTTAGAAGAATGGGCTGAACGTTGGCAGATGGAGTTTAATGCTGAGAAGTGTGAGGTTCTACATTTTGGCAGGAATAATCCAAATAGAACATACAGGGTAAATGGTAGGGCATTGAGGAATGCAGTGGAACAGAGAGATCTAGGAATAACAGTGCATAGTTCCCTGAAGGTGGAGTCTCATGTAGATAGGGTGGTGAAGAAGGCTTTTGGAACGCTGGCCTTTATAAATCAGAGCATTGAGTACAGAAGTTGGGATGTAATGTTAAAATTGTACAAGGCATTGGTAAGGCCAAATTTGGAATATTGTGTACAGTTCTGGTCACCGAATTATAGGAAAGATATCAATAAATTAGAGAGAGTGCAGAGACGATTTACTAGGATGTTACCAGGGTTTCAGCACTTAAGTTACAGAGAAAGGTTGAACAAGTTAGGTCTCTATTCATTGGAGCGTAGAAGGTTGAGGGGGGATTTGATCGAGGTATTTAAAATGTTGAGAGGGATAGATAGAGTTGACGTGAATAGGCTGTTTCCATTGAGAGTAGGGGAGATTCAAACGAGAGGACATGATTTGAGAGTTAGGGGGCAAAAGTTTAAGGGAAACACGAGGGGGTATTTCTTTACTCAGAGAGTGATAGCTGTGTGGAATGAGCTTCCTGTAGAAGTAGTAGAGGCCAGTTCAGTTGTGTCATTTAAGGTAAAATTGGATAGGTATATGGATAGGAAAGGAGTGGAGGGTTATGGGCTGAGTGCGGGTAGGTGGGACTAGGTGAGATTAAGAGTTCGGCACGGACTAGGAGGGCCGGAATGGCCTGTTTCTGTGCTGTGATTGTTATATGGTTATATGGTTATCAAAGTACATATCCATCACTATATACAACCCCGAGATTCATTTTAATGAAGTAGTGTTCATGAGGTAGAAGCTTTTCCTAAAGTGTTGAGTGTGTGAGTTCAGGCTCCTGTATCTTCTCCATAATGGTAACAATGAGAAGAGGGCATGTTCTGGATTGTAGGAGTTTTGCATGATCGTTTGTTCGTCATGTGTCATCTTGTGCGACTTAAGTGATCATGGTCTTCCAATACCATGATTGTTTTTGGCAAATTTCTCTATGGAAGTGGTTTGCCATTGCCTTCTTCAGGACAGTGTTTTTACCAGTAGATGACTCCAGCCATTATCAACACTCTTCAGAGATTGTCTAGTGGTCGCATAATGAGGACTTGTGATATGCACCAGTTGCTCATACTACCATCCACTACCTGCTCCCATGGCTTCGCATGACCCTGATGAGGAGACTGAGCAGGTGCTACACCGAGGAAGCAGAGGGAAGGAGCACCTTATACCTCCTTTGGCAGAGACTTATCTCCATGAGTATGAAATAATAAGATAAAAGAGTCCTTAAATGAGTGTGCCTATCCCCTTTTGTTCAAGAGTCTGATGATCGAGGGGTAGTAACTGTTCTTGACCCTGGTAGTGTGAGTCCTGAGGTACTTGTATCTTCTACCTGATGGCAGCAGTGAGAAAAGAGCATGGCCTGGGTGGTGAGCATCTTTGATAATGGATACTGCCTTCCTATGGCAACGTATCATGTAGATCTGCTCAACTGTTAGGAGAGTTTTACCCATGATGTACTGGGCTGAATCCACTAACTTGTGTCCGATTTTCCACTCAAAGGCATTGGTGTCCTCATACCAGGCCGTGATGTAGTCAATGCATTTTTCACCACACATCTATAGAAGTTTGTCAAAGTTTTTGATGACATGCTGAATCTCTGCAGACTCCTGAGGAGAAAGTTGGAACAAGGTGCTGAATTTGGAGACACAAGAGAATGCAGATGCTGGAGTCTGGAGCAGCACATAAAGTGCTGGAGGAACTCATCAGGGCTGAGTTAGCTAATGAGTTTCAAGGACATTCAACAATGCCTTCAGCACAATGGCTTGACACATTTTAATATAATTTTAAGCAAATGGGTGTCAGAGATACTAGTGCTGTAGAATGCAAAGAATTGACCCTGTTGCATTGGATTAGGAACAAATGGTCTTATTTTATTGAAAAGCAAAAAAAAAAACTGCAGGTGATGGAAATCTGAAGTATATAAAAAAGATCTGCTGAAAATACTTGGCAGTTAGGCAGCATCCAGGAAGAAAGAAACAGAATCAACATTTAAAGCTAATAAAGAATCCTCAGAGAGTAATGGAGTGAGAAGGTCTCAATGTGAAATGTGGGCTGCCCATTTCCCTCCACTGATGGTGCCTCCAGCGATTAGGATGCTGGGTAAATTGGTCATTGTACTTGTTCCTTGATTAGACTAAGGTTAAATTGGGGATTATTGGGCACTGCGGCTCGAATGAGAAAGGGCCTATTCTGTGCGGTATCTCAAAAATAAATAAACTTGAGTGATCAATCACAGTCCCCTTAGGAGGTGGGGCAGGCTCAACAAGTCTACTTTTGTAGCTAATTTTTAAAGTTTCTGCATTTCTGTTTTACTTTGATGCAGGTCCAGGTTCAGGAGCAGTTATTACCTTTCAACCACCATGCTGATGAATTTCTCTCACCTCATCCCTGAGCTCGTTCTCCAACACATGGACTCACTTTCAAGGACTCTCCAATGCATGTTCTCAGTATTATTTACTTAATAGTTTTATTTGTACAATTTGTACAATTCTTCTGTACATTGCTTGTTTGTCAGTATGTATAGGTTGATATGTATAGGTTTCATAAATTCTATAGTATTTCCCTATTTTCCTGTAAATGTCTGCAAGGAAATAAACCTCAGGGCAGTATAAGGTGACATATATATTCTTTGATAAAATTACTTCGGATGTTTGACGTTGATGTGTTCTGTTCACTTCAGAGGGTTGGATTCCATGAGGGGAGTAACGCTAGAAATGTAATTGTGTTGAAAATGTTGAATTTCTGGTATTCCAAAGAGCAACAGGCACAGATGGATTGTATCCAACTTTTCACAGGTCTTTAAATTTGTGAGTGGTACCAGCGAAACGGACAAGCACTAATGTTCTATTCGGGTCAGGAGCATGAGCCTGGGAATTGAAATGTTGCGGAGTGATTTATACTGCAGGGAGTTAAGCAAGGAATCTTTGTGCAAATATAGCAGCCTGTTAGAGAGAGGAATTCAGCTCATCAATCAGATTAACATGAGGGAATTGGACAATGTGGGTAAGAACTCTTTCACCTCCAGAATTTACATTTTAATCTAATTCAGATGTAGAGGATGAAAGTCACAGCTCTGCGCGGTCAGGGTATAATTCCAAATAATTGTGAGGTGGGCCTGTCTTAGGATATTCAGGCAAAGGATAGAAAATGTTCTCTAGTTTGGCAGTAAGTTAGACGTTTCAGTTAGGACATTGATAGGGAGGCTGATGGAAGGAGTAAAGATATTCCTGTTTGGAGCAGGAGTTGAAAAAGATTCAGTCTAAGGTTGAATGCCCTGAGATCACCCCTCACAAACCACCACATACCCACAACTCCAGGCACCCCCTGTCCATCTGTGGAAGAGTCTGCAGTCCCCCCTGAACCCACAAAGCCGCAAAGCAATTACCGTACTTAATCCTCGACTCTGAGGGACTGCCTAAGAAGTGAAACTGGTTAGAATATGGACTGATTTAGAGACAGCAGACAACATATTACGGAATGCCAAGCCGGTGTTCCTCAGTCAACACGCAAAGATGCTGGAAGAATTCAACAGGTCAGGCAGCATCGATAAAAGGAAATGGAGAGGCAACGTGTAGGGTTGAGACCATGCATCAGGACCTTAAGACTATAAAGAGGTTGTTCAGCAAATTATACAAAATGATGCAGTTGGAGCTGATGAATACTGGTGAGTGAAACTATAGACTCACCTTCAAGGGCTCTACAACTCAGTATTATTTATTTACTTTTTAGAAATTTATTTGCACAATGTGTCCCCTTTTGCACATAGGATGTTTGTCAATCATTGTTAAGTATGATTTTTCGTAAATTCCATTGTATTTCTTTATTTTCCTGTAAATACCTGCAAGAAAGTGGATCAGAGTAATATATATTGACAAATGTGCACGCAGTGGCCACTTTATTGGTACGTCTATACACCTGATTGTTAATGCAAATACCTAATCAGCCAATCATGTGGCAGCAGCTCAATGCATAAAACTGTGCAGACATGGCCAAGAGGTTCCGTTGTTGTTCAGACTAAACATCAGAATGGCGGAGAAATGTGATCTGAGTGACTTTGACAATGGAATGATTGTTGGTGTCAGACGGGGAGGTTTGAGTAGCTCAGAAACTGCTGATCTGACACACAACAGTCTCTAGTGTTTAAAGGGGATGGTGCGAAAAAACAAAAAAAAAAATACAGTGTGAGGGTCAGTTCTGTGGGAGGTAACACCTGGTCAGAGGAGACTGGCCAGACTGGTTCGAGCTGACAGGAAGGTGACAGTAACTCAAATACCCACAGTGTTACTACAGTAGAGTGCAGAAGAGCATCTCTGTACACACATGTCAAATCTTGAAGTGGATGGGCTACAGCAGCAGAAGACCACAAACATACACTCAGTGGCTAATTTGTTAGGTCCAGGAGGTAGCTAATAAAGTGGCTACAGAGTGTATACATATTTCGATAATAAATTTACTCAGAACTTTGAGCTTTGAAGAGAAAACAGAGATGCCTTTAGATTCATAATGGTTGAGAATGACATCAAACATCACTTTGACAAATAACCTCATGTGCTCATAGTATATTTAGGCAGAACTATTTTAAAACACATTACATTTCAGATTACTTCAAAGCATTAATAAAGAAGACCCCAGCGCTGTCTCTAAGGAGTTTGTTCGTTCTCTCATTGAACAGATGGGTTTCCTCCAGGTGCTCTGGTTTCCTCCCACAGTCCAAAGACATCCCAGTTATAGGTTATTGGTCGCTGTAAATTGTCCTATGATTAGGCGAGGGTTAAATCGGTGGAAAGCTAGATGGTGAGGCTTGTTGGGCTGGAAAGGCCTGCTCCACACTTTGTATCTAAATAAAATAAAGTCTCTCCAGATTTTGCTATCTATTTTCCATATGTATAAAGAAGAGATTAATTCATTTAGAATGTCACAATATATGAAACGTTCAGCTGGCAGTATTTGAAATTTATTTTCCCAGATGTGCAGAATATGGTGAACAGCGCTCTGAATGTGGCATGGTTTTACATTGCAGAAATATTAAATCAACAAAGCTGAACAGTTGATGCTTTGTCTTTGATGCTTATCAAATTCTTGTTGTTTTCCTTGTCATAAATCTGTTTTTGTGGAGGGCTTATTGCTGGTAATTTTCCATCGGGCAAGGCGGGGCTCACAAACTAGCTTTTGGCAAGCTCCATGAATAGGGTTTGATCGTGCCAAGTATTGCTGCCTCCCACAAAGACGTTACACACACTCAGATGATTACAGTACCCTACAAACTCGAATCTCTTCAGCTAAAGTGTCTCAGCAATTCTGAAAGTACATTCTGAACACTCAGAATTCAGAACATAGGCTCAGGCCTCACTGAGGATATTGGGTCTTCTGACAGAAATGTAATTGGCTGAAGTATTTCAAATACAAATATACTATTGGCAAGGTAAGCTTATTTGATATGGCTTGTGAATTAGAGGTTGTGGAATTTAGTCCTCCCCAGATCATATGACCTAGGCTGACACTCTAGAGCAGGGGTGTCAAACTCATTTTAGGTCACGGGCCGGATTGAGCAAAATGCAGCTTCATGCGGGCTGGATCAGTCGGACACGTGCGAACGCAGATTACGTTGCCTCCGTTTTTTCAGCCTGCTCTCATGTGTCTCAGTCTCTGCTATAACTACAAAGCGTTTCACTTTACAAATTCCGTTTCTTATGAAGAAGACTGCCGAATAAACACTAAAAACCCTGAAAACCTGGTACCTGAATAAACTCAGCATTAGCCATATCATACGCCATAGGCGCTTCGATTACTGGGGCCAGCTTTAATAGTAATTAGATATTATCTCGCGGGCCAAAGATAATTCCACCGCGGGCCGGATTTGGCCCGCGGGCCTTGTGAGAGGGTTGATGTTTGCATAAAATGTCAACTGATGTAAAACCGGTTAACTTAAGTGTCTATAAATGAAACTATTTGAGGAAGAGTGGCCAATATTTATTCCTCACTCTACACTACTGAAGCAGAATGTTTGGAATCATCCCGCCTCTGTCTGTGGAATCCTTTAGTGCAACGTTTGGCTGCTGCCTCTCCTGCACTGTGACAATCATGTTCCATTCTCACTGTTAGCCACACATTACACAAAGAAGCATAATTTGATTTCAGCTGTTGATGTAACTACTGTATTAATTTGATCTCACCCTGCCAGATATGTATATTCCCTTTATTCCACTCAGCTGTCTTTACTACCCAAAACCAATTAGTTCTCTCTCTTTCTCAGCTCCGTTGAAGATCTGACCTGAAGTATTAACTGTTATTCTTTCCACAGGAGCTGCCTGACTGTTGAATGTTTCTAGACTTTTCTCTTTTTATTTCCCCTGTACTCTATTCACTCTATTTCTCAGAGTTGGGGCCAGGATTACCACTTATTCTTCAGAGATGTTTAGAGCGCATTGATTGCTGGCTGGTTCCAACTGTCTATTCTGATTGGTTCATCCTAGGCGCTGATACCCCAGCTAATAGTGATTTACACTCAGTGGGTATATTTTTGGGTACATCTGCTCATTGATGTAAATACCTAATCAGCAACTAGTTTTTGATGACCTAGCAAATAAAGCGGAGTTTGATAGTTTCTTGATTAGTAAGGGTGCCAAAGGTTATGGGGAGAAGGCATGATAAAGGGGATGAGAGGGAAAATACATCAACTATGATGGAATGGCAGTGCAGACTCAGAGACTCAGAATGGCCTAATTCTGCTTCCATGTCTTGTGGTCTTATGGTCATATCTCCTGAAACTCATAATGAAGCACAGCCAGTGGAATGTCTTCTTCATGATTATTGGGCCAGGTAGATGCTCTGAGTTGTTGAAACCCAGGAGTTTGAAGTTGCTCACCCTTTCCACTACTGGCCCCTTGCTGAGGCCTGGTGTGTGTTCTCCGATTGAAGTTCGCAGTCGATTGCTTTGTCTGCTGACGTTGAGTGCAAGGTTGTTGCTCTGTCGCTATTGGGCTTCTGGACTGGCTTCACTCACCTCAGCGCTGAACTGACTCCACAGACTGTAGACTCACCTTTGGGAACTCTGCAACTCATGTTCTCTGTATCATTTGTTCACTTTTTAATTATTTGCGTGATTTGTCTTCTTTTGCACATTGGATGTTTTTCAGTCTTTGGTTTTTCATGGATTCCATTCTATTTCTCTGTTTTTCTGTGGGTGCCTGCAAGAAAATGAATCTCAAGATTTTATATAGTATACATACCTTGATAATAAATTTATTTTGAACTTTGAACTGAGTTGCCGTGACACCATTCAATTAGCTGGCTTCATCCAGTCCTTGCTCTAATAAAAGTCAAAGAGCCTGTGGCTTGCAACCCAAGCTTGAAGGTTGTTCTGCTCATGGGATTCCAGAGCTGGGCATGACTGTCCTTGACACTGGGACATAAAATGACTTGGTGAGACATCAATAAACCTTGGGAAAACTGAAGACCATTGGCTGGAGTCATACCCCACAAAAAGATGGACAGGGTGTTTGGAGATTCACTACCTTAGCTGCAGGACATCACTGTGGCAATTTCATAGTGTTCTAAATTATTCATGATTAATCCATGGTGTCAAAATAAAATGAATTATTTCCTCTCAACTCCATTCTCCTGCATCAAAGGTTCTCTTTGTAACATTGGTGTCCCTATTAATCAAGAACCCATCAACCTCTGTTTTAAATATTCCCAGTGACTTGGTCTCCTTGGCCACGTGGGGCAATGAATTCCACAGATTCACCACCCTCTGGCTGAAGAAATTCCTCCTTATTTCTGTTATAAAGTTAAACCTTTCTATTCTGTCTCTATGCCTTCTGGTCATAGACAGGGCACAGTGCTAGTTTTTTAGCTGCTGGAGTTGACAAGATGCTTGCCATTCCCCATATCCTCTCTCTATATATATGTCACACCCAATTTGTGTACCTGCTCATTTCATGTACTCGTCAATTTGCCCCATTCATGTAATGAGCAGGTACACAAATTGGGTGTGACATGAATAGGGCTTCTTATAATGTCAAGCACTAAACCAAGATGAAAGAAATATATGAATTCCAGAGCTCCACAGAAATATAGTGATAGTTAAGACATTAACAAGATTAGACCCTATCCCTATATTTCAGTGTATAACTGGTACAATAAAACATATAATACTTAATTTAATAATATGAGAAAGTATTCTTTGTGGTGGCGTGTTGGGGAGGAAGCATTAAGAAGAAGGACGCCTCACGTCTTAATAAGCTGATAAGGAAGGCGGGCTCTGTCGTGGGCAAAGTACTGGAGAGTTTAACATCGGTAGCTGAGCGAAGGGCGCTGAGTAGGCTACGGTCAATTATGGAAAACCCTGAACATCCTCTACATAGCACCATCCAGAGACAGAGAAGCAGTTTCAGCGACAGGTTACTGTCGATGCAATGCTCCTCAGACAGGATGAAGAGGTCAATACTCCCCAATGCCATTAGGCTTTACAATTCAACTGCCAGGACTTAAGAACTTTTTTTAAAGCTATTATTGATGCTTTTTGGGTTAGTGATTTAGATGCATATCATATTATTACTGAGTTAAGTATTGTATGTAATGAGTTTTTGCTACAACAAGTGTATGGGACATTGGAAAAAATGTTGAATTTCCCCATGGGGATGAATAAAGTATCTATCTATCTATCTATCTATCTATCTATCTATCTATCTATCTATCTATCTATCTATCTATCTATCTATCTATCAATTGCACTCACTAATTATCATAAAATATAATTATCAAGCAAGTAAAGAAAAAGATTGTAATCAGTTATTTTACCAAGTTAAAAGTAATTACCTACTTACCAAATGCCACCAATGAGAATTTTCACAATAATTTCCACAAAGAATCAGGCGTAATATGTGTTTGGGGGTCTGAAGCAACTCTTGTCCTGGTGTCACCTGCTGATCTGTGGTACCACAGCCATGATGTGACATACAGCTCAGGATTCCACTGAACTAGAAGAGGTCCATGTAGTTTAACAAACAGAAGTGCTGCTACATGATTAATGAGAATTCTTGAGCATGTTGCTGTTATTAACAAATTCATGTGACTGAATCCTCTCTCACACTCAGGAGTACGAGTAGGAATAACTTGTGAACAGCTCAGTAATGGGCGTAAATCTTGGGGGATGTGGCGTCCACGATCCTCCACATAATCTCTGAAGGATTTATTACAGAGGAGGAAGAAAGCTTAAACCTCTAACAGAGAGATGATATTGCAGCTTCTCCATAATCAGGCGGTATTTCAGCAGACCAGTTATCTTTATCAAGGACACACATTTCATTTAGCAGGGATTTATACATACTTTGGGGTTTAGAAGTTTGAGAATCTTTCAAGGATGTTGGCGTGAGCACACGGTGCTGCAAATTGTTTAGAAGACGAGTAAGAAACTGTAGATAATTAACAGAGACAATTTTGTTGTTGCTTGTTAAGGTAATTTTTCCAAACTTCTTCTTTCAACTGCCTCTTGAGCTTCTAGAGTTTTTGTATCATGTTGCTCTTTCAGTCCATGCAGTGATCTTATGCTCCATTGAATCAGTTTGTCTGCATTTATAGTAGTGTATTGTAGTAATCGTAGTAGTAGTAGTGCGTTTCTGTAAACTCTCTGACAGTAAACCAAGTTCATGCAAGGTGTCATACATTAGAGCTAAGTCCAATAGAAACTGTTCTGAAGAGCATCTGTTGAACAGACCTTCATAGGTTTTCCAGTCACTCCCAGATCTGGTTTCACCCTCCATTGCTTTTTCAAAATGAAAACACAGTGCTTCATAATTTTGCCACACTGCTGAAACTGTTCGAAACGAGCTAGCTACCCACCTGGTGACCAGAACACGGCCCTATTTTGCAAATTTGTTGTTCTATTTGAGAGGCACATTCAGACAGTTCCTTTTGATTTCAAGGTGATCTACTGTAAACAGAGTACAATTTGTCCATAAATGATTGAAAATGATTTATTCCATGAACTAGCAAGCCCTGGATCACCAGTGACCTGAAAGAACTTTTGAGTAATAAGAAGAAAGCCTTCATTCAGGTCTGGAGACAGATAAGTACTGAGGCGAGTACAGAGTGAACTGAGGGTAAAGCTGAGGGAGTGCAAAGACTCCGACACGAGGAAGCTGAAGTGCAAGCTCCAGCAGAATAGCATAAGAGACCTGTGGTTGAGCATGGAGCAGATCACTGGCTTCAGGGCTAAGGAAAGGAAGATCAAGGACTGCCTGGATAGGGCCAATGAATTGAACGTTTTTCAACAGGTTCAGCATGGGACCTCCCGCTGTCCCCTCCCCCCCACCCCCCACTAGCCCAGACCAAACACTCTCCCTGGCCCTGAAGCCCTTTCCCTCCACCCCTCGCTCCCCTCTAGTGAGGACCCACCAATGTTGGAGTATCCTGCCTCCATGGGGACGAGCACCCCTGCCTGACTGTGACTGCAGGTCAGGTTAAGAGACAGCTGCAGAGACTACATCAATGAAAGGCTGCTGAACTGGGCAGCATCAGCCCCAGGGTACTAAAGGCCTATGCGAGCCAGCTATCTGGTATTTTGCAGCAGCTTTACAACCTGAGCCTGAGTCGGGAAAAGATACCGGTGCTGTGGAAGACTTCCTGCTAGGTTCCTGTACCCGAGAAGGCGACTCCATCTGGACTTAATGACTACAGACCGATTGCCCTCACGTCTCATGTGATGAAGAGGCTTGTCTCGACTTACCTTGGACCACAGGTGAGATCTTCAATTAGACTCTCTACAGTTTCCCTACCAACCTCATGCGGGAGTGGATGACATCATCGTCTACCTGTTTCAGAGAGCTCACTCCCACCTGGAAGATGCTGCTGGCATTGTGAGAATCATATTTTTTGATTTCTGTAGTGCTTTCTATACAATCCAGCCTTCTGAGCGAGAAGCTGCAAATCCACTACCCCCTGGATTACCGACTACCTGACAGGTAGACCCCAGTTTGTACAGTTCTCTTTTTGGGGTGGTGGCAAGTGGCACTGGAGGGTCACAAGGGACTGTCCTGTCTCTGTTTCTGTTCGCAGTCTACACCTCAGACTTTCAGTACAGCTCTGAGTCTTGCCACTTGTTAGAAGTTCTCTGATGACTCTGTGGTGGCTGGGTGTATCAGAGACGGGTGGGAGTCAGAGTACAGTACGCTGGTGGTGTGGTGTGGTGTGAGAGGAATCACCTGCTCCTGAATGTGGCCAAAACCAGGGAGATGGTGATTGGTTTTAGGAGGAAGAGAACTGCGACGAGTCCTGGATACATTCTGAGACAAGAGGGTTGCGATGGTGAAGGAGTACAAATACTTGAGTGTCACCTCGACAACAGACTTGACTGGAGAACCAACACCAAGGCTGTTTCCAAGAAGGGGATGAGCAGACTATTTTCTAAGGAAGCTGAGATCCTTCAATGTGTGCAGCAGGATGTTGGAGATCTTTTTCCAGTCTGTTGTAGTGAGTGCAGTCTTCTTTGTGACTTTATGTTGGGGGAGCAGCATCGGTGCTGGTGATGAAAAAGCACTAAATAAACTCATTAAAAAAGCTGGATCCGTCTTTGGCTACAACCCGGACTCTTTTAAGTTAGCGGTGGAGAAGAGGTCACTAAACAAGCTGTTATCCATTATGGACAATTTGGCACATCCTCTGCATGACCTACTGATATAAACAGTGGAGCACCCCTTCAAACAGACTCATTCAGCTCCTCTGTCACAAGGATCGTTCCAGAAAATCTTTCCTATCAGATGCAATAAACATGTACAACAGTTCATCTCTGTGTGACAGGAAAGCACACATCATTGTGTAATAGTCTCTGTTTTATTATTTTGTACATTAGTATTATACATTGGTAGATTATTATTGGGTATATTATTATTCTGTATTTTATTAGTCAAGTCTGCATGCTGCTAAGTGTGTTTTTGAATGTTGCTGCTCTTATGAAAGAATCTCCCACTCGGGATCAATAAAGTATTATTATTATTGTCAATGTGGTGCGAGAGTGAGGTTGTAAATCTGGTGAGAACAAAGAATGCTGGGAATGGTGAGGGTGGAGTGCCGTGGAGGTGATGTGGGACAGGTGGCAGAGAAGGAGTGCCAGGGCAGAGATCAGCGCGGGTGCAGAGGCATCCAGCCCTGAGACACTGGGCAAGGTAATTTGATTCCAAACAATTGGTTTATCGATCTTTACAGAATTTCTCTCTGGTGCTTCCCACTCCCTCTCCTCTCCCTTCCCCTTTTCCCAACTGTGATTCCCCTCTCCCTGCCCCCTTCCCACTACCAGTCCACAATGGAGACCCGTATCAGAAACAGGTTTATCATCACTCACATATCTCATTGAGCCGGCTGGCGGCGTAGCGGCATCAGCGCCGGACTTTGGAGCGAAGGCTCCCGAGTTCGAATCCGGCCGGCTCCAAAAACCTGGAGAGGAACGGGGTCTGTCAGGTTTCAGACGCCCAAGACATGCCGTATGATGAGCAATCCCCCAAAAAAAAGATCGGTGCAAAACGCTTGTCATGACGGTGCCCCTCCTCCTCCACGAGGAGTTGAGTTTTGTATTGAGTAAGGAGTTAAATGCAATACATAAAATTACTACATCACCTGAGCAATATATATGTGTATCTGGCCACACATCTACAGAAAGAAGGTAGATTCAGTCTTGATTGATAGTGAAAATGGAGACTAGTGAATCAGGAGGCTGCTTTGTATGCCACCTGAATTTTCACCATTCTTGTCCTATTCCCCCAAGCCCGGTAACGCTCCCATTCTTCTGAGAATTTTCTCCCTACCTCCTAGCCTTCGGCGTGAAACACCATATCTTAAGGCATTCTGCCAGTGCAATTAACTGGCACTTCTTTAAATATGTCAAAGATCTTGTCTTAAAATAGCAAAGGGAAACTGAAATAGGTCCTTTGTTTTATTAGCGCATTCCATCTGTCACTTGACCTCAGTTTCTAGTTCAAGTTTATTGTTATTTCAACTGTATACATGTACACTGCCAAACAAACCAATGTTCCTGCTGAGAAGGTGCACAACACGGTACGTATAACTCACACCCATCGCACAAGGTAATATTACCACAAATAAATTAACAAATAATAAGGGGTGTTAATGTCACAAGTTAAAAGATAAACAGAATAATGGTACCAGCAGTTCATATGTACGTGGTGAGACCTGGGTGGTGGCACGGAGTTCAGTAATCTCATGGTCTGAGGGATGGGAAGCTGCTTCCCATCCTAGCTGTCCTTGTCTGAATGCTGCGGTATTTCTTGTCGATGATAGGGGGTCAAAGAGATTGTTGGACGGATGGGAGGGATCACTGACAACGTTAAGTCCCTCGTGTACACAGTGCTCCTGGGATGAGTAGAAGAAAGACCCCGATGATCCTCTCATCAGTGCTCACAATCCTCTGAGAAGACTTGCAGTCCAAAGCTTCGTGATTCCCACACCAGACAGTGATGAGTTGGTCAGGAGCTTATACCCAACTACTCACAAAAGATCAACGTTCCCCTGCCATATTTAGAGAACATCATAAAGAAACTGCAAATGCTGAAAGCAGAAAATTGTGGAAAGATTTGAGCTAAAGACCTTCTATCATTTCTGAACTTTTCAGCAAAGGAACTTGTTTTCTCAATTTGCAGCCTGGACAGAGAGTGTTCAACCTGAAATTTTAACTGTTTCCTGCACAGATGTTGCCTGACTCACTGAATTTTTCCCAAATTTTCCATTTTAACTCCCATTCTATACATAACCTGGTCTATCCATTCCTAAGTAACCATGTAGCACAAGCAGGTAACTTCCATGTTCTCTTAAGCTTGTTTGGGTGTATGATTTGATTAACAATTATTGTCATCATGTTTGGAATGGGATTTGCCCTTGAACGGTGACATTGTACGGATGCCTTTGTATCTTTTCCTACCCCTATTCATGCTCGCTTCCCTTTGTTTTATTTTTTTTGGTTCAGAGGTGCAATGCGGAACAAGCCCTCCTTGCCCATCGAGCTGTACTGCCCAGCAATCACAGGACAACTTACAATGACTAATTAACCTATTTACCTGTCCATCTTTGGACTGTGGGAAGAAACTTACATGTTCACAGGGAGGAATGTTCAAACTCCTTATCAATGAGGCCGGATTGAACTCTGAATTCCGACTCCCCGAGCTGTAACGGTGTTCTGCTAATGGTGGTGCCATAAAGAAAATCTTTAACAAAATGTATCTATGTCATGACTGTAATGACTTGGTGAAAATCCAAGTAAATAAAGATGAATGCTGGACAACAACTGAACTGTTATCAGAAAGAGAAGATTCCATAAACATTTCCACCCTCAGCGATGGTGGCACCAATCAGATTGATCTTTATCTGTGCCCTTCCTTCAAGAAAGGGTGTGAAGTGTGAAGGTTGTATCACAGATGGACCAAACATTGATAATTTCCAATGGGAGAGACTCTAAGCACCTTCCAGCTCATTCATCATTGAATATGAAACTCAAATGAATGGCAGAATAAGAAATAAGAACTCTTACTTGGAGAGATGGAACTCTGTTACAGTGTATCTGGCACAGTGAAAGGCCCATACAGGGGCCTGGAAAAATGTGGGACTTGAGTTGACTTACTGAGGACTGTGATTTTATTCAAAATGGATGTAAATCTCCATTGAGGGGTGATGTGAAGTATGTAGATCATGTGTATGTTTGTGTATGTATGTAATTGTAGATATGTGCTTTTTATTTCTCTTTCTCTTGCTCCTACTCTCTTCCACCCCTGGTATTGTTATTTACCATTGTGCGGTGAATTGTGGACTGGTAGCCGATGCTTGTTTGTAGATATATGTTCAATAAAGTAAAAAAAAATAAAGTTTAAAAGAAAAGAAATAAGAACAGAGAATCCTGTACAGACTCAGTAGCTCAGGCAGCATCATGGACTAAGAAACTGAGTTAACATTTCAGGTCAAAGACACTTTCCTGGGGCAAATGGAGAAGACAAGTTAATTTTAAGTTGCTGAGAAGCTTAGAAATGATAATGAAGAAATTGAAGAAAAATATTGGTCAAGACTATGTCTTGAGAGTATGACAAATACAATAAATGTCCGATTAAGATTAGTGCAATACAATTTTTTACATATATATTACACCACAAAAAATAAATAAATTAAACCCAAATTTATCTGATCAGTGTTTCCGATGTAACCAAGAAATTGGTACTTTTTTACATTCTACTTGGTCTTGTTCTAAAATTCAACCTTTTTGGACAAATTTAAGAGTTTTACTGGAACAAATTATTGGAATACAACTTCCACATAATCCAATATTACTTTTACTAGGTGCTATTGAAGGGATAAAACTGATATCCAAATTGAATAAATATCAGAAAGAATTTATAAAAATTGCATTGGCAGTAGCCAAAAAAGCTATTGCAGTTACTTGGAAATCAGATACATATTTAAGTATGGATTGTTGGAAGAAAGAAATTTATGGCTGTATTCCACTTGAAAAAATTACTTATAATTTAAGAGATAAATATGAAACATTTTTGAAAATTTGGCGCCCTTATTTACAAAAGACAGGATTAAATATATAGGTGCTCCGAAGATGAAATAATTGGTTACTTGGGGAAAGAAATAAATATATATACTAAAGTTATTACGAACTCCATGGAGCATGTGGGGATCCTCCAATATCCAGGCATTCCTTTTTTTTCCTTTCTTTCTTTCTTCTTTCTTTCAATAGGGATGTTAGGGGGGAAGGGTTAAGGGGAGGGGGGATGGGTAACACATATTTTCTTTTTCACACACTTTTATTCTGTAACTATTTGAAAACACAATAAAAAAAGTTTAAAAAAAAGAAATGATAATGAGTCTTCAACTTGAAACAGAGCCTGAATTAATGCTTCTGGTTGGAGACGCCCTCCAAAATTGTCATTGCAATTAACCTAAACTGAATTTATACTATAGTAACAAACAAGAGAAAATCTGCAGATGCTGGAAATCCGAGCAAAACACACAAAATGCTGGAGGAACTCAGCGGGCCAGGCAGCATCTATGGAAAAAAGTACAGTCGACGTTTTTGTTACGAAACCCTTCGGCGGGACTGGAGGAAAAAAGCCGAGGAGTAGATTTGAAAGGAGGGGGGAGGGGAGAGAGAAACACCAGGCGATGGGTGAAATCTGGAGGGGAAGGGATGAAGCAAAGAGACAGAAGGTCATGGAAGAAAGAGAAAAGAGGGGTGGGTGGGGAGGAGCACCAGAGGGAGGCGATGAACAGGGAAGGAGATAACATGAGAGAGGGAAATGGGGTGGGAAATGGTGAAGGGTGGGGGTGGGACATTGGAGAAGTGGAGGCATTACTGGAAGTTTGAGAAATCGATGTTCATGCCCACAGGCTGGAGGCTATCCAAACGGAATATAAGGTGTTGTTCCTCCAACCTAAGTGTGGCCTTGTCCCGACAGCAGAGGAGACCATGGATGGACATATCGGAATGGGAATGTGAAGTGGAATTAAAATAGGTGGCCACTGGGAAATCCCGCTTGTTTTGGTAGATGGAGCGTAGATGCTTGGCGAAGTGGTCTCCCAATCTACGTCAGGTCTCACAGATTTACCAGAGGCCACACCGGGAGCATCAAACACTGTATATGGCCCCAACAGACTCACAGGTGAAGTGTCGCCTCACCTGGAAGGACTGTTTGGGGTCCTGAATGGTAGTGAGGGAGGAGGTGTAGGGGCAGGTGTAGCACTTGTTCCACTTGCAAGGATAAGTGCCAGGAGGATCAGTGGGAAGGGACAAACGGACAAGGGAGTTGTGTAGGGAGCGATCCCTGTGGAAAGCAGAGAGTGGGGGAGGGGGGAAAAGATGGGTTTGGTGGTGGGATCCAGTTAGAGGTGACGGAAGTTTTGAAGAATTATGTGCTGGACGCAAAGGTGGGGTGGTAGGTGAGGACAAGAGGAACTCTATCCCTGGTAGTGTGGGGGAGGATGGGGTGAGGACAGAAGTGTGTGAAATGGAAGAGATGTGGTTGAGGGCAGTGTTGGAGGAAGAGAAGCCCCTTTCTTTGAAGAAGGAGGACATCTGTTTCATTTTAGAATGTAAAACCTCATCTTGAGAGCAGATGCGGCAGAGATAGAGGAACTGAAAGAAGGGGATGGCGTTTCTACAAGTAACAGGGTGGGATGAGGTGTAGTCCAGGTAGCTATGAGAGTCCGTGGGAAGACATTGGTGGATATGCTGTCTGCAGAGATAGAGACAGTGAGATGGAGAAAGGGAAGGGAGGTGTCGGAAATGGACCAGGTGAATTTGAGGGCGGGGTTGAAGTTGGAGGCAAAGTGGATGAAGTTCACGAGTTCAGCATGGGTGCAGGAAGCAGCACCAATACAATCGTCGATGTAGCATAGGAGTAGTGTGGGATGGTCACCAGTGTAGGCTTGCTTCATAGACTGTTCCACGTAGCCGACAAACAGGCAGGCAAAGCTTGGACCCATGTGAGTGTCCGTGGCTACCCTTTTGTTGGAAAGAAGTGGGAGGAGCCAAAGGAGAAATTATTAAGAGAGAGGACAAGTTCTGCTAGGTGGAGGAGAGTGATGGTGGAGGGGAACTGGTTGGGTCTGGTGTCCAGAAAGAAATGGAGAGCTTAGAGGCCTTCCTGGTGGGGGATGGAGGTGTATAGGGACTGGACATCCATAGTGAAAATAAGATGATGGGGGCCAGGAACCTGAAATCTTTGAAGAGATCAAAAGCATGTGCGGTGTCACAGATGTAGGTGGGAAGGGACTGAACGGGGGGGGGGGGGGGATAAAACAGAGTTGAGGTTTGCAGATATGAATTCAGTAGGGCAGGAACAAGCTGAAAAAATGGGTCAACCTGGACAAGCAAAATTTCTTGGGTAGGGGGTAGAAACTATAGTAACCCACTATAGTCAGACTGATCTGTGAATCACAATTAATTCTGACTTCCACCAGTATTTCCTTGGGCTTTGAAATGTGATCCTCTCAATAGGACCACAACCTTGTTGTGGTTTGGAGGCTTGTGTGTCTCAATGATCTGGAGAGCTGTGCTGGTTGAAGTTAGGGCTTTATGCATTGCCTCTTGGTAAGGTCACCCATGCCAAACAGGTCAAAGGGTAAAGGTCAGACTAAGAGTGGTCCACCTGTCCTCCAGATTCTGGAGTTCAGTTCAGGGCTAACAACCCTGACTGGTGAGAAAAATTATTATGGAAACACAAATGAAGAATCCTTCCACATCTGAGTGTGGTATTCCTGAGTCTCCACCCAGGACTTGTATGACTGACAGTAGTGAAAACGAGAGGAAGCTACTGACACGATGAAGGAAGCCCAGAACACTGTCAAGAGATGGAGAACCATCAGCAGTGGCATAATGCAGCAAGTAAGTTGAAATATGATGTTGGGTCCCGAAGACTGTAATGTGTCCTGATGAAAGTCGGTGGTTCTGATATACTAGCCGGGTAAGGCTGAACATTTTCTAGCCCCCTTCAGCCAGAAGAGGCAGGTGGATAATCACCATCTGGAACATGCCCTCTTTTCACGTTACTACCACCAGGGAGGACATACGGGAACTTGAAGACCAACGCTCAACATTATAGGAACAGCTTCTTCCACTCTTCCAATAAACCATGAACACCACCTCATTATTTTGTTCTCTGTTTGTCCTATTTATTTATTTATTTATTTATTTATATATTCTAATTGACTTCTTCTTCTTCTTAAGCACAACACCCCTACTAGGGCATAGGCTGTTGACAATAGCTCACTTGAGTCCTCTGTCAAAGATTGTTCCTTTCCCAGATCTTTGTAGCTTCTGTTTTCATTTTTATAGCTCTGGGATTTTACAGGAAGGGGTTGCTAGCCCCATGCCCAACCCTTGTCCTTTTGCAGCCGGTCTTGGAACCATCTGTGGCACAGTTATATTCTTACTGTAACTTACAATATTTTTTATTCAACTGTACTGCTACAGCAAAACAACAAAATGTTATGACTTTCGTCAGTGATAATAAACCTGATTCGGATTCTAATTCCAATTGATCCAGCACATTGAGAGGCCCACAGAGGAACATTGCTGACTGGGTGACATATTCCAGATTGAGGGATACACTGAAGCAGACAAAACAAGAAATTGTTGGGGAAGGATCCCAGTCTAGGTTTCCTCCGCTACTGAACCCAAGTGGCAACAGTGCTATCAAAGTGCAAAGTAAGTCCATTGGCAAAGTAGATATATATCCCCATAGACTACTCTGAGGTTTATCTTCTCGCAGGCATTCACAGTCACTACAAAGAAACAGCACGCACAAGAAAGATGGACAAACAGCCACCGTGCAAAAGACATCATACTGCAAATATAAAAGAGAAAAGCATCCAAAACAATAATAATAATAAATAAATAAACAATAAATATCGAGAACATGAGATTGTAGGGTCCTAGAAAGTGAGTCCACAGGTTGTGGGAAAAGTTCAGTTTTGGGGTGAGGGAAGTTGAGTGAAGTTACCTCCTCTGTTTAAGATACTGATGGCTGAGAGGTAATAGCTATTCTTGAATCCGATGGAGTGAGTCCTGTGGCTTCTATACCTCCTTCCTGATGGCAGCAGTGAGAAAAGAGCCTGGATGACAGGGTTACAATAATAGTTTAAAAATGTAACTAAATATTATTTAATACATTGTCGATAAATGAAAGTGCTTTGCAGTTTATCAGTGCATACTCAGTGTATATTAGAACACAAAACATAGAAATTTATAGCAGATTACAGGGCCTTCAGCCCACAATATTGTGCCGACCTCATAACCTTGTTTAGAGACTGCCTAAAAGTTCCCCAGTGCATAGCCCTCTATTTTTCTGAGCTGCATGTACCTATCTAAGAGGCTCTTAAAAGACCCTATTGTATCCGTCTCCACCACTGCCGCCAGCAGTTCATTCCACACACTCTCTGTGTGAAAAACGTACCCCCTATTCACATAAGGTACACTTTCCAATCCAGGCAATATCTTTGTATCTCCTCTACATCCTTCTACATTGTATCTACATCCTTCCTGTAGTGAAGTGACTAGAACTGAACACAGTACTCCAAGTGGGGTCTAGCCAAGGTCTTATATAGCTGTAACATTACTTCACGGCACTTGAACGCATTTCCACAATTGTTGAATGCCAACACATCATACTCCTTCTTAATAACATTATCAGCCTGTGCAGCAGCTTTGAGTGTCCTATGGGCACGGACCCCAAGATCTCTCAGATCCTTCATACTGCCAAGAGTCTGACCATTTATATCACATACTGTCTTCAAATTTGACCTACCAAAATGAACCACTTCACACTTATCTGGGTTGTTCCTCTGCCACTTCTCAGCCCAGTTCTGCATCCTATCGATGTCCCACTAATAACCTCTGACAACCCTCCACACTATCCACAACACCCCCAACCTTTGTGTCATCTTTATTCATATTGTATGAATAAAGTTTATTTTGTTAATTAAAAAATATATGAAGAAATGGCTGAATGCAGAGGGCACAGCAATGACAGAGAGCCTTGACCACATTCTCTGCGAGATACTAAAGAACCGCTTTCCAGATCAGAATCAGGTTAAATATCACCAGCATATGCTGTGAAATTTGTTAACTTTGTGGCAGCAGTACAATGCAATACATGATAATAGGGAGAAAAAGAAAACTGTGAATTACAGTAAGTATATAAGATCATAAGACCATAAGACATAGGAGCAGAATCAGGCCATTTGGCCCATCCACTCTGCTCCACCATTCCATCATGGCTGATCCTTTTTTCCTCTCCTCCTCAACCCCAGTTCTCGGCCTTCTCCCCGTCTATATATATGAAATAGTTAAATTAAACAAGTAGTGTAAAAAAAAGAAATTTAAGTAATGAGGTAGTGTACATTGGTTCAATGTCCATTCAGAAATCAGGCGTCAGAGGGGAAGAAGCTGTTCCTGAATAATTGAGTGTGTACCTCCTTTCTGATGGCAGCAACACGAAGAGGGCATGTCCTGGGTGATGGGTGTCCTTAATGATGGATGCCGCCTTTCTGAAACACCGCTCCTTGAAGATGAGCTGGACGCTACGGAGGCTAGTGCCGATGATGGAGCTGACTAATTTTACAACCCTCTGCAGCTTACTTCGATCCTGTGCAGTAGGCCCACCCCACCCCGTATCAGATGGTGATGCAGCCAGTTAGAATTCTCCTCATGGTTCATCCGTAGAAATTCACGAGAGGTTTTGTTGGCATACCACAGCATCCATCATCCAGAGCAGCATCTGTCACCAGGGACCCCTGCCATTCAGACAATGTCCTGTTCTTGCTACTACCATCGGGCAGGAGTTCGAGGAGCCTTAAATCCGACACCACTGAATGTTTATTAACCTACGGCCATCAGGCTCCTGAACCAGCGTGGATCAATCATGACTACTCTGAGCTGATTCCAGAACCTACAGACTCACTCTCAAGGACTCTTGTCTCAGTGTTATCTTTATTTGCTTGGTTTGCCTTCTTTTGCACATTGATTGTTTGTCAGTCTTTGTTAATTTATAGCTTATCCGTGAATTTCTATTGTATCTCTATTTTCTCTGTAAATGCTTGTAAGGTTAATCTCAAGGTGTAATCAGTAACTTATATGCACAATGATAATAAGTTTACTTTGAACTTTGTACAGTGAACACCTCTGATCAAGCTATTCCAGTTGAGATGGAAGAATGAAACCTACTCTACAATATGGAAAATTCCACAGACGAGTCCTGTTTCTTTAGCCAGAAGGTAGTGAATCTGCGGAGTTCATTGTCACAGTCATTGGAGGCCAAGTCATTGAGTATATTTAAAGCATTAGTTGATAGGTTCTTGATTAGTAGGGGTGTCAAAAGTCAAGGGGTCAAGGCTGGAGAATAGGGTTGAAAGGGAAATATATCAGCCAAGATAGAATGGTGGAGCTGACTTGATGGGCTGAATGGCCCATTATGTCTTATGGTCTTATGAAAGTTATGGTTATGGGTGGCAGGGTAGGGATATGTCTTTACCATAAGACCATAAGATATTGGAGCAGAATTAGGCCATTTGGTCCATCGTGCTTGCTCTGCCATTTCATCACGGCTGATCCAAATTTCCTTTCAGCTCCAATTTCTTGCCTTCTCCCTGTATCCCTTCCCGTATACCAAAGTTGATGTGAGGCACTCCTTTCCTCTGCTAGACTGCAGGTCACCCTTGGGCAAGATGTAGCACCTGCTTAGCCTCCTGATCAGGGTCACTTGAAGCCGTAAGGGCAGGTGGTGGATGGTTGTTAAAGGCACTGGTGCATATCACGTCCTGGTTATGTGACCACTGACACCTGGCGGACAATCTCTGAAGAATATTGACAATAGCTAGGGTCACCCGTCTTGTAAAGTCATTGACCAGAAGGAAGCAATGACAAACCACTTTTGTAGAAAAATTTGGCAAGAACAATCACGGTCATGAGACCATGAGCGCCCACGCCATACGATAGGGCTCATAATGCCGACGATAGTTATGAGTTGATTGACTGCAGTGGTGACTGACTTCGTGGCTGTGGACTCATTCTGTGAACTTCAGTTCTGAATGTTATTTGCTTACTTTTATTGTTTGCACGATTTTTTTTTGCATATTGGGTGTTTGTTGGTCCTTTTTATAATGAGTTCTGTTGGGTTTCTTTGTTTAGTGGCTGCCTGTAAGGAGGCGAATCTCAAGGTTGTATAACGTATTCATACTTCGGTAATAAATGTACTTTGAACTTTATGGCTTTAGCCACCACCTTTGGCTCACGCTCACACGCTGGTGAGAAGCTGCTCGTCCACTTGGTCCATTTGGTTTAACACCCATCTCTTCTGATGATCATACTTCCGCCTCCTCATTCAAAGGCAGTGCGTATTTAATAGATTGCAGAGCTCTGAGGCGAAGAATAAATGCAAATGTACCAACGAGCTCAACATCTGCACTTGCAGCTGTGTGGAGCATTGATCAAGAATCAACAAAGGAAGCTCACCTTAATGGAACCCAACACAACACTCATTATTTTCACAACTCCAATCTCGCTGATGTTTAAACTATTTACTTCAGCCCGAGTTGGTAATATTCCCAAACACATTTTTTTTTTGGTTTGGCTGATTATATTGAATTTTGCAACAATATTCGATTGTGTTTGAGGAAAGCCAGCTGTTTAGAGGAAAACAGAAATCTACTCTCCGCTGATCAGTATCAGCCACCCTGTTCCAGACAGAGGCTCCCAAAAGAGAAAAGAACCGGTCACTACTCAAAACAATGGAACAATAGGAGATTAAAGTTCAAGTCATTGACTTTGGCTGTTGCTTATTATGGACACAATGTGAGAACACCTGATACTTTGTTTAGTTTCCAACAATTCTGCAAATTTATTGCACATTGCACATTTGAGCTTTAACAGTTGTCTTTATCTGCTGGCTCCACACACAAATATGAGGTTTAAATGGTATTGTATTTTGCTGCCAAAATAATGGTGAGATTAATGGCTCTCACTGCTATTTATACACAAACAGCACATCAATTTCAGGCAAGGGTGGGCACGAGGGAAAACCTGACAGTGTGATATGGAAGTTGCAAGGCACATGACCACAAGACCCTACAAAGGATTGCAAGGACTGGGGTCTCTCGTCCACCATTCCGAGATAGTTATTAGGAGCACAGTGTTCATGGGGCCCTTCCTTGTGATTCGTCCCACAATCACTTTGAACCCCTACCATCAAATAGGAGGTACTGTAGTTTAGAACAAGGACTGTTAAAATGGGAAAAAGCTTCTTCCCCCAGGTGATGCGACCATTGAACTTCCTGTCATACATGCACCTTATTCTACCAAATATATCTGGAATATCTTTTAATATTTGTTCATTTTATTTGTAGTAATATTACCTTATGTGTTGTGTGTCAGTTATATGTACTATGTTGTTCACCTTCGCCCAGAGGAACATTGTTTCATTTGATGAATGACAATAAAGTTAAACTTGAAGATTATGATGTTCCGTCGATTTCTCAAATATCCCATCTTGCTGTGTGCATTGCATTACACTGAAGAAACTGAATGTTTAGTGTGCTGGGGTTTGCTCTGAAGGTACAAAATAAATGGGAAGTGATAGCTCCCTGCGATGATCGTAAAATGCATCGCAAGAGAACACCTTTAACACATTAGTCTGCACTGGTTCTTTCCAACAGAAATGCCCTCCCCACCGCTAAGCAGATCTACAAGGAGTGCTGTGGCAGGAAAGCAGCATCCGTTATCAAGGTCCCCAACAATCCAGGCCTTGCTGTCTTCTTGCTGCTGCCATCAGGAAGGAGGTACAGGAGCTTTAGGTCCCAGACCACCATGTTCAGGAAGAGTTATTACCCCTCAACCATCAGACTCCTGAACCTCAGCGCAGAAGTTCACTCACTCCAACACTGATCTGATTCCATTACATATGGATTCACTTTCAAGCACTGTACTACTCATATTCTCAATATTATTTATTCATTATTTATCTATTATTGTTATATTACTTTTCTTTTTGTACTTGCACAAAGTCAGAATCAGAATCAGGTTTAATATCACTGGCATAAGTCATGAAACTTGTTAACTTCGTGGCAGCAGTACAATGAAGTACTTGATAATATAGAAAAAAGAACTAAATTAATTAATTACAGTAAGTACATATATGTACTGTATATTAAATAGTTAAATTAAAATTAGTGCAAAACAAGAAATAATAGAAAAAAAGTGAGGTAGTCGATTTATTGTCTTTTGCAAACTGATTGTCCGTCTTTGTTAGTGTGTAGTTTTTCATGGATTTTATTGTGTGCCTTTGTTCTTATTGTGAATGCCCACAAGGAAATGAGTCTCAGATGGTGACATATACAGAATGTATTTTGATAATGAATTTACTTTGAACTTTGAAGTCTGTTTATTCCCACTCTCCAATTTTCCCATGCTTTTTTTAAAATACCGATAGGGATCTTTTGGAAGTTTACTCTTCAATCCATATTGATTGATGAACCTTGCCGGCAATACTTTGCAAATCACTACCATTTGAAAGTCAAAACAACATTTCTTCCTTGTAGCTTCTGGAAGTTTTACAATTTCCTTTAATCTCTACCTGTAAACTACTAAACTATCAATTGTTCAAAACAGGTTCTCTTAATTAATTTTATATAAGCCTTTGTGGATTTATCCAGCAATGTTAAACCCCCCTCTTAGCTCTCCTGTCCAAGGAAGTCAAATCCAATTTTCCATTTAATGTAATCCCTCATCTCTGGAATTATTCCAAGAAATTATTTCTGTATCCTCTCCAAAATTTTCAAATCCCTTTGGATGGTAATGACCAGAACTGGGCAGAAAGCCTCAGGAGGGCTGAACTACTGTTTTATACAGCTTGGCACAACGTCTTGGCTTTTATTTTTGAGCCTCTAGCTCTGGAGTTTGAGATACCATAAATTATGTTAACTCATTCTGCTAAGAGCCTGGTTCTCTCTCTTCTTAAAGCTTCTTTAAAACAGTACCATTCATTAACCCTCTATTGTCTAATTTTCCTGAGATGCCTGAGAAAAACGTGGTGGACCTGTTTCTTTGCATTAATCCATTGGGCAAAGGCTTAATATATTTTATCCATGATAGTTTAGTGTCCTTGAAGCGTGCCCCCTTTGATAAAATTAGAACTGCTTGGGAGCATGATCTAAGTATTTCTTTATCTGATGCGGTTTGGGATTCAATTCTTAAGTCAGTTAATTCAACCTCTTTATGTGCTCGCCACTGTCTTTTACAGTTCAAGGTTGTACATTGGGCTCACATGTCATAAACTAAATTGTCGCGGTTTTATCCTAACATTAGTCCTGTTTGTGGCAAGTGTAAAGGTGGTGAGGCCTCTCTTATCCATATGTACTGGGCTTGTCCTAGTCCAGAGAAATTTTGGAGAGAAGTTTTTTCACCTTTATCCCATATTCTTAATTGCCACTTAGAATCTAACCCTCTGATTGTCCTTTTTGGTACCTTGGGTGAGGCAGACATGCATTTGAGTCCGATTAAACGCCGAACGTTATCTTTTGCCTCTCTTTTGGCTAGATGCTTAGTTCTCCTTAGGTGGAGAGATGTTGCCCCACCCAATGGCTCAATGGCCATTTAAGCTCAATGGCTTAAAGATATTATGTCCTGCTTAGATCTTGAAAAAATTAATTACTCACTTCCTAACTCGGACATAAAATTTCAAAAGGCGTGGGGACCTTTACTTGATTATTTTCATAACTCCTCTTTAGATTAAGCTTATTCTTCTTAATCCCTTACTTCCAGCTTTTTTCCCTTTAAGTTTTATGGTTTCTTTTTGATGGAAATTACATTATGGTTTTTGTAGTAGGCATTATTATTCTTTTTTAACTATATTTACAGTTTTGGGGGGTTAAATGCTCTCTTTATTTTTTTTTACACAATGTAATGGTTGGCCTGGAGGTTTTCAGTGGGTGGGAGGGGAGGACACTGACTTTATAAGATGTTATTCTGGGCTTTGTTTTCTTATTGTTATGAATTATACTTTTGACATGTTTATTTTGCACTGTATTAACTCTCATTTTGCTGTTGGTTTTTTTCTTTGTAGTTGGTTTGTAGAAATGCATAAAAAAATCAATAAAAAACCCAGTACCATTCAGTTTGTAAGGTCTGTGTCATCCCAGCCACAAATTGCTTTGCCATATAGGAATCACTTCCTTGTTCCTCTCCCTTTCTCCCTTTTCTTCTGTTATCATACTCCTGGATATGGGCAGTAATTTATGGCCATACTGCTTTATGGATAAGTTTGTAAGTCCCCGTGGTTCCTTAAGGTTGTGCTAGCTGAGTGGGGGTGGTTGTGAGGGACAAGCTCCCAATGGCGTGTGTCTCAAATAGTCTCTGACAACCAAGTCCAGCTCCTGGCCTTCACGTATGGCTTAGCTACTAACCCAGGTAGAAACATTTCTATTGACAGAAGAAGGGGCAAAGACGGATTACTGTTGCCTTAAAACCATTTGCTTCAGGCACTTGGAGCTCATCAACTGTGGTTGGCAGCTTATCTAAGAGAAGGAGGACTCTGATCGCAAAACTCCATTGCCTTGAAGCTATAACCTCTTGTGGGGAAGGCTTTGGGAGTAAACCCTGAGGGAAAATCTGGAGCTGGAGTCCCTAAGGCAGTCCTACATTGAGTTCAATGCTGACTGGCAACTCCTGCGATGTCACTGCTGCTGAACTGTATCGGTGTCTGCTGTTCATCAGCAGCGTGGAGAGGGGAAGCCTGCTCCATGGGCAACAGCTTGGTCTCCACAACGTATTCCCTGGCCTGTGTAACAGCTTGTGTATCGACTACGTAGGCAGCTGGGATGCAACTTCCGTGATTGATACTGACCAACGTAAGTCCATGTTCCAGTCCAAGGACTTCACACCTACATGCATACACACACATATATGCATACTCACATACAGTACTTTCATGCATAGACACACAGACACGCACATGCACCCATATGCGCGCGTGCGCACGCACACTCTCTCTCTCTCTCTCTCTCTCTCCCTCTCTTCAGGGTAAGACCAACACTGCCACATCTCCAGACTGTCCATTTCCCACTGCAGATGCTGCCTGACCCATTGAGATGCCCCATTCTCTAGTTTCTGCTCTCTTGCCTTCTAGTTTACTGCTCCACTGGGAACCCTCTTCAAGGATCATCCCCTCTGAGACTGCAGCCAAACTCCTCTCTTTGAAAGGATCTCTGTAAGGCACCCTGCTCACTATGATTACTGCAGCATCAGCTCTTGCTCTGCCCTCCTTCCTTTCGCATCTCTCATTCAGTGCAGATGAATGCTCAGTCTGACCATTTCCCTCAGCTGCCTGGCTCACAGCTCCACTCTAGATTCCAGCATCTGCAGTCTGCTGTGTCTCCATAGAAGGAATGACCAGCACCTCATCATCCATGTTCACCTACTGGCCTCTGGGGGCAGTGTGTCCGCTATTGCTGAAAGCTTGAAGTGGAGCCTCAAATCCACCTCTGATGTTCCAGCCCTGAGGGCCCAGGTTTCTTCTGAAGTTGCATCTGCAGCCTGCACATTTCAGGGTGGCAGGAATGAGGCACCAGCAACCAGCACTGCCTACAGTTTAGATCTTTCTGTGAGAGCTTTTACAGCACCTTAGTCAGTGCCTTGGTTCAGGCTCCCCTGCTTGCTATTGTCACCATTCTCTAATCCTAACCCGCATTTTCTAAGTGATCACAATCCTCTAGCTGCATTTTTCTTTGCTCCTCCTCTGCTTTGCCTTCTTGAAGTATCAGGACGCAGCTGAATCTGGGCATCAGGAGTTAGGCTGGTCTGGGCTATGGAGATTAGCTTGGTCTGTTCATCAGGAATCTGTCTGGGCTTGGACAGCTGGATGACTACATGAAGTTCAAATAGCTTCAATTTTAGGAAGCGCATGATGAAACCTGTCGAATTAGGTGTGTTAATTTCACTCAATGTTCACAAACACATAATGTTACCACTCTGTTACAAGGGTGGCATGGCAACATAGTGGTTAGCAGAATGCTTTACAGCAACAGCAAACTGGGTTCAATCCCCGTGTTTGTCTATAAGGAGTTTGTACGTTCTTTCCATAACCATGAGGGTTTCCTCCAGTTTCTTCTCACATTCCAAAGACATATGCATGGATTAGGATTAGTAACTTGTGGGCATGCTATGTAGGAGCTGGAAGTGGTCAACTCTAGTGGGCTGCCCCCAGCACATCATCAGTCTGTGTTGGCCATTAACACAAATGACACATTTCACTATATGCTTTGATGATTTGATGTACTATACATGTGGCAAATAAAACTAATCTTTAAACTTTAATGACGATCCTCTTCCTGGCTCTTCTAAGCTTTCTGATATCGCGATTGCTATTGCTGAGACGCCATCTAATGTGCAGTTCTCGATTCATCCCTGCAATATCTCCTTCATCAAAACACAAGGAAGTTCCCCTCTCAACACATGTTAATTATTACCAAGCACGCCGCTGGTACTGAAATGAGCCGTTATGAGAATTGAGTTTCAATCTTTTAGGTTTTTATCGTTGTTGGAAATTTTATAAATCTAAAATTTTAAACCTGGACTTTTAAAAAATTTTTCCTGTTTCTATTTTCATTCTCTGTTTTAGACCATAAGACATAGGATCAGAAATGAGCTATTCGGTCCATCAAGTCTGCTCCACCATTCTATCATGGCTAATTTATTATCTCTCTCAACCCCATTCCCCTGCCTTCTCCCTGTAACCTTTGACGCCCTGACTAACTGAGAACCTATCGATTGCTGCTTCAAATATACCCAGTGACTTGGGCTCCATAAGCCATCTGTGGCAATGAATTCAACAGATTCACCACCTTCTGATAAAGAAATTCCTCCTCATCTCCATTCTAAATGGACATCCCTCTATCCTGAGGCTGTGCTCTCTGGCCCTAGACTTCTGCTTGATAGGAAACATCCTCTCCACATGTGCCTAGGCCTTTCAATATTTGATAGGTTATAGTGAGATGCACCCTCAGTTTTCTAACACCAGTGAGTACCACAGAGCCATCAAATGCTTCTCGTAAGTTAACCCTTTCCTTTCATTCCTCGACTCATTCTTGTGCACCTCCTCTGGATCCTCTCCAATGTCAGCACATCTTTTTTTGGATAAGAGGCCCAAAATTGCTCGCAGAACTGCAAGTGTGTATGACCAAGCCTTATAAAGCCTCAACATTACATCCTTGTTCTTATATTCCAGTCCTCTTGAAATGAATGCTTACACTGCATTGTCTTTCTTACCACTGACTCAAACTGCAAGATAACCTTTAGGGAATCCTGCATAAGGACTCCCAAGTCCCTCTGCACTTCTAATTTTTGAATTTTTTTCCCCGTTTAGAAAATAGTCTACATCTTTATTCCTTCTACCGATGTGCATGACCGTACAATTCCTTACACTATATTTCATCTGTCAATTCTTTGCCCATTCTCCCAATCTAAATACACTCTGCAGACTCCTGCTTCCTCAACACCACCTGCTCCTCCACCTATCTTCATATTGTCAGCAAACTTGGCTACAAAGCCATCAATTCCATTATTCAAATCATTGACATACAATGTGAAAAGAAGTGGTCCCAAAACTAATGTTTCCAGTTGCTCGTAATTTGCTATTTGTGTGATTTGATGGAGGTGTTCCGCGGCTGAGGCCTACAGTCATCGACTCAGCATTAAACTTGGTGGCTGTGGCTCCTGGACCATCTTTCGAATTCTGCGGTTCGATGTTTAATATTCTGTGTGTTCCTTGCTTCCTTTTTCTGTTTGCATGATTTGTTCTCTTATTGCACTTTGGGTGTTGGATGTTTTCATTAAATGGGTTCCATGAACATAAGAACATAAGAACATAAGAGATAAGAGCAGGAGTAGGCCAATCGGCCCCTCAAGCCTGCTCCGCCATTCAACAAGATCATGGCTGATCCAATCTTAACTCTAGTTTTCACCGAATCCCACAAGGCAACAGTGCCAACCAACAGGGCACCATGCCGCCCATTTTATTTTATTATTCATCCCGCCCAAACCCATGTGATCACCCGGGGAAAAAAAAACGATTTGCCAATTGAGGAGGAAAAAATCTGGAAAATTCCTCTCCGACCCATCCAGGCTATCGAAAACTGGTCCAGGAGATCACATGGCTGATCTAAACCTAGCCTCATGTCCACTTACCTGCTTGCTCACCGTATCCCCTAATGCCATTTTTATCCAGGAAAATGTCTATCTCCGTTTTGAATTTATTGAGTGTAGTAGCTTCCACAGCTCTCTGGGGCAGTAAATTCCACAGCCCCACTACCCCCTGAGTGAAGAAATTTCTCCGCATCTCAGTCCTGGAACGGCATCCCCTTATTTTAAGATTATGCCCCCTAGGCCTAGTTTCACCCATCATTGGGAACATTCTCCCCGCATCCACCCGATCAAGCCCCTTCACAATCTTATATGTTTCAATAAGATTGCCTCTCATTCTTCGGAACTCCAATGAGTAGAATCCCAATATCCTTCTCTGCACTGCCTCGAGAGCCAGTATGTCCTTTCTTAAATATGGACACCAGAACTGCATGCAGTACTCCAGGTGTGGTCTCACCAATACCCAATCTCCCTGTTCTTATACTCCATCCCCCTAGCAATAAAAGCCAGCATTCCATTGGCCTTCTTGACCACCTGCTGCACTTGCATACTAACTTTTTGTGTTTCCTGCACCAGGACCCCCAGATCCCTTTGCACAGAAGCACTTTCCAGTTTCTCTCCATTTAGATAATAACTTGCTCTATTATTTTTCCTGCCAAAGTGCAAGACCTCACACTTGTAGTATTATGGTGTTTCGTGGCTGCCTGTGGGAGGCGAATCTCAAAGTTGTACATTGTATGCATGCTTTGATGACCAATGTACTTTGAAATTTTGAAGTAAACAATATCCACTGACTCTCCTTTGTCTATCCTGTCTGTTATTTCCTCAAGGATTTTCAACAGATTTGTCAGATTTTTCAATCTAATCTTTAAAATCCTCCCTTTATTTCTCTTTCTTTCACTGATTTGGCATTGAATTGAGCCACTCTGATTTAAATGGTAATATGCTGTAAGTGATGGTAATTTTCAGTTGCTTGCTCTTTCGCTCAGATCTCAGATACCAGGTTCTCTCACTGTAGATTCATAGAGTCATGTGAACTACGGGACAGAAAAAGGCCCTTCAGCCCATCTAATACATGTGAAAAAGTTCCACTGACCCACACTTGGACCATATTCTCTATACACTTCCCATCCATGCACTACAACACAGAAACAGGCCATCAGCCCACCAAGTCCCACTGACCCACACTTGGACCATACTCTCCACACCTCTCCTGTCCATGATACTTCAGCACAGTAACAGGCCCTTCAGTTCATCTAGAACATGCTAAAAAGTCCCATTGACCCACACTTGGACCATGCTCTCCATCCACCTCCCATCCATGTACTACAGCACAGTAACAGGCACTTTACCCCAACAAGTCCATGCTGCCTAGTCTCACCAATCTGCACGGAGCACCCCTCCCATCCATCTATCTATCCAGACTTCTCTTAAATATTGAACCCACAACCACCACTTCCACTGGCAGCTCATTCCACACTTGCCCCACCCTCTGAGTGAAGAGGTCCCCCTCATGTTCCTCATAAATATTTCACCTTTCACCCTTAACCTATGACCTTTAGCACTAGACTCACCCAACCTCAGTGCAAAAAGTCTATTTGTATTTACCATATCTATACCCCTCAAAATTAGTGTACACATGAAACAACCTACCATGTTAAACAATGTCACAATGAAATTGAAAATGGCCTGCAGACAACAAACAGCAGAGTGCTAAATTGAACTAAACTGAAGATTACTAGACTGTATCAACGACTCTGTGTTTCGATGTTTCATATTTTGGGTTTTTCCTCGTTTTTTTGCTGTTAGTACGATTTGTTCTTTTTTTTTTGCAGATTGGGTGTTTGATGTTTTCTTTGAACAGGTTCCATGCTGTTTCTTTGCTCATGGTTCATGGCTGTCTGTGTGAAGATGAATCTCAGGATTGTATACAGTACTGTGTACATATTTTCATAATAAACGTACTTTGAACATTGAATCTTTGATGAGATCAAGACCAAATAGTGGCCAATGACACATTGCCCTTTTGTTAAAGAAAAATAACTCCCCGATGAAGCGTTACAGACCGGAAGTGCTAATTATTACTCTTTTCACAGATGCTGCTTGACCTGCCGACGGTTTCCAATATTTTCTGTATTTGTTGCCCATTAGTACACTTGATGCAACCATCTATTAGAGCCAGAGTAAAATTAAACACAGTATACTGTGGCCACACACTGGATACTTACTTTGATGTAATAGATACAACAATGAAGATTGAAGCTCATGGCTTTCTGAAGGAATAAGCTATTGGATGACGTTGGACCTTGTAGTTTGTGAGTGTGAAATATCCGGCCTACATACTTTTGTAGTTCATAAATCATCGAGATTAATTATTTATGAGACCAAATGTATCCAAACAAATTATTTTCTGCTGTGTTCAGATGGAATAGAGTTTGGAAGTTGTCCTATCAGGTGCATTTGTAGAACAATTTAGGGGAAACTCATTAAATCCTGAAATATTCATGATATTCATACAAGACAGCATGGCAGTTGATATAAAGCAGTAATTCCAGGCGGCCTTGTCACATAGAGTTACAAAGAAGTTGTTGTATCTCCTAGCTCTTGTGGCAGATGGGAGTTTAACCCAGATAAATGTGGAGTGTTGCACCTTGGTGGGACAAATGCAAAGAGACAGTAAACTGTTAAGACCATAACATATAGGAGCAGGATTAGGCCCATTGAGCCTGCTCCACTATTTCATCATGACTAATCCAATTTTCCTCTCAGACCCAGTGTCCTGCCTTCCGCCCTTATCCCTTCATGTCCTGACCAATTAACAGTCTATCAACCTCGGCCTCTACAGCTGACCGTGGCAAAGAATTCCACAGATTCACCACCCTCTGGTTAAAGAAATTCCACCTCATCTCTGTTCTATTATAAGGATGTGTTCTCTGGTCTTAGACTCTCCCACCCTAGAAAACATCCTCTCCACATCCACTCTATCAAGACCTTTCAGCATTCTGTAGGCGTCAATGAGGTCACCCCTCTTACTTCCAGATTCTAGTGAATGCAGGCCCAGAGCCATCAGACGCTCTTCATATGACAAACCATTCAATCCTGCAATCATTTTAGTGAAGTTCCTTTGAACCCTCTCCAGTTTCAGCACATTCTTTCCAAGATAAGGGGCCCAAACCTGCTCACAATACTCGAAGTAAGACCTCGCAAGTAGTATATAAAGTTACAATATTACATCTTTGCTTTTATATTATAGTCCTCTTGAAATGAATGATAACATTGCATTTGAAATCCTCACCACAGACTCAACCTGCAAATTAACCTTTAGGGAATCCTGCACAAGGACTTCCAAGTCCCTTTGACTCTCAGTTTTTTTTTGTATTTTCTCTCCATTTAGAGAAGTCAACCCTTTCATTTCATCTACCAAAGTGCATGGCCATACACTTCTCGATACTGTATTCTATCTGCCATTTCTTTGTCCATTCTCCTAATCTGTCTAAGTCCTTCTGTAGTCTCTCTACTTCCTCAAAACTACCTCCCCCTCCACTTACCTATCTTCATTTTGTCTGCAAAATTTTCGACAAAGCCATCAATTTCATCATCTAAATAGTTGACATTAACATAAAAAGGAACGGTCCCACACAGATCCCTGTGGAACACCATTAGTCACCGGCAGCCAGTTAGGGGGTAGGATCAAAGAGGAAGCAAGGGCTAAGTTTTTTGCTCAGAGGATGGTGGATGCCTGGAATGTGCTGCCTGGTGTGGTGGTAGAGGCAAATACATTGGAGGCTTTTAAGAGATCTTTGGATGGGCACATGGATGCAGGGAAGACGGACGGATATGGATGTGATGTGGGTAGGAGGGATTAGTGTTTGAATGTCTTTGATTTGCTTTTTGGCTGTTCTATGTTCTTAAGAGCAGGACTTCTTTGAGTAATGAGGCCCCAATGATTTATTGGTGGACTGACATCTACAATAGACAATAGGTGCAGGAGTAGGCCATTCGGCCCTTTGAGCCTGCACCGCCATTCAATGGGATCATGGCTGATAATCCACAATCAGTACCCCATTCCTGCCTTCTCCCCATATCCCTTGACTCCACTATCTTTAAGAGCTCTATCTAACTCTTTCTTGAAAGCATCCAGAGAATTGGCTTCCACTGCTTCCTGAGGCAGAGCATTCCATAGATCCACAACTCTCTGGGTGAAAAAGTTTTTCCTCAACTCCGTTCTAAATGGCCTACCCCTTACTCTTAAACTGTGGCCTCTGGTTCTGGACTTCCCCCAACATCGGGAACAAGTTTCCTGCCTCTAGCATGTCCAATCCCTTAATAATCTTATATGTTTCAATCAGATCCCCTCTCATCCTTCTAAATTCCAGTGTATGCTGCCCAGTGGCTCCAATCTTTCAACATATGACAATAATACCTACACAAACAGGGTTTAGCCATAGCAACGTAACTGAATTTATTAATAGAATAATAGAATAATCCTTCGAAGCAGGAAGTATTCCTGTTTGAGTACTGTTGAGGGGCACAACCTAACTGGGGGAAGCAACAGTGGCCGTGCCTCTGGCACAGAGTCTGGACCTGTGGCTCAGAAGGGTAGGGAAAGGATGAAGGCAGCAGTAACAGGGGACTCTATAGTTAGGGGGCCAGACAGGCAATTCCGTGGATGCAGGAAAGAAACACGAATGGTAGTTTGCCTCCCAGGTGCCAGGATCTGGGTCGTTTCTGATCATGTTCACAATATCCTGAAGTGGGAAGGTGAACGGCCAGAGGTCATGTTACATATTGGTATGTACATCATGGCACATACAGGATGTCTAAGGTAGTAATCTCAGGATTACTGCCTGTGCCACACAACAGTGAGTATAGGAATAGAGTGAGTTGGAGGATAAATGTGTGGCTGATGGATTGGAGCAGGGGGCAGGAATTCAGATTTCTGGATCATTGGGAACTCTTTTGGGGCAGGTGAACTGAACTGAAGAGATGGGGGAAGGGGCTGTTAGGTCACAAAGAGAGAAAGCTAGGAGACAGTGTGTGAGGGAGGATAGGCAGGTAATAGAGAAGGGATGCGCTCAGACCGAAGGTTTGAGATGTGTCTATTTTAACACAAGGAGTACTATGAACAAAGCAGATGACCTTAGAGCTTGCATCAGTACTTGGAACTATGATGTTGTGGCCATTACAGAGACTTGGATGGCTCAGGGGCAGGAATGGTCACTTAGAGTGTCAGGCTTTAGATGTTTCAGAAAGGAGAGGGAGGGAGGCAAAAGAGGTGGAGGCGTGGCACTGCTGATCAGAGATAGTGTCACGGCTGCAGAAAAGGAGGAAGTCATGGAGGGATTGTCTACTGAGTCTCTGTGGGTGGAAGTTAGAAATAGGAAGGGGTCAATAACTCCACTGGGTGTTTTTTATAGACCACCCAATAATAACAGAGAGATAGAGGAGCGGATAGAGAGACAGATTCTGGAAAGGTTTAATAATAACAGGGTTGTCATGGTGGGAGATTTTAATTTCCCAAATATTGATTGGCATCTCCCTAGAGCAAGGGGTTTAGATGAGGTGGAGTTTGTTGGGTGTGTTCAGGAAGATTTCCTGACACAATATGTAGATAAGCTGACAAGAGGAGAGGCTGTACTTGATCTGGTATTGAGAAATGAACCTGGTCAGTTAGGAAAGCGTTTAATTGGAGAAAGGGGAAATATGAAGCTATCAGGCAGGAACAAGTGCAGAGAGACAGAGGGGTGTAAAATGAGGGTAGAAGCAAAAAGTAGTAAGGAGAAAAGTAAATGTGGCAGGCAGGCAAACCCAGGGCAAAAAGCAAAAAGAGCCACTTTTCAACATAATTGTATAAGGGCTAAGAGTGTTGTAAAAACAAGCCTGAAGGCTTTGTGTGTCAATGTGAGGAGCTTTCATAACAAGGTGGATGAATTGAATGTACAGATAGTTATTAATGAATATGATATAGTTGGGATCACAGAGACATGGCTCCAGGGTGACCAAGGATGGGAGCTCAACATCCAGGGATTTTCAATATTCAGGAGGGATAGACAGGAAAGAAAAGGAGGTGGGGTAGCATTGCTGGCTAGAGAGGAGATTAACGCAATAGAAAGGAAGGACATTAGCCTGGAGGATGTGGAATCGATATGGGTAGAGCTGCATAACACTAAAGGGCAGAAAACGCTGGTGGGAGTTGTGTACAGGCCACCTAACAGTAGTAGTGAGGTTGGGGATGGCATTAAACAAGAAATTAGAAATGTGTGCAATAAAGGAACAGTAGTTATAATGGGTGACTTCAATCTACATATAGATTGGATGAGCCAAATTGGTAAGGGTGCTGAGGAAGAGGATTTCTTGGAATGTATGCGGGATGGTTTTCTGAACCAACATGTCAAGGAACCAACTAGAGAGCAGGCCATTCTAGATTGGGTATTGAGCAATGAGGAAGGGTTGGTTAGCAATCTTGTTGTGCGAGGCCCCTTGGGTAAGAGTGACCATAATATGGTGGAATTCTTCATTAAGATGGAGAGTGACATAGTTAATTCAGAAACAAAGGATCTGAACTTAAAGAAGGGTAACTTTGAAGGTATGAGACATGAATTAGCTAAGCTAGACTGGCAAATGATACTTAAAGGGTTGACGGTGGATATGCAATGGCAAGCATTTAAAGATGGCATGGATGAACTACAACAATTGTTCATCCCAGTTTGGCAAAAGAATAAACCAGGGAAGGTAGTGCACCTGTGGCTGACAAGGGAAATTAGGGATAGTATCAAGTCCAAAGAAGAAACATATAAATTAGCAAAAAAAAGCAGCACACCTGAGGACTGGGAGAAATTCAGAGACCAGCAGAGGAGGACAAAGGGCTTAATTAGGAAAGGGAAAAAAGATTATGAGAGAAAGCTGGCAGGGAACATAAAAACTGACTGTAAAAGCTTTTATAGATACGTGAAAAGGAAAAGATTGGTCAAGACAAGTGTAGGTCCTTTACAGTCAGAAACAGGTGAATTGATCATAGGGAACAAAGACATGGCAGACCAATTGAATAACTATTTTGGTTCTGTCTTCACTAAATAATCTTCTGGAAATAGTAAGGGACCGAGGGTCTAGTAAGATGGAGGAACTGAGGGAAATATATGTTGGTAGGGAAGTGGTGTTAGGTAAATTGAAGGGATTAAAGGCAGATAAATCCCCAGGGCCAGATGGTCTGCATCCCAGAGTGCTTAAGGAAGTAGCCCAAGAAATAGTGGATGCATTAGAGATAATTTTTCAAAACTCCTTAGATTCTGGATTAGTTCTTGAGGATTGGAGGGTGGCTAATGTAACCCAACTTTTTAAAAAAGGAGGGAGAGAGAAACCGGGGAATTATAGACCGGATGGTCTGACATCGGTGATGGGGAAAATGCTAGAGTCGGTTATCAAAGATGTGATAACAGCACATTTGGAAAGAGGTGAAATCATCGGACAAAGTCAGCATGGATTTGTGAAAGGAAAATCATGTCTGACGAATCTTATAGAATTTTTTGAAGATGTAACTAGTAGAGTGGATAGGGAAGAGCCAGTGGATGTGGTATACTTAGATTTTCAAAAGGCTTTTGACAAGGTCCCACACAGGAAATTAGTGTGCAAAATTAAAGCACACGGTATTGGGGATATGGTATTGATGTGGATAGAGAATTGGTTGGCAGACAGGAAGCAAAGAGTGGGAGTAAACGGGACCTTTTCCGAATGGCAGGCAGTGACTAGTGGGGTACCGCAAGGCTCAGTGCTGGGACCCCAGTTGTTTACAATATATATTAATGATTTAGACGAGGGAATTAAATGCAGCATCTCCAAGTTTGCAGATGACACGAAGCTGGGCGGCGGTGTTAGCTGTGAGGAGGATGCTAAGAGGATGCAGGGTGATTTGGATAGGTTAGGTGAGTGGGCAAATTCATGGCAGATGCAAATTAATGTGGATAAATGTGAGGTTATCCACTTTGGTTGCAAGAACAGGAAAACAGATTATTATCTGAACGGTGGCCGATTAGGAAAAGGGGAGATGCAACGAGACCTGGGTGTCATTGTACACCAGTCATTGAAGGTGGGCATGCAGGTACAGCAGGCAGTGTAAAAGGCAAATGGTATGTTGGCATTCATAGCAAAAGGATTCGAGTACAGGAGCAGTGAGGTTCTACTGCAGTTGTACAAGGCCTTGGTGAGACCGCACCTAGAATATTGTGTGCAGTTTTGGTCCCCTAATCTGAGGAAAGATATTCTTGCCATAGAGGGAATACAGAGAAGGTTCACCAGATTGATTCCTGGGTTGGCAGGACTTTCATATGAAGAAAGACTGGATCAACTAGGCTTATACTCACTAGAATTTAGAAGATTGAGGGGGGATCTTATTGAAATGTATAAAATTCTAAAGGGATTGGACAGGCTAGATGCAGGAAGATTGTTTCCAATGTTGGGTAAGTCCAGAAGGAGGGGTCACAGTTTAAGGATAAAGGGGAAGCCTTTTAGGACCGAGATGAGGAAAAACTTCTTCACACAGAGAGTGGTGAATCTGTGGAATTCTCTGCCACAGGAAACAGTTGAGGCCGGTTCATTGGCTATATTTAAGAGGAAGTTAGATATGGCCCTTGTGGCTAAAGGGATCGGGGATATGGAGAGAAAGCAGCTACAGGGTTCTGAGTTGGATGATCAGCCATGATCATACTGAATGGCGGTGCAGGCTCGAAGGACCAAATGGCCTACTCCTGCACCTATTTTCTATGTTTCTATGTTTCTATGTAACTTGGAAGCATAAATTGGGAACAGATGTTCTCACGGAAGTGTACAGTAGAAATGTGGCAAATGTTCAGGGGATATTTATGTGGAGTTCTGCATAGGAACGTTCCAATGAGACAGGCAAAGGATGGTTGGGTACAGGAACCGTGGTGTACAAAGGCTGTTGAAAATCTAGTCAAGAAGAAAAGAAAAGCTTACGAAGGTTCAAAACACTGGGTAATGATAGAGATCTAGAAAATTATAAGGGTAGCACGAAGGAGCTTAAGAATGAAATTATGAGAGCCAGAAGGGGCCATGAGAAAGCCTTGGTGAGCAGGATTAAGGAAAACCCCAAGGCATTCTACAAGTATGTGAAGAGCAAGAGGATAAGACGTCAGAGAATAGGATCAATCAAGTGTGACAGTGGAAAAGTGTGTATGGAACCAGAGGAGATGGCAGAGGTACTTAACGAATACTTTGCTTTAGTATTCACTATAGAAAAGGACCTTGGCAATTGTAGGGATGACTTACAGAAGATTGAAAAGCTTGAGCATATAGACATTAAGAAAGAGGATATGCTAGAGCTTTTGGAAAGCATCGTTGGATAAGTCACTGGGACCAGAAGAGATGTATCCCAGGCTACTGTGGGAGGCGAGGGAGGAGATTGTTGCGCCTCTGTTGATGATCTTTGCATCGTCAATGTGAATGGGAGAGGTTCCAGAGGATTGGAGGGTTGCAGATGCTGTTCCCTTATTCAAGAAAGGGAGTAGAGATAGCTCAGGAAATTATGGGCCAGGGAATCTTACTTCAGTGGTTGGTAAGTTGATGGAAAAGATCCTGAGAGGCAGGACTTACGAACATTTGGAGAGGCATAATATGATTAGGAATAGTCAGCATGGCTTTGTCAAGGGCTGGTCATGCCTTATGAGCCTGATTTAATTTTTTGAGGATGTGACTGAACATGTTTTTGAAGTAGATGTAGTGTATATGGATTTCAGCAAGGCATTTGATAAGGTACCCCATGCAAAGCTTATTGAGAAAGTAAGGAGGCGTGAGATTCAAGGGGACATTGCTTTGTGGATCCAGAACTGGCTTGCCCACAGAAGGCAAAGAGTGGTTGTAGATGGGTCATATTCAGCATGGAGGTTGGTGACCAGTGGTGTGCCATAGGGATCTGTTCTGGAACCTCTACTTTTTGTGATTTTTATAAACGCCCTGGATGAGGAAATGGAGGGATGGGTTAGTAAATTTGCTGATGACACAAAGGTTGGAGCTGTTGTGGATCATGTGGAGGGCTGTCAGAGGTTACAATGGGACATCGATAGGATGCAAGACTGGACTGAGAAGTGGCAGATGGAGTTCAACCCAGATCAGTGTGAGGTGGTTCATTTTGGTAGGTCAAATATGAAGGCAGAATATAGTATTAATGGTAAGATTCTTGGCAATGTGGAGGATCAGAGGGATCTTGGGGTCCGTGTCCATACGACACTCAAAGCTGCTGCACAGGTTGACTCTGTGGTTAAGAAGGCATATGGTGCATTGGCCTTCATCAATCGTGGATTTGAGTTTAAGAGCTGAGAGGTAATGTTGCAGCTATATAGGACCCTGGTCAGATCCCAGTTGGAATACTTTGCTCAGTTCTGGTCACCTCACTACAGGAAGGATGTGGAAACTATGGAAAGGGTGCAGAGGAGATTTACAAGGATGTTGCCTGGATTGAAGAGCATGCCTTATGAGAATAGGTTGAGTGAACTCGGCCTTTTCTCCTTGGAGTGGCAGAGGATGAGAGGTGACCTGATAGAGGTGTATAAGATGATGAGAGGCATTGATCACGTGGATAGTCAGAGGCTTTTTTCCGGGGCTGAAATGGCTATCATGAGAGGGCACAGTTTTAAGGTGCTTGGAAGTAGGCACAGAGGAGATGTCCGGGTAAGTTTTTTACACAGAGATTGGTTAGTGCATGGAACAGGCTGCCGGCAATGGTAGTGGAGGCAGATACAATAGGGTCTTTTAAGAGGCTCCTGGATAGGTACATGGAGCTTAGAAAAATAGAGGGCTATGGGTAACCCTAGGTAATTTCTAAAGTAAGTACATGTTCGGCACAGCATTGTGGGCCAAAGGGCCTTTATTGTGCTGTAGGTTCTCCATGTTTCTGTGTAGAATTTAATCCCCACATCTATGAAAGCATAGCTGCTGTTGGAGAGAGTAAAGAGAAGAATTTCCTGGGAATGGAAGGGTTTTAATGTGTGAGGAGAATTTGATAGCTCTGGGTCTATACTCACTGGAGTTTAGAAGAATGAAAGGAAGGAGATTTTATAGAAATATACTAAGTATTGAGAGGTCTTAATCGGGGGTTCCCAACCTTTTTCATGCTGTGGACTCTGACCATTAACTGAGGGATCTGTGGACCCCAGGTTGTGAACCCTTAGCCTAGATAGAGTGGATGTGGAGAGGATGTTTTTAATGATGGGAGAGTTTAGGCCCAAAGGGCACAGCCTCAGAATGGTAGAACATCACTTTAGAACTGAAATGAAGAGGAATTTCCTTAGCTAGAGGTTAGTTAATCTGTGGAATTCATTGCCACAGACATCTGTGGAGGCCAAGTCATTGGGTATATTTAAGGCAGAGGTTGATAGATTCTTAATCAGAATGGCTATCGAAATTTACAAGGAGAAGGTGGGAGAATGGTGTTGAGAGAGAAAATAGATTAGCATTGATCAAATGGCTGAGCAGACATGATGGGCCAATGGTGCAATTCTGTTCCTGAAGTGGCAAGCAATGAGTCAGAAATCATGTGAGTGAAATGGGATTCAAAGGGCCTGTGGTCCCTTTTGTCCTGTTAACCCTTTCCGATATGAAAATAGATTAACGTGAGAAAAGATAAAATGTTTAATTGTAAAAACATTGAAAATTAACTGGATTAATATTCAAGAGACAATAGCTAGTAATTATTCAAAGCAAGATCAATAAGACAAGACTTTAACCCAGGTCCCGCACAAATTCCATCAGAAATGAGTGTGTGCGTTTCACTTTGGTATATTCCAAGGAACCCTTATTTGAAAGTTCAAAGATTCAAAAATTCAAAATGCATTCATTAGCAAAGCTTGGAATCAAATAACCTTGCCTGTGTTCTCAAGGTTGGTTGTGTCTGCACCCATGTCACATCCGCTGCCTCCTGCCTCTGTCACTCCTTCTCTGCCACCTGTCCCTCCACCCTCGCCATTCCCAACATCCTTTGCTCCCTGCAGATTTACAGACTTGCTTTCTGCTCCATGTTGACGAATACAGTACTGTGCAAAAGTCTTAGATACCCAAACTATATATATATGTGTGTGTGTGTGTGTGTGTGTGTGTGTGTGTGTGTGTGTGTGTGTGTGTGTGTGTGTGTGTGTGTGTGTGTGTGTGTGTGTGTGTGTGTCTAAGACTTTTGCACAGTACAGTACTGCCAAATCAACAACATTACAATGGATCAAGGTACACAACATACTACATACAACTCATGCACACACAAAGGTAATATTACTACAAATAAATTATCAAATTTATAACACAAGTCAGAATGTGGACAGTATATGCTACTGGTGCTGCATACATGGTGGTAGGGAGTTCAGTAATCTCATGGCCTGGAGGAAGAAGCTGTTTCCCTACCTCAATCCTTCCTAATGGTACAGAACTGTAGTATTCTTATGTTTAGTACTATACTGCTGATGCTTAAAAAAATTCATAATGTAAGAGATGATAAATCTGATTCTAATCTGGGTCTTTATTGTGGACTGAGAGTGGGAAAGGGGCAGGGAGAGGGGAACCATGGTTGGGGAAAGGGAAAGGGGAAGGGAGAGGGGAGAGAGCGGGAAGCCCTAGAGAGATATTCTCTAAAGATCAATTGTTTAGAATCAAATGACCGTGCCTGGTGTCTCAGGGCTGGGTATTTCCACAACTGCGCCACCCCACCACCCTAGCAGTCCTTTGCCACCTGTCTCACACCCTCCTCATGGTGCCCCACCCTGTTACCTTTAGCTCCCGCCAGATTTACAAACTCACTATCTATAAATATGCCTACGACTTTTGAACAGTAATGTACTTTGACTGCAAAGTGTGTTCTTTGGGAGACTCTGGAAGGTACTATATAAATGTAATTGTGTCTTTTTCCTTTTTTTCCAAGTGCCATTAGAGTTGTAGTAATTCCCTTCCTGTTAGAATTCCCTCCCCTCCACTAGAGTTATAGCAATTCCTTTTCTGTTTTTCAGATTACTTGTGATTTATTTCAGAGCAGATTAGCAGTCAATCTTATTTTGTTCACTACGTCATCATCAGACTTCCATTCATGGTAGTAGGAGATTACAAACAAACATGGGTGGAGGTCAAGTTCAGAATGCTCTAGACATTCATAAAACATTCATTTTTCCACATAAAATTTTAAACTTCCCTTTGCAGTTTTCAACTGATTTATTTCTTTCATTTTGCTTTCATAAGTTTTTATTGAAAGTAAACTCTAAAATTATTTGACTGACAAAGCAAAAAAAGGCAGAATACAACTAAATAATACTTGTAATTAAGGTGAATTCGTTTAGCCAGTAAAAGCTACTTAGGAGTGAAATCTTTTTCATAAGGTCAGGCCTAATATGATTGAATCCATAAACTTGAACATCTTCAGTCTTTAATTTAGAAACACCTGTACTACTTAGAAGTCAAGAGTAAAGATATGTGGGCAAATGTCCTTATATTGAACTATTGCTGGGAAATTGATTCAGTATGAAACCCTCTGGTTCCATCAGCTGTGTAAGTCTAGGGAAGACAATCTTTGGCCCCACCAAACATGTGAGATTGAGATGTGAGCCCACCCTGAAACCCCCTGTTTGTCTGGACGCTGCATGAATTGCTTCTGAATTGTGTCTGGATGGCAGTATGGAAGAATAGGGCAATCGCATCCATAGATGCCTCAAAGTTGCTGCACAAGTTGAGAGAGTGAGTGGATAAGAGGGAAGTTGGCTTTCACTGGTTGGGAGACTGAGTTGAAGAGAGTGAAGTGAGCTCGCAGCTCTGTAAACCTCTGGTTTAGGGTATGCTTGGAGTATTGTGTTCAGTTCTGGTTGCCTCATTAGAGGAGGGACGTGGGAGCTTTAGAGAAGGTGCAGAGGAGATTTACCATGATGCTGCCTGGCCTAGAGAGTGTGTCTTCTGAGGACAGCTTGAGCAAGCTGAGGTTCTCTTCCTTGGAGCAAAGGAGGATGAGAGGTGTCTTAGATTATAAGAAGCATTGATAGAGTGGAAAGCTAGCAGTTTTATCTCAGGGTGGAAATGGCTAATGCACAAGGGCATAATTTTAAGATGATTAGAGGAAAGTATAAGGGTGATGTCATAGGCACTTACACAGAGAGGTATGTGCATAGAATGCACTGCCAGGGGTGGTGGTATGGGCAGATATATTAGGGGCTTTTAGGAGACCCCTATAAAGGCACATGGATGAATGAAAAATGGATGGGTATGCAGGAGGGAAGGGTTAGATTGATCTTGGCATTGGTTAAAAGGTAGGTACAACATTGTGGGCTGAAGGGTCTGCACTCTCCTATGTTCTATGTTCTAACAACTGATGGTGCAGTTAAGACATCACACCATAAGCTGGGTCTGCAGTCACACATAAGCCTTATGAAGTAATAACAGTAGATTCCTTAACCAGTTGGAGTTTTACAGTCATTTCATAGTTAACTGATTTCTGTCACAGACACTGTTATTCTTTGTAACTTCAAAACATTAAACTAATTCAAAGGAAGACATGGGAATCTGGGAATATGAGTCTAACTTTGCATTTACTTTAAGCGATCCATGCACCTATCACATGGTAGTGTGATGACATATGCAATTGGTGTATTTATATACTCAATTTGCAATGAATTATTTAAATGAACAAGAATGGTTGATCACCAATTAACCCCAACCCTAATACATGATTACTCAAATATTATTGAAATAATAAATACACAACAAAGACTCTTTTTGCTTTAACTTCAGCTTTAAAAGTCACTTAAAAGGTACATAGGTAGGAAAGTTTTATAGGTAGGGGTCAAAACAGGTAAATAGGAATAGTTTAGATGGCATCTTAGTCAACATGGACCAGTTGGGCTTGATATATGACTTGATGTACGACTCCATGTGTCTATTAAGTGATTGTTCAGATTCAAGTCTCCCTGCAGCCATGGTGAATTTGAGCTCAGCACTCTAGATCCTGACTGTTAGTTGACCAATAGAACTATCACACAGAGATACCAATTTATGAGAACTTACATATATTTTTTAACTGAAGAGCTGTGGGACTCACATTGCTCTGATTAAATCCAGGTAAAAAAAGATAAATAAACATATTTAATTCTCATTATTGATATGTCTTGTACTACAGAGTCATTCATATAATTGTTGAGTAACTTTACACTAATTATGAGTCACCATATGATTTTAACCCATCTAGGGGCTCTAAGGACTCTGTCTGTTCTTCTTGCTGCCACAGTAAAGCAGCCACCATCATCAAAAACCCCACCCACCCTAGACATTCTCTCTTCTCCCCTCTCCCACTAGACAGAAAATACAAAAACCTGGAAGTACGTACCACCAGGTTCAAGGACAGCTTCTACCTTACCGCTATCAGACTCTTGAATGGACTTCATGATGGACTCTTGGCCTCGTAATCTATCTTGTTATGATCTTGCGCTTTATCGTTCACCTGAACTGCATGATATTTGGTAGTTTTTGTATTTTATTCCACATTATTATTGCTTTACCTTATTCTAGCTCAATGCACTGTGTAATGACTTGATCTCTATAAACAGTTTGTAAGACAAGCTTTTCACTGTATCAAAGGTTTATTTTATTCACGAATTATACAACTCTGAAATTCTTCTTCTCCACATTGCCACAAAACCAAGAAAGAAAAGAGATCTTGGTACATGTGACAATAATAAACCAACATCAATACCAATACCATCTTTTTTTTGATATAGAATAGCCTTAACAGAAGGACTATGACCCAAAACGAGGACAGTTCATTTTCCTTCACGGTTGCTGTTTGAGCCATCAAGTTTCTCCAGCAATTTGTTTCTTGTTCCAGATTCCAGTATCTGCAATCAATAACGTTTTCAGTTTGAATCTTGGTGGTTTTTTAGGAAAAATGGCTCCAGGAGGTAGTTCATATGAATTGAAAAAAAACGAATTTTCATCAATTCTCTTTGCCCACAATTTGCTTTGGAATTTTGCAGTCTTTTGGCATAGGCTAAGGTTCTTCTCGATTAGACCCAAGTGGGGCTTTTAAAACAGTGTGCTGTGACTGCTGTGAGCCTGGAGCAAGAGCCACAACTTAATTCAATAATTTAAGAATGCCAGAAAAAAATGTTATTATCGCGCTATCTTCTATGGCATTAAATTGAACCACATGGTACTTTCATAGGGAAATGCTGTTCTGCAGTGACTTTCATGAAACAGTACTGTGTCCAGCTTTAAAACAGAACACTTCAGCGCACACACAAAATGGTGGAGGAACTCAGCAGGTCAGGCAGCATCTCTGGGGAGGGGGTGGAGGAAATAAACAGGTGACGTTTCTGGCTGAGACCCTTGATCAGGACTGGGAAAGTGAGATGACACTTCGCTTGCAAGTCTGTCGGGGTTATCTATTGTACCTGGTGCTCCTGGTGTGGCCTCCTCTTCATGGTGAGACCTGACACCGATTAGTAGGAGGTCCTGGTGGCGGCCACCCATTTTAATTCATCTGCCCGTTCAATTCTGGCGGGGGTGCCCATAGCCTTCTCTACTGCTGTGATAAGGCTGAACTCGGATTGGAGGAGCAACACCTCATATTCCGTCCGTGTTGTGTACAACCTGATGGCATGAACATCGATTTCTCTAACTTTGCCCCTTCAATCCTCTCTTTTACTATTCCCCATTCTGGTTATCCTTTCAACCTTTTCCTTTTCATCTCTCTCTGGTGCCCTTTGTCCTTCCACAGTCTACTCTCCTCTCCTATCAGATTCCTTCTTCTTCACCCCTTTACCTCTTCAATCTTTCACCTCCTAGTTTCTTACTTCACCTCTCCTCCCTCACCCATCTTTTTCCTCACCAGGTTTTATTCATTTATTTTTATTTTACAAGGATGTTGCCAGTCCGGAAGACTGAGATAGATGGAAAGATTGAATAGGTTGGGACTTTATTCCTTGGGATGCAAAAGATTGAGAGAAGATTTGGTAAAGGTATACAAAATTATGAGGGGATTAGATAGGGTAAATGCAAGCAGGCTTTTTCAACTGGGTTTGGGTGGGGCCACAACTAGAAATCATGGGTTAAGGGTGAAAGGTGAAAAGTTTAAGGGGAACATGAGGAAAACTTCATCAATCAGAGGGCCATGAGAGTGTGGAATGAGCTGCCAGGCAAGTGGTGCATGCAAGCTCAATTTCAATGCTTAAGAGACATTTTGATAGGTACATCAATGGTAGAGGTATGGAGGATTATGGTTCCAATGCAGATTGTTGGGAGTAGGCAGTTTAAATGGTTCAGCATGGACTGGATGGGCAGAAGGGCCTAGTTCTGTGGTCTACTTTTCTATGGCTCTATGACTCTATCTTACTTAGAGATACAGCATGATAACAGGCCCTTTCGGCCTAACAAGCCTGTATGACCAAGTAGCCTGCTGACCGGTACATCTTTGTAAAGTGGGAGGGAACCGGAGCACTCGGAGGAAAACCATGCTGTCACGGGGAGAATGTACAAACTCCTTACATACAGCGACAGGAATTGAACCCGGGTCACTGGCACTTGAATAGCATTATGCTAATGCTGTCCAAAAGGTTTCACCTGTCACCTGCCAGCTTGTATTCCTCTCCCTCACCCCCCCCCCCCCACCTTCTTCTTCTGGCTTCTGCCCCCGTTGTTTCCAGTCCTGATGAAGGGTCTCGGCCAAAGACGTTACCTGTTCATTCCCCTCCATAGATGCTATCTGATCTGCTGCGTTCCTCCACCATTTTGTGTGTGTTATTTCCTTTGTACTGGAGTTCAGAGCTCAATTCCAGTGCTGTTCTGTAAGAAGTCTGTACACCCTGATGAAGCGTCTCGGCCCAAAATGTTGACTGCTTATCCTTTCCCAGAGATGCTGCCTAGCCTGCCGAGCTCCTGCAGCATTTTATGTGTGTTGTTCTCCCTGTACAATGCATGGATTTTCTCCAGGTGCTCCAGTTTCCTCTCACAGTCCAAAAATGTACCAGGTAGGCTATTTAAATTGTCCCGTGATTGTGTCAGGGTTAATTGGGTTTGTCAGGGGTTGCTGGGGTGATGTGCCTTGAAGGCCTGGAAGGGCTTTCTCCACGCTCTATCGCAAAATAAATTAAAAAGCAAAATAAATAAAATGTATTTTTTCATCAGGGACAGCCCCTTTAAGGTAAATGAGGCATGACCAACTGCTGAAACAACTAAAAGGGCGAGGTGGAGTGGGGTTATCTATGAGTGGTGGAGGAATATTAATCTCTCCATTTGCTCTGTCCGTGGTGACAGAAACCTCATCGAGTTTTAAATCCATAGTGGGTGGACACAAGCTTTCATTTCGATGGACTGATGTCAATGCCTAGTGCACTGTTGTTCCTGCACTTTATCTCCATAGTAATCAGTGGCCTGGAACGGTGCTCGACTTCCCTGGCACAAAAAAAGGACAGTGCTTTAGTGAACACCTGCTGTTGTGGCAATAGAGAGCTGTTAAGTAAACTGGAAGAACTGGCAAACAGTTGGAATGCCTCCAAACATTGGGTTCCATATTTAGCATTCGATGGTTGCTGTACAACACTTGAGAGAGTCACTGTTTTTAATATAGCACGTTACACAACCTCAGGACATCCTGAAGAATTTTGGATCTAATGAAGTGCTTTTGAGTGCAGTCACTGCTGTAATGTAAACTGCACAGGATAATTTTAAGGAGTACCATTATCCGTCAAATGTATGTCAAAACATTGAAGCACGGAGTGAAATGCATCGTAACACAGGCACGATGCTGGATGAACTCAGCAGGTCAGGCAGCATCTGTGGAAAGGACTAAACAGGCGACGTTTTGGGCCAAAGGCCCTTTATCAGGACCACATGAAGGGTCTTGGCCCAAACCTTCGACTGTTAATTCCTCTCCATAGATGCTGCCTGGCCTACTGAGTTCCTCCAGCATTTTGCATGTGTTCAACATCTACAGACTCTTTTGTGTTAGTGAAATGCATCGTTTGCGTCTATGACCAACACTGCCGGGGAATATGCTTGGGGGCCGCCTGCCAATATCGCCATGTTCCTGGCACAAGCGCATCATGCCCACAACTTACTAACACTAACCCCTTGCGACGAAAGAAGAAATTGGGTCACCCGGAGGAAACCCACGGCAGCAGGAACTGAACCCCAGTCTTACAACAGGCGCTGTAAAGCATTGTGCTAACCGCTGTGATACCGTGCTGCTCCGAGTATTTTCCTCAGTAAGGGGAAAGGTAGAAACCTAATTTCCGTCTTATTCAACTTGTTTATAGGCATTTATTCTCATAACCTTAATGCCAGCACATAAATATAGAATATTAATACCTTACAATAACAGTCAAGAGAACACTCATTCAAAATTGATTCCAGACTGTGTAAAATTAGTCTTTGGCGACAAAAGGCACTGCGGATTCTGGAATTTGGAGCAACTACCAAGCAGGTTGAGGAATTCAGAGGGTCAGGCCTCATCGGTGCAGGGAAAGGAATGTTCAAAGTTTAAAGTTAAAGTAAAATTTATTATCACAGTATGTTACCATATCATCATCATGTGCTGTGTCGTATGCCGTGCACGATCATATTCTGGACCGTAACTGTTCTTGGCACATTTTTCTGCGGAAGTGGTTTTCCATTGCCCTCTTATGCTACCATATACTACATTAAGATTCAATTTCTTGCAGGCATTTACAGAAAATCTAAGAAATACAATAGAATTTATGAAAAACTATATATAAACAAAGACTGGAGAATAACCAATAAGTAAAAGAAGATAAATTGTGCAACTAAAAAAAAAATTTTGCAAATATGAGTTGTAGAGACCTTAAAAGTGGGTCTGTAGGTTATAGATTCACTTCAGAATTGTGGTGAATGAAGTTACCTGTGCTGATTCAGGGCTGTTGGGTAATAACTGCTCCTGAACCTTGTCTTGTGGGACCTAAGGCTTCTGTAGTTCTTGCCCGATGGTGGTAGTGAGAGGAGAGTATGGCTGGATGGTGATGGTCTTTGATAATGGATGCTGCTTCCTTGTGTTACCGTTTCATGTAAATGTAACTAGTGCTGGAGAGGGCTTTGCTTGTGATGGACTTTCTATTGACGTTTCTGCTTCTGGGCATTATCCATGCTGGTTCAGGAGACTGGTGGCTGGAAATATAGAATCAGAGAGTCATAGAGCACTGCAACATAAAAACAGGCCATTCAGCCCATCTACTCCATGCCAAACTATTATTCTTCTAGTCCCTTCAATCCCGCACCTGGACAAAGGCACATCACACCGTTCCAATCCATGTTCTTATCCAAATTTCTCTTAACTGTTGAAATCAAATTCACACTAGCCACTTCCACTGGCAGCTGGTTCCGCATGCATACCACCCTCTGAGTGAAGGAGTTACATAGAAGCATAGAAAACCTACAGCACAATACAGGCCCTTAGGCCCACAAAGCTGTGCCAAATATGTACTTACCTGAGAAATTACCTGGAGTTACCCATAGCCCTCTATTTTTCTGAGCTGCATATACCTGTCCAGGAGTCTCTTAAAAGACCCTATCGTATCCACCTCCACCACCATCACCGGCAGCTCATTTCACGCACTCACCACTCTCTGTGTAAGAAACTTACCCCTGACATCACCTCTGTATCTACTTCCAAGCAGCTTAAAACTGTGCCCTCTCATGCTAGCCATTTCGGCCCTGGGAAAAAGCCTCTGACTATCCACACGATCAATGCCTCTCATCATCTTATACACCTCTATCAGGTCACCTCTCATCCTCTGTCGCTCCAAGGAGAAAGGCCAGGTTCACTCAACCTATTCTCATAAGGCATGCTCCCCAATCCAGGCAACATCCTTGTACATCTTCTCTGTACCCTTTCTATGGTTTCCACATCCTTCCTGTAGTGAGGTGACCAGAACTAAGCACAGTACTCCAAGTAGGGTCTGACCAGGGTCCTATATAGCTCAACATTACCTTGCGGCTCATAAACTTAATCCCACGGTTGACGACGGCCAATACACCGTACGCCTTCTTAACCACAGAGTTAACATGAACAGCTGCTTTGAGTGTCCTATGGACTCGGACCCCAAGACGCCTCTGATCCTCCACACTGCCAAGAGTCTTACCATTAATGCTGTATTCTGCCATCATATTTGACCTACCAAAATGAACCACTTCACACTTATCTGGGTTGAACTCCTTCTGCCACTTCTCAGCCCAGTTTTGCATCCTATCAATTTCCCGCTGTAACCTCTGACAGCCCTCCACACTATCCACAACACTTTCAACCTTTGTGCCATCAGCAAATTTACTAACCCATCCCTCCACTTCCTCATCCAGGTCATTTATAAAAAAAACGAAGAGTAGGGGTCCCAGAACAGATCCCTGAGGCACACCACTGGTCACCTGCCTCCATGCAAAATATGACCCGTCTACAACCACTCTTTGCCTACTGTGTGTAAGCCAGTTCTGGATCCACAAAGCAATGTCCCCTTGGATCCCATGCCTCCTTACTTTCTTGATAATCCTTGCATGGGGTACCTTATCAAATGCCTTGCTGAAATCCATATACACTACATCTACTGCTCTTCCTTCATCAATGTGTTTAGTCACATCTCCTTCAGATTCCTTTTAAATACTTCACCTTTCATTGTGAAGGTGCATTCAATTATAATCCTCCAAGAGGACCATAACCTTGCCTGGTCTGGAGGCTTGCATGCCTTGATGGCCCTCTATGTTGGCTGAAGTCAGGGCTTTATGCTTTGGTTCTTGGCAGGATCACCCTTGCCAAAAAAGGTCAAAGGGTAGAGACCACACTAAGCATGGTCCACCGGTCCTCCAGGTTTGGGGGTTCAGCTCAGGGCTAACAACCCTGACTGGTCAAACAAAACTGTTATGGAAACAGCAATGAAGGATCCTTCTATATCTGAGTGCCACAGTATTCTTGGGTCTGCACCTGGAACTTGAATGAGTGACAGTAGTGAGAACAGAGGGGAAGCCTCTGATGTGATGAAGGATACTCTGAACACTGCTGAAGATGGAGGACCCTCACTGCTGCCCTAAACATCAGCAGCATTACAGGCAGTAAGTAAGTAAATTAATTACAATGGCATTAAAAGTCTATTCAAGTTCTTCAGTTCAGTTTTATGCCAGCTACTTGTACTGCAATCCCATCAATCCACTTCCCTTCAGGTCCTGCAAACTTAACTGTGAACCCACTTCCCTTTTGTACCCCTGATTCTATTCAAGATTCAAAGTTTAAAAGTTTAAAGAAAATTTATTATCAAAGTGCGCAGGTCACCATATACAACCCTAAGATTCATTTTCTTAAATCCATAATAGAATTAATGAAAGACTGCAACCAACAGGACAGACTAACAACCAGTGTGCAAAGCACAACAAACTGTGCAAATAAAGAGAAAATAAATAAGCAATAACTAGTGAGAACATGAGATGAAGAGTCCTTGAAAGAAAGTCCATGATATCCAGGAACAGCTCGCTGATAGAGCAAGTGAAGTTATTCACTTTGGTTCAAGAGCCTGATGGTGGAAGGCTAATAACTGATCCTCAACCTAGTGGTGAGGGTCCTGAGGTTCCTGTACCTTCTTCCAGATGGCAGCAGCAAGAAGAGAGCATGGCCTGGGCGGTGAGAGTCCTTAATGATGGATGCTGCTTTCCTGCAACAGCTCTCCGCGTAGATCGAACAAAAAACATTATGGCACAGTATAGGCCCTATTACCGTACCCTAAGATCAATCTAACCCTTCCCTCTTACATAACACTTATTTTTCTTTTATCCACATGCCTAAGTAAGAGTTTCTTAAATGCTCCTAATGTTTGTCCTTCTACTACCACACAGGAAGGGCATTCCACACACCCACCACTCTGTGTGAAGAACTTAACTCTAACACCCTCCCTAAACTTTCCTTTAATTGCCTTAAAATTATGCACCCTTGTATTAGCTATTTCCACTTTGGGAAAAAGTCTTTGGCTCTCTTTATAGCCAATTCAGACCACAACTAATTTCTGTAAAAGAAAAGGTTTCCTCCATCCCCTTAATGTATTGTAAGTCCGTGCGCTGTCTATCCTCTCTCAATTAGTCTTGATCTTCCACAACTCCATTGGCTTGATCCTCATCCACTTGTGCTCCACTTTGAGAGAGAGAGAACAAGGAGATGTGTCGAAAGACATGTACTTCACCCCAGGGAAGAATCTATATAAAGAGATTATTTAATTTTATGAGGATTACCTCTCTCTCTTTCTTATACTCTGCCAAGCCCAGGAAATAGTTACCTGGTGGATAAACAGTAGAAATCTGATATATGGTATCTGCACTTCCATCTCTTTGTTTAAGTTGGTCTGCTTCCAACGTCCTCATGCCAAAGCATGTGAGTTTTAGCAAAACAACCATTTTGTTTAAAAGTCTTCTTTCTTTGCTGGATAATTTATTGGAGGACAAAAATGGGTAGGGCAACCACACCAGAATTAAGTATTTCATGTTCACTGTTTCTAAATCACTGTCATCTATTTAAAGTAATTGTATTTTGCTTTAAGATGGTGCCGAGCTGTGGCCTCCGTCGTGGTCGTGGCTCAGATTTAGTTGAGATACATCTCTACCGATGGAGGTGGAAGGAGCTCCTTTCCTCCACTAGCCTGCAGGTCACTCTTGGGCAAGATGTAGCTTCTGCTTAGCCCCTCTGGTCAGGGTCACATGAAACCCTGGGAGCAGCTGGTGGATGGTTGTATGAGCAGCTGGTGCCTGGCTATGTGACCACTAATACCAAGCAGACAATCTCTGAAGAGTATTGATAATGACTGGGATCACCCATCTTGTGAAGACACTGCCCAGAAGAAGGCAACGGCAAACCATTTTTGTTGAAATATTCACCAAGGACAATCACGCAAAGACCGCGATCACCTATGTCATACGACATGGCACATAACGAACGAGTGATTAGATTGGTAGTGATGGTTTTGGCGACAGCGAGGGGAATTAGGGGTCAGGTTAGGTTTTTACAGATGGGGATGTGGGTGATTAGAAGTCAGGCTGGAGTCTAAGCCTTCCTTCTGTGGGACATCTGTGGTCAGACGTAGGGCTGGCGGACCAGCATGGACGAGGGGTTGGTGGTCCAGCCAGGGTCAGTGAGTTGTCGGCGCGTTATAGAGTCAGGATTCCACGTGGGGAGGAAGAACAAGGTCTGACAATCCCTGGGTTCATGAATCAGTAAGAACAGAGTTTGAGGCCGAGTATTCAGTGATCATTGTGTCCTGGGTGTCAATACTGAGGATCGAGGCCCGAAAGTCGAATTAGAAGTCCAGATGTCCACGCCCACCGGCCAGAGCCCATGTCTGCAAATCTGCAAGTCTACTGGGGAAAATGGAGGCCCTAATGTTGTTGAGTCCAAGTCCGAATCTGCTGGAGGCTGGAGGCTGGAGGTGGCCTGTCGTGGGGTTGGAGAAAGGAACAGGACTTGGCTTGCTGTTGATATTTTGTCACTTGTTGTGTTCTGTGTTGTTCTGCTGAGCATCGTGGGCATCGTCAGCGACACTTGTGGGCTGCCCCCAACATTTTGGGTTTTAATGCAAACGGTGCATTTCACTGTATTTTCAATGTACATGTGATAAATCAATCTGAATATTGAATCTTAAAAATGGGATACCGTGCAGGCCAGGAGGAAGAGAACAAAAGAATTGCCTTAAATCGCATAGAGTAATTTAGTTGTAATAAGCTATATAAAGGGGTCTTTGGACTATAAGAGTGAGGGAGTGAAAAGGGAATGATGGTTGCAGGGAGTGAGATCCAGAAATTGGTTAAAACTGGGATATTGGCAGTGATATTGGTTTATTATTGATACATGGAGTATAATGCCCCAGTTAAGATTTGCTCTGCTGTGGTCTGAGGTAGCTTACATTAGCAGTGTGCAATGCTGGAAAGTGTCTCGAACCTTCTCTCACATCCCACAACTTGGCTCCACTTCCTTGATTGTTCTTGAAATATATAAATGATCTGAATGAAAATATCAGTGGATTGGATAATAAATTTGCAGATGACATGAAAATTGGTGGAGCTATGGAAGGTTATCAACGGAAGAAGTTACATATACATAGATCAGTTGGAAATTCAGGCAAAGAAATAGCAGATGCAGTTTAGTCTGGAGAAGTATGAGGGATTGCATTTTGCTCAAGGTTCAAAGTAAATTTATAATGTCACCATATACCACCCTGAGAATCGTTTTCATTTTCTTGTGGACATTCACGGTGGATTAATGACGCAATTAAATCTACACACAAAGACTGACAAGTAAAGAGGTTAAATGCAAGGGATAGCTTTAGAGTAAATGGTAGCACCCTTAGGAGCATTGCTACACAGAGGGACCTGGGGTACAAGAGCACAGCTCCCCTGAAGTACCAATAGAAGGAGTAATGAAGGCATATTGACTTAATTGGTCAGAGCATTAAACAAAAAAGTTGACACATCATGTTGCAGCTATACAAATGTTTTGGTTAGGCCACATTTGGAGTGTTAAGTGCAGTTATGGTCGTCACACAATAGGAAGGATATGGTGGCTTTGTGTCAGGATTGTGCCAGGAATTGGAGTGTATTAGCTACAAGGAGAGGTTGGACAAAGGTTTCCAGAATGGAAGGACAGTAGGCTGGTTTGGGGTCTTCTGGCAGGTGCTGCGGAGCGGGGCACTGGGGAAGATGCCGCAGAATGCCGTTGGAAAGAGAGTCCCCTTTGCAAGAAGTGCAGATGAATAGTTCCAAGGAGGAAGGGCCAATATTCCTGAGAGAGCCAGTTTGTTCAAGATGGTCTTCAAGGGGAGTTCAGAATATGGCGGGTTCTATCACGCAGACCACGGGCCCAGCGGGTGAGTAAAGAGATATGATCCTCAATCACTTCAGTATGCGCTCCAATGTTATGTGCACGTTGGACTGGTTCAACTGTAATGGGCCTTTTAATTTTCTTTTCTTTTTATGTAACTGTTAAAGTTGAAAATTTGGTAAATATACTTTATAATTTTATACTGGTATACGATCTGTTATTTCTGGGCTATTGATAACTGGGTATGGGCAGTGCTTACAGAACAGTCACTCAAATCAGGTTTCTTTAATCAGAACAGCATGACGTTCCTATTTGGTCGAACCCTAAATCATACCAACCCTGGACGTATATTGTTTATGAAAGGTGGCCTTCTCATCACTTAGCTAACAAGCAGAATTAGCTAACAAGTCAAATCTGTATATGAGCCCCAGTGACAGGGTTACAGAGTCACAGAGCCATAGAACACTACCGCACAGAAACATGCCCTTGGGCCCATCTAGTCTATGCCAAACTATTATTCTGCCTAGCCCCGTGCATCAGGAAGCAGTGAACAGCTGTACTCTCATTCAGAGCAAATCATTGCGCAGTGCATTGAGGTAGAACAAGGCAAAGCGAGAACAGTGCAATCTTTAAAGTGTTTGCAGGAAAGGACAAAGTGGATGTCAACCATCATTCCCTTTTCACTCCCTCACTCTTATAGTCCAAAGACCCCTTTATATAGCTTATTACAACTAAATTACTCTATGCGATTTAAGGCAATTCTTTTGTTCTCTTCCTCCTGGCCTGCACGGTATCCCATTTTTAAGATTCAATATTCAGATTGATTTATCACATGTACATTGAAAATACAGTGAAATGCACCGTTTGCATTAAAACCCAAAATGTCAGAGGTGGGTTTTTACACAGAGAGTGTGGGTGCATGGAACGTGCTGCCAAGGGTGGTGGTAGAGGCAGACACCCAAGAGGTTTTTAGATAGGCACATGGATGAAAAAAAAACCGAGAGCTATGAGAGAGGGAAGGGTTAGATTTATCTGAGAGTAGCTTAAAGGATCGATACGACATTGTGACCTGAACTGAGCTAGAATGTTCTAAGTTTTAATGCAGAATAAGGTGTAACAGCTATGGAGAAAGTGCAGTACAGGTGAACAATAGGGTGCAAGATCATAACGAGGTAGACTGTGAGGTTAAGAGACCGTCTTATTATAAGGGAGCAGGAAGATGTTATTAAATGGAAGATGAACCTTGTATGACAGACTAGGCTTGATGGGCTGAATAGTCTACTCCTGCTCCAGTTTTCTGTTTCTAAGTAAGTCATAGGGCTCTCTTTTTGCAGTACACATTTAATTTATTTTTTATATATTTCATGTTGTAATTTAGAGTTTTTTTGTGTATTGCACTTTACCTCTTCCACAAAACAACAAACTTCACGACACGTAGTGGGAGGCATGGTAGCACAGTGGCTAGCATGGCACTTTACAGTACAGCAATCCGGTTCAATTCCCGCTGCCGACTGTAAGGAGATTGCACATTCTCCCTGTGACCGTGTGGGTTCCCTCTGCGTGTTCTGGTTTTCTCCCACCTTCCAAAGACGTACCATTTTGTAGGTTAATTGGTCATTGTAAATTGTCCCGTGACCAGGCTAGGGTTAAATCGGGGGGATTGCTGAGCGGCGCAGTTTGAAGGGCCGGAAGGGCCTACTCCACGCTGTATTTCAATAAATAAATAACATAAATATACCAGTAAAATTAAACCTGACTCTAATTCTTCACTCTGCAATGGCATAGGATAATGCAGTTCACCTTTGCTGGAGTCTGTGCTAGTAATATCTAGATGCAGTGCCAATCTTAGAATGCTTCTAAATAAAATGTTTTCAAACGATCTCTAATTTTGGACCTCCTCTGGGAGCAATGGTTGTCCTAAAAGATTAGGCGGAAAATATTTGGAACTTCTTCACTTCCTGGCCATTGCTATTCTTCACCCAAGAAACAAACTCTGCCATGGATGGTCCCAGGTCAGGCTGTGAAAGGAGGAGGGTTGGGCATGGGTCTAGCAACCCCATTCCCTTTAAAAGCCAGAGCTATGGAAACACCAACAGATGCTCCAAAGACCTCATCCCTGGGAAGGGAAGGATCTTTGCCCAGAAGACGTATGAAGCAGTGTGGTAAAAGCAGAAACCACAGGTCCAATCAACCTTCAGCCCAGGTCTGAGGACTCTGGTCAAGACAGGTGCAAGTCAAGTTCAAGATGATTGTCATCAGACTGGACATATATACACTAAATGAAACAACGTTCCTCCAGACCATGGTGCACCCACAATGCATCTATACCACACAGCAGATAAATCAAAATATTAGCACTAATTAGTTAATAAATATTATTCAAAATAACTGTGAAGTGTGCAGCACAGGTAAACTGTAAACAGCTTGCTGTCCAAGTGACAAGACCTTGGAGGTGGCAAGGTATTTAGTAGTCTCAACAGTTTGGAGAGCTGCTGTCAGCAGCCTAGGCCCCAGAAGCAGTACTGGATTTAAGAAGAAGACAAACCTAAGAAAACAGCGCAAATGGTGAAAACATCTTTTATATCATTTCTTCAGAGACTCTGCTGGCCTTCACCTGATATTACAGCAGTAGATTGATGGAGCTACACCCCACAGAAAGCCAAGGCAAGATACTTGTATTGGTAGTATGTACTGGCCCAGATATATTCTCTTCTTTTCTGTTCTAAATACATGGCTATGCGAGCTTGGCAGGCACCACATAAAAAAGCTTAACCTGATTATCAATGAATAATGCATTAAGCTATGTAGTTTAGTTGGAGCATTATAAATTGCAACAGAATTAGGCCACACTGTGCCCTGAAGGTGCTCTGCCATTCATTAAGATCCTGGCTGATCTTATCGTCAACTTGGCTCCACTTCCTTGATTGTTCTTGAAATATATAAATGATCTGAATGAAAATATCAGTGGATTGGATAATAAATTTGCAGATGACATGAAAATTGGTGGAGCTATGGAAGGTTATCAACAGAAGAAGTTACATATACATAGATCAGTTGGAAATTCAGGCAAAGAAATAGCAGATGCAGTTTAGTCTGGAGAAGTATGAGGGATTGCATTTTGCTCAAGGTTCAAAGTAAATTTATAATGTCACCATATACCACCCTGAGAATCATTTTCATTTTCTCGTGGACATTCACGGTGGATTAATGACGCAATTAAATCTACACACAAAGACTGACAAGTAAAGAGGTTAAATGCAAGGGACAGCTTTAGAGTAAATGGTAGCACCCTTAGGAGCATTGCTACACAGAGGGACCTGGGGTACAAGAGCACAGCTCCCCTGAAGTACCAATAGAAGGAGTAATGAAGGCATATTGACTTAATTGGTCAGAGCATTAAACAAAAAAGTTGACACATCATGTTGCAGCTATACAAATGTTTTGGTTAGGCCACATTTGGAGTGTTAAGTGCAGTTATGGTCATCACACAATAGGAAGGATATGGTGGCTTTGTGTCAGGATTGTGCCAGGAATTGGAGTGTATTAGCTACAAGGAGAGGTTGGACAAAGGTTTCCAGAATGGAAATACTAGAGGGCACAGCTTTAAGTAGAGAGGGGGAAAGGTTAAGGGAGATTTGCATGGCAAGTTTTTTTACACAGGAAGTGTAAGGTGTGTGGATTGGGCTGCCAAGGGAGGCATTAGAAGTAGATAAGATATGGTAACACTTTTTAAGAGGCATTTAGATAGGCTCATGAACAGACACTGAACAGAGGCATATAGACCATGTTCAGAAAGATGAATTTAGATTGGCATGATGGTCGGGTAAGATTTAGTGGGTCTGTGGCCTGTTTCTGTACTATACCCCTGCACATTCCACTCTCATAAATTCAAAGTTTAAAGTAAATTTATGATTAAAGTATGTAGTCAAGGGATACTACCCTGAGATTCATTTTTTTGCAGGCATTCACTGAAGAACAAAGAAATAAAATAGAATCAATGATAAGCTACACACAAGACTGACAACCAATGTGCAAATGTAGACAAACTGTGTAAGTTCAAAAAATAGATATTGAACTATTGAACAGAGAACATGAGCTGCAGAGCGCTTGAAAGTGAGTTACTTTTTAATCCAAAGACACCATCATGTTGAATTCACACACTCACCGGTAAAAGAGTTCTGAAGAACGGAAAGGGCTAGTTTCTTATCATGAGTGTGGGTTATCCTTAAGAGGCATGTTAAACTGGAAATCATATCAGATTTTATACCATTCAAAAGTCTTAGGCTCATATGTATAGCTAGGGGGCCTAAGACTTCAGCACAGTACTATAGTAACTTTATATATTGCACTGTACTGCTGCTGTAAACAAATTTCATGACATATGTGAGTGATGATAAACCTGATTCTGATATGGGTCTCTATTGTGGACTGAGTGTGGGAAGGCGGCAGGGAGAGAGGAATCATAGTTGGGAAAAGGGGAAGAGAGAGGGAGAGGGGCGGGAGCAAAAAGAACCAGAGAGACATTCTGTAATTATCAATAAACTAATCGTTTGGGATCATATGACCTTGCCTGGTGTCTCAGGGCTGGATGTGTCTGCACCCATGCCAACCCCCGCCTTGGCACTTCTCTTCCACTTGTCCCACACCCCTCCCATGGTGCTCCACCCTTGCCATACCCAACAGCCTTTGCTCCTGCCAGATCTACAAATTCGCTCTCCACTCCACAATGGCAAATACAGTATTCCACAAAAGTCTTAGGCATCCTATTTATATGTATTCCTGCTTTGTACAGTCGATGGATTCTCATCCACTTTAGGAGTTCATTTTCTAAAAGCCTGGCGGGAAGCTAATGGAAATCCAGTTCAACAAGAGCACAGAAATACAGCAAAGCAATTTTAGATTCATGGCTTGAAAAGACATGGTGACTTGCAATGGGGAGGAAGGGAGATAAAAGAATTCTATTGGCGTTCCATTGTTCATGGAATCACTCCCTGTAACATCAAAGGATTCTGTAACTGGTACTATTCTGTCTTTTTTTGCTGCTGGCAATGTTGTGTGTGCAATACATTTGCTGTTCAGGTACGTTCATTTACTGGTGTACTCTCTCATAGGTCTAGATTAGAAAGGGCATCAAAGTTTCTGCAGAGAAGGCATGCAAAATGGGTTGAGAGGGATGGTAAAGCAGTCATGGTAGAATAGCAGAAAGACTTAATGGGCTGAATGGTCTATTTCTGCTCCACTGTTTTCTATTGTCTTATTGGCTTCACAGAGAAAGACGTCTAAAGACAAGGTCAAAAACTGTACACCAAATTTTGGAAAAAAATATTGAGAAGAATAGGGAACAAAAATATGTAAAATATTCTAAATATCAGAGATTTTTGCCAAGTAAGCAACAAAAATTGGAATATAAAATTTAGACAGAACAACACAAGAATAGGCCCTTTGGCCCACAATGTTATGCTGAATTAACAGAAACTAATAACTAAGTGGCTAACTAAATTGGATTGGGGCAGTTTGTTTCATGGAAAGGATGTAATAGAGAAATGGAGGTCATTTAAGGGTGAAATTCTGAGGGTACAGAATCTTTATGTTCCTATTAGGTTGAAAGGAAAGGTTAAAAGTTTGAGAGAGCCATGGTTTTCAAAGGATATTGGAAACTTGGTTCGGAAAAAGAGGGAGATCTACAATAAATGTAGGCAGCATGGAGTAAATGAGGTGCTCGAGCAATATAAAGAATGTAAAAAGAAACTTAAGAAAGAAATTAGAAAAGCTAAAAGAAGATACGAGGTTGCTTTGGCAAGTAAGGTGAAAATAAATCCGAAGGGTTTCTACAGTTATATTAACAGCAAAAGGAGAGTGAGGGATAAAATTGGTCCCTTAGAGAATCAGAGTGGATAGCTATGTGTGGAGCCGAAAGAGATGGGGGAGATTTTGAACAATTTCTTTTCTTCAGTATTCACTAAGGAGAAGGATATTTGAATTGTGTAAGGTAAGGGAAACAAGTAGGGAAGTTATGGAAACTATGACAATTACAGAGGAGGAAGTACTGGCGCTTTTAAGGAATCTAAAAGTGGATAAATCTCCAGATCCTGACAGGATATTCCCTAGGACCTTGAGGGAAGTTGGTGTAGAAATAGCAGGGGCTCTGACAGAAATATTTCAAATGTCATTAGAAACGGGGATGGTGCTGGAGGATTGGCATATTGCTCATGTGGTTCCATTGTTTAAAAAGGGTTCTAAGAGTAAACCTAGCAATTATAGGCCTGTCAGTTTGATGTCAGTGGTGGGTAAATTAATGGAAAGTATTCTTAGAGATGGCATATATAATTATCTGGATAGACAGGGTCCGATTAGGAATAGTCAGCATGGATTTGTACATGGAAGGTCATGTTTGACAAATCTTAATGAATTTTTTGAAGAGGTGAGGAAAGTTGACGAGGGTAAAGCAGTGGATGTTGTCTATATGGACTTCAGTAAGGACTTTGGCAAGGTTCTGCATGGAAAGTTGGTTAGGAAGGTTCAATCATTAGGTATTAATATTGAAGTAGTAAAATGGATTCAACAGTGGCTAGATGGGAGATGCCAGGGAATAGTGGTGGACAACTGTTTGTCAGGTTGGAGGCCGGTGACTAGTGGTGTACCTCAGGGATCTGTATTGGGTCCAATGTTGTTTGTCATATACATTAATGATCTGGAGTGGGTGGGGTGTCAGGGAGAGGCAGTACCTCTGACGGGGAACACGTCGTACTCTTCTGAGTAGTTCGTCCGCATTGGTCCTCACCTGACACTCAGCTCTCACCAGTGGTTCCTTTAGCTGTTTGCATGCAACAGCGGCCACACCCCGGGCAACGGCTTCAACTGGCTGGCAAAACCTGGTGAGGGTAGCTGATGGGCCTCAAACTCTCGGTGAGTTAGGGCTTGTCTACCTATGCATGTGAAGACTGAATTTGGCGAACTACGCAGAGGAGACCACTGCGTAGTTGTCCAACGAGTAGAAAGGTGGACCCAGCAAAGCGTTGTGGAGTGCAATCAGGGCACAGTGAGACACGTAGGACACTGCTGGCCATCCACAGCATCCCGACTTACCTCCAGCCGTCTCGACTCTGTCTTGCAACTGGATACAAATAGGTCAGGACGAGAGAGTGAGGCTGACGATTTGCACAACTCTCCCTCACTTTAATCCAAGTCAAGCGCAAGTCAAGACTCCAAACCCCATTCCGCTAAAAAACTTCAAGTCCTGTGGCGACGGGCGAGTGGCGAAGCAGCAGGTGTGAATACACTGGAAGTAGTCACAAACCTGCACACATTGGCGGCCCAGGGCATTGGGTCGTTCTCCGCTGGAATGAAGCAGCAGTGGAGCTCGGCAGCCCCCTGGGTGTCTGAGCAGTCCTCTTTAGGAATCGCTCTGCTCACCTCCATGGAGGAAGGGGCTAGAAAAGGTGCCTCAAACATAGCCTGCTTCATCTTACCCTGGCCAGCACACCGCGGCTGGCGGGGATCCCACTCAGCAGTCAAACTACAAAGAAGACGAAAGTGAAGATGCTCAACCTTAGCACGTGGAACGTGTGAACTCTGCTCGACATCACCAAGGCTGTCAGACCAGAAAGAAGAACAGCACTGGTCGTCAAAGAACTAGCCCGCTAAAACGTGGACATTGCAGCACTCAGCGAAACACGCCTAGCAGACAAGGGCCAGCTTACAGAACGTGGTGGTGGGTACACCTTCTTCTGGAACGGTCGCAGCAGCACTGAACGACGAGAGGCTGGCGTTGGATTTGCCATCCGATCCCACCTTGCTCGTAAACTTGCCAAGCTTCCAGAGGGCATCAACGGTCGCCTGATGACACTTCGGCTCCCACTTGGCAATAAGAGGAGTGCAACGCTGATCAGCGCATATGCCCCAACGATGACCAACCCAGATGACATCAAAGATAAGTTCAATGAAGAACTTGACGCCCTCATAGCAGCAGTCCCACAGTCAGAGAAGCTTATTGTCCTCGAGGACTTTAACGCCAGAGTGGGGACAGATTACCAGACCTGGGAAGGGATTCTTGGAAGACATGGTATTGGCAAGAGTAACAGCAATGGCCTGCTGCTCCTCAAGACATGCGCTACACATGACCTTGTCATCACCAACACCCTATGCCGCCTCCCTACCCGTAACAAGACATCTTGGATGCATCCACGCTCTAGGCAGTGGCATCTGATTGACTATGTCATCACCAGAAAGAGGCAAGACGTGAGAGTGACAAAGGCCATGTGTGGTGCCGACTGCTGGACGGATCATTGACTCGTAGTGTCCAAGTTTAAACTTCGCATCCTGCCTGTGAGAAGACCCCAAGGCCAGAAGACTGCAAAGAGGCTCAATGTCTCCAAGCTGAAGAGCAGCGTAGTTGCAGAAGAATTTTGTGAAGACCTAGATAGCAGGCTGCTTGACACACCCCAGGATGACCACACCAGCATTGAAGAGCAGTGGACGGCTTTCAGAGATGCAGTCTACTCTACCGCTCTCGAACACCTCGGACCAGCAATCCGTAGACATCAAGACTGGTTCGATGAGAACGACGAGGAGATACAGGCACTGTTGTCAGAGAAACACCAACTGTTCAGAGCGCACCAGAACGATCCCACATCACAAGCAAAGATAGATGCCTTCACCAGTGCAAGACGGAAAGTGCAGAAGAAACTCCGTGAGATGCAGGATGTCTGGTTCAGCAATAAGGCCGATGACATCCAGGGCTACGCAGACAGTCACGACACCAAGCGTTTCTACGACGCTTTGAAGGTTATGTATGGACCTCAGTCCTCTGTCTCCTCCCCCCTCCTCAGTGCAGATGGGACTCGGCTGCTGACAGAGAAAAAGCAGATTTTGGAGAGATGGGCTGAACACTTCAACCAGGTCCTCAACCGCCCTGCAGAAATCAATGATGAGGCCATTGCTCACCTACCTCAGGTGGAGATCAACCTGGACCTTGACAACCTCCCCACAGAAGAAGAAGTCAGAAAAGCCATCAGGCAACTTTCTTGTAGCAAAGCACCAGGATCAGATGCAATCCCTGCTGAAGTCTACAAAGCAGGAGGCCCATTCATGATGCAGAAGCTGACTGAGCTCTTCCAGCCTATGTGGAATGAAGGAAAGGTCCCGCAACAGTTGAAAGATGCCAGCATAGTCCACATCTAGAAGAGGAAAGGCAACCGCCAGTCTTGTGACAATCACCGAGGCATCTCCCTCCTGTCCATAACTGGGAAGATCTTGGCTCACGTCCTGCTTAATCGCCTTCTCCAACACCTTGAGCAAGGTCTCCTCCCAGAAAGCCAGTGTGGCTTCCGTGCAGAGCGTGAAACTGTCGACATGATATTTGCTGCACGCCAACTCCAGGAAGAATGTCAAGAGCAGCACAGCGACCTCTTTATGACCTTCGTCGGTCTGACCAAGGCATTTGATACGGTCAGCAGAGGTGGCTTATGGAAGATAATGGAGAAGTTTGGCTGCCCTAGCAGGTTCATCACGATTGTTCGGCAGTTCCACGATGGCATGATGGTGAAAGTTTTGGATGATGGTGACGAGTCAGAAGCCTTCCCAGTGACGAACGGTGTGAAGCAAGGATGCGTTCTCGCCCCTACACTCTTTAGTATGGTCTTCTCTGCTATGCTGAATGATGCCTTCTGCGATTGTCAGGATGGTATACACGTCAGATACAGGACTGGTGGTGGGCTATTCAACCTCTGGTGTCTACAGGCTGTTACAAAGGTAAAGGAGACCATCGTCAGAGACCTCTTATTCGGTGATGATTGCACCCTCAATGCCAGCACAGAGCAGAAGATGCAGCGAGAAATGGACTGCTTCTCATGAGCTTGTGACAACTTCGGACTTACAATCAGCACCAAAAAGACCGAAGTTATGTACCAGCCCGCACCCGGAAAGCCCTACCAGGAACCATACATCACAGTAAAGGGGCAGAAGCTACTGGCAGTCGACAGCTTTACTTATCTGGGCAGTACTCTATCACGAGCGGTGAACATAGATGCAGAGATCAGCAACAGAATTGCCAAAGCCAGCGCCGCCTTTGGGAGACTCCGTGAGAATGTATGGGAGCGGAGAGGACTCAGCCTTACAACCAAGCCGAAGGTCTACCGAGCAGTGGTTCTCACCGCCCTCCTCTATGCCAGTGAGACCTGGACTGTCTACAGCAGACACGCTAAACAGCTCAACCACTTCCACTGGAGCTGCCTCCGCAGACTTCTCCACGTACGGTGGCAGGACGAAGTCCCAGACACGGAGGTCCTGGAGTGGGCTAGCACCCACAGCGTCCACACCCTCCTACAGAAAGCCCAAGCCAGATGGGCTGGCCATGTCGTCAGGATGTCTGACAGCCGACTACCAAAGCAGCTGCTGTATGGAGAGCTGAGCCAGGGCAAGCGCTCAGTTGGAGGGCAGAAGAAACGTTTCAAAGACTGCCTCAAAGTGTCCCTCAAAGACCTCAACATCAATCCCAGTAGCTGGGAATCGCTTGCTCTGGACCGCCCAACCTGGTGGAGCAGGACCACTAAAGGAGCGTATGCAGCAGAAATCAGACGCACCGCAGAGGCTCAGAGGAAACGCGCCGCGCGCAAGGTTCGAGCTACCTCCACTTCCACTGCAGCACCTACCCTCATGTGTCCCTCATGTGGGCGAGATTTCAGGGCCCGGATTGGCCTCACCAGTCACCTGCAGACCCACAGTCACAAACCCTCCACCTGACAGAAGTCTTGGTCGTCTTCGACTCCGAAGGACGAACAACAACAACAATGATCTGGATGATGGGGTGGTAAATTGGATTAGTAAATATGCAGATGATACTAAGGTAGGTGACATTGTGGATAATGAAGTAGATTTTCAAAGCTTGCAGAGAGATTTAGGCCAGCTAGAAGAGTGGGCTGAACGACAGCAGATGGAGTTTAATGCTGATAAGTGTGAGGTGCTACATTTTGGTAGGAATAATTCAAATAGGACATACATGGTAAATGGTAGGGCATTGAAGAATGCAGTAGAACAGAGTGATCTAGGAATAATGGTGTATAGTTCCCTGAAGGTGAAATCTCATGTGGATAGGGTGGTGAAGAAAGCTTTTGGTATGCTGGCCTTTATAAATCAGAGCATTGAGTATAGGAGTTGGGATGTAAAGTTAAAATTGCACAAGGCATTGGTGAGGCCAAATTTGTAGTATTGTGTACAGTTCTGGTCACCGAATTATAGGAAAGATATCAAAAAAATATGGAGAGTACAGAGAAGATTTACTAGAATGTTTCCTGGGTTTCAGCACCTAAGTTACAGGGAAAGGTTGAACAAGTTAGGTCTTTATTCTTTGGAGCGTTTAAGTTTGAGAGGGGACTTGATAGAGGTATTTAAAATAATGAGGGAGAATAGATCGAGTTGATGTGGATAGGCTTTTTCCATTGAAAGTAGGGGAGATTCAAACAAGAGTACATGATTTGAGAGTTAGGGGACAAAAGTTTAAGGGTAACATGAGGGGGAATTGCTTTACTCAGAGTGGTAGCTGTGTGGAATGAGCTTCCAGTAGAAGTGGTAGAGGCAGGTTCGGTATTGTCATTTAAAGTAAAATTGGATAGATATATGGACATGAAAGGAATGGAGGGTTAGGGTCTGAGTGCGGGTCAGTGGGACTAGGTGAGAGTAAGCGTCAGCATGGACTAGAAGGGCCGAGATGGCCTGTTTCCGTGCTGTAATTTTTATATGGTTATATGGTTAAATTAGTCTCTTCTGCCTATACAAGATCTATATAACCTCCATTCTCTGCATCTTAACCCACCCAGCTGCAACAATCCTTCTTCTCCTCTCTTCCCTTTGGCAAAAATACAAAAGCCTGAAATCATGTACCAGCAGGCCCAGGAAAAGCTTCTACCCCACTGTTATAAGACTTTTAAATGGTTCCTGTTATAAATTAGATTCTTGTCGTCCTTCCGAACTGAACCAAACTGTAGGCATGCTCCAAATGCACTAACCACAGTTTATGAAACTGCATTATCATGACCCTTGGACTCAATGCCCTGACTAATAAAGGCAAGCATTCCATACGCAAGTTATCAGGATTATTTGTGTTTCTGCTACTGTTGTCCAGAGATTTGAACTGGAAACAAAATCCTAGAGACTTGTTAGGAAGCCAGCTGCAACTTAGGGAGCTAGGATTAAGGGACTTCAGGATCTAGTATTTTCCACTCTTCGGTGCATTTTCAAACAGTTGAATCAGAACTCTATAATCATGGCAGAATTTCCTAATTTTTCTGCCAACTGCTTCTTGTATTTGTTCTGTATAACCGAGACTTTACAGCAGTCGCGATTGCCCTACTGAACAATGCTACAGGCATCTTCACATGTGTTCCCTAACCCATTTGACTATGATATCACTCGGGTTACTTTAAGCTACTCAATTTAACAGGCATGGCAGGAGCATCAGTGCCAACTGATTCTGCCAATGTTGCTTTGTCTGACTAAACCCCATGACATACAGTAGGGAAATGATCCTCTTGCTAATAGAAGCAAGTGACAAATAGACACATGATCTCTTCATCATTAATGATGTTGTGGCTCAGTGTCCAAGTTTTGATTAAGTTAGTAGAAGTTTTACTTTCTAAATTCAGCTGTTACTGACCTTTTTGTGTGTCTGCTCTCCACACTTTTGTATCTTGTTTTTCAGCTCCAATTATTTTCAATCTACTTGGCTTGCATTCTATCAGTTTTATTCTAGGTAACAGCAGAACTGATGCACCATCAATAACTCTCTGAGACGTGAAGGCGAGATATCGGCTTTTATTGACTGGAAGAAAGAACAAGCAGTGGTTGACCACCATACTACATCCTGGAGAATGAGGCCGGGCTCAGGCCTCAATCGCCTTTATACCGGGGTCTGTGGGAGGAGCCACAGGAGCAGTCAGCGGGGGGGCGTGTCCAGACAGGTATATGTAGTTCACCACAAGAACCAAAGGTTTTTCTTCCCAGCTTTCTGAGTTGGAAACAATCTTTCAAGGAATGTGGTCGGGAGCAGAGTTTTTATGAACTGATCAAGGGTGTGCCGCAGTAATCAGCTCTACAGCAGGAATGGGCCATTTTAACACTTCCCTCCATCTTGTCTCCTTGTAGTTCACTGCCATGGAGCTGAGAGAAGGACATGGAAGCAGTCTGCTGAATATTGTGCATGATATTTAGAGCATTTGAATTTAATATGAGGGACAGTATGCTATTTTATTTTAAAATACTCTGTTTGCTGCCGGGTGGAACACCTGGCAAGGTTCACAAAATCAGAAAGTCCAGACAATGGAACAATTTATCTGGGAATCAGTATGGTTCATCTGGAATCAGTCCAAACAAAGGGTTAGTTAATCTGGGGATCACGGAGGACAGAGGGACAGTTCATCTGGGAATCTGTACGGACAAAGAGTCAACTGATCTGGGGATCAGTGTTGGCAGAGGGCAGCTGATCTCTCTGCTCGCTGCTGCCATCGGGAAGGAGGTACAGGAGCCTTGGGCCCCACACCACCAGATTCAGGAACAATTATTACCCCTCAATCATCAGGCTCCTGAACCAGCATGAATAATGTCACTTACCTCATTCCTGAACTGAATACACAACCAGTAAACTCACTTTCAAGGATTCTACAACTCATGTTCTCAATACTATTTATCTATTTATATTATATTATATATATATTATTTACTATTTACTAGTATTATTACTATTTTTTGTATTTGTGTAATTTGACTTCTTTTGCACATTGGTTGTTCTATGTCTTTGTGTGTAGGTTTTCATTGCTTCTATTGTATTTCTTGATACTACATATTGACGTAGTCATAAAGAAGGCAAGACAGCGGCTATACTTTATTAAGAGTTTGAAGAGATTTGGCATGTCAACAAATATGCTCAGAAACTTCTATAGTTGTACCATGGAGAGCATTCTGACAGGCTGCATCACTGTCTGGTATGGAGGGGCTACTGCACAGGACTGAAAGAAGCTGCAGAAGGTTGTAAATCTAGTCAGCTCCATCTTGGGCACTAGCCTACAAAGTACGCAGGACATCTTCAGGAAGCGGTGTCTTAGAAATGCAACGTCCATTATTAAGGACCTCCAGCACCCAGGACATGCCCTTTTCTCACTGTTACCATCAGGTAGGAGATACAGAAGCCTGAAGGCACACACTCAGTGATTCAGGAACAGCTTCTTCCCCTCTGCCATCCGATTCCTAAATGGACATTGAAGCTTTGGACACTGTCTCACTTTTTTAATATACTGTATTTCTGTTTTTGCACATTTCGTAATAATCTATTCAATATATGTAATTGATTTACTTGTTTATTTATTATTATGTTTTGTTTTATTTATTATTATTATTTTTGCTCTCTCTGTGCTAGATTATGTATAGCATTGAACTGCTGCTGCTAAGCTAACAAATTTCATGTCACATGCCGGTGATATAAACCTGATTCTGATTCTGATATGGAGACAGGTAAATACTCTGATAATAAGTTTACTTTAAATCTTGAATTTGGGACACTGATTATCTGGGTCACCTTCGCCTCAAGTGCCATTGCCCTTGGGTCACAGAGTAGTTAACAAAGACTGAGGTAGTCGTTTTCTGTCAGATCACCGGACGGAGGGTGGAAGTGGGGAAGGGGAGACATTTCTGCCTGTCAGACCCTTTCCAGGCACGCAGCCAGCCATTTGAGCTGGGAGATGTCCTCTACCAGGTCTTTTGATGGGCCTTCCTGCCTCCCTCTCTGGAAGCCCCAAAGTCGGCAGCTGTTTTTATATTCATCCATGGCATGTGGGCTTCACAGGCTGAGCCAGCATTTAATTGTCCGTCCCTAGATGACCTTGAGTAGGTGGTGGTGAGCTGCCTCCTTGAACCGCTGCGGTCCTTGAGGCGCGGGTAGACCCACAATGCTGTTAGAGATTGAAGGAACGAGGTTGTGTTTCTGAGTCAGAAAGGAGTGTGGCTCGAGGGGGTGTGGGTACTTCCAGCCGGGGTGGCGTCATTACTTTCCTGCTGGTCTTGACCTTCTCACTGGTAGAGGTGGTGGGTTTGAGAGCTGCTGTGTAAGGAGCCTCGGTGAGTTGCTGCAGTGCCGCGTGTGGGGGGTAGAAACTTCTGATACGGGGGTCAGTTGTAGATGGGGTTGTTTATCAAGCAGTCCTGTCCATCGTTCAGCACTCTGAGCATTGCTGAAGCTGTTCTTAGGGATAAAGTTAAAAATTGAGGGCTATGTGGTAGGGTAATTCTAGGCAGTTTCTAGAGTAGGTTACATGGTTGGCACAACATTGTGGGCCGAAGGGCCTGTAATGTGCTGTGCATTTCTATGATTTTATGATTGGCTTTATTTATAACATGTACATTGAAGCATACAGAGAAATGTGTCATTTGCGCCAATAACAAACACAGTCCAAGGAGACTGTCACATTGCTTCCAGCACCGACGTAGCATGCTCACAACCCAATAGCCCTCATGCGTACGTCTTTGGACTGTGGGAGGAAACCAAAGCACCCGGAGGAAATCCACACGTTCACGGGGAGAACGTACAAACTTCTTACAAGCAGCCGTGGGAATTGGACCTCGATCGATGATTGCTGGTGCTAAGAAGCAAGTGCTAGCTGCGACACTACAGTACCATTAATTCTAAACAGTGACCCTGTACATAAAAATGTCCAAACATTCAGTGAAACGTGTCGGTTTGTATCAATGAGCAACACAGTGCGCTGGGGGCAGCCCACGGGTATGTCGCCATGCCTCTGGTGCCAGCTTAGCATGCCCACAACTTACTAACCCTAACCTGTTTGTCTTTGGGATATGAGAGGTAACTGGAGCACCCGGATGAAACCTACACCATCATGAGGAAAACGTATAAACACATAGCAGACAGCGGTGGGAATTGAACTGCCGATCGCTGATCGTTGGAGCTGTAATAACGTTATGCTAGCGTACTGCCGGTTATGTGGCACAAGTACAGCAGCCCCCTGGCTTAAAGGGTGAAAAAAAAACTGAAGAATTGTTTGCATGACGAACAGTAAATTGGTTTATCTATTGGATTAAACAGAGCATAGATAGGAGCATGCCCTGTGGCTCGCGATGTCTGTGTCAATCATGATGCCAATCTGCTACCATATGATCTATATTCAGTCATTGTCATCATTACGTGCCATATGCAGTGGGCGATTATGGTCTTGACCATGATTGTTTTTGGCAAATTATTCTACAGATGTTGTTTGCCATTTGCTTTCTTCTGGGCAGTGTCTTTACAAGATGGTTGTCCCCAGCCATTATCAATACTCCTCAGAAATTGTCGGCCTGGTGCCAGTGGTCGCATAACCAGGACTTGTGATATGCACCAGCTGCTCATACAGACCATTCACCACCTGCTTCTGTGGCTTTATGCGACCCTGACTGGTGGGGCGGGTGCTAAGCAGGTGCTACACCTTGCCTAGGAGTGACCTGCAGTCTAGTGCAGGGAAGAAATGCCTTACACTCCCTTTGGTAGAGATGTATCTCCACCCTCCGACACCAACCACTACACTCGGTGCCCACTTAGTTAGATACACCTGTACACCTGCTCATTAATGCAAATATCTAATCAGCCAATCACGTGGCAGCAACTCAATGCATGAATATGCAGACATGGTCATGAGGTTCAATTGTTGTCCAGACCAAGCATCAGAACAGGGGAAGAAATGTGATCTAGGTGACATCGGCAGTGGAATGATTTTGGTGCCAGATGAATGGTTTGAACACATAGTGGAGTTTAGAGCTTACAGAGATTGGTGCAAAAAAACCAAAAAAAAAAATCCAGTGAGCGGCAGGTCTGTGGGTGAAAATGCTTTGTTAATGAAAGAGGTCGGAGGAGAATGGCCAGACACGCTCAAGCTGACAGGAAGGCTACAGTATCTCAGGTAACCAGACCTTACAACAGTGGTGTGCAAAATAGCATCTCTGAACACACAACACGGCAAACCTTGAAGTGGATGGGCCACAGCAGAAATAGACCACAAACAAACACCCAGTGGCCATTTTATTTTGCACAGGAGTTATCTAAGAAAGTAGCCACTGAATGTATATCCCTCCATTTATTGCCAGTCCATGTGCCCATCTAAATGCCTCTTTAATGTTGCTGTCGTCTTTGCTTCAACCACCTCCCATAGCGGCTTGGCAGAATGTTCCAGGCACTTCACACTCTTTGTGTAAAAAAGATCTTGCCTCATAAATTTCATTCAAACTGTATTTGTCAGTTATCACCACAAGAGACTCTGCAGGTGCTGGAAATCCAGAGTAACACACACAAAGTGGTGGAGGAACTCAGCAGCATCTACGGACAGGAATAAACAGTCAATGTTTTATGCCAAGATCAGGACTGCTGATGGAGTCTTGACCCAAGATGTCCGCTGCATTGAAGGCCTCCATAGATGCTGCTTGAAATGCTGAGTTACTCCAGCAATTTGTATGTTGCTCTGGATTTCCAGCATTTGCAGTCTCTAGCGTGGATAAATTGTCATTTATATCCGGGAGCAGATGAGATGTACCCCAGGCTACTGTGGGAGGTGAGGGAGGAGATTGCTGAGCCTCTGGCAATGATCTTTGTATCATTAATGGGGATGGGAGAGGTTCTGGAGGATTGGAGGGTTGTGGATGTTGTTCCCTTATTCAAGTAAGGGAGTAGAGATAGCCCAGGAAATTATAGACCAATGAGTCTTTCTTCAGTGGTTGGTAAGTTAATGGAAAAGATACTGAGAGGCAGGATTTATGAACATTTGGGAGACATAATATGATTAGGAATAGTCAGCATGGCTTTGTCAAAGGCAGGTCGTGCCTTACGAGCCTGATTGAATTTTTTGAGGATGTGACTAAACACATTGATGAAGGTAGAGCAGTAGATGTAGTGTACATGGATTTCAGCAAGTCATTGATAAGGTACCCCATGCAAGGCTTATTGAGAAAGTAAGGAGGCATGGGATCCAAGGGGACCTTGCTTTGTGGATCCAGAATTGGCTTGCTCACAGAAGGCAAAGAGTGGTTGTAGACGGGTCATATTCTGCATGGAGGCCGGTGACCAGTGGTGTGCCTCAGGGGTCTGAGACCCCTTCTCTTCATGATTTTTGGAAATGACCTGGATAAGGAAGTGGAGAGATGGGTTAGTAAATTTGCTGATGACACAAAGGTTAGGGGTGTTGTGGACAGTGTGGAGGACTGTCAGAGGTTACAGCGGGACATTGATAGGATGCAAAACTGGGCTAAGAAGTGACAGATGGAGTTCAACCCAGATAAGATCATTTTGGTAGGTCAAATATGATGGCAGAATACAGTATTAATGGTAAGACTCTTGGCAGTGTGGAGGATCAGAGGGATCTTGGAGTCCGAGTCCATAGACATGCAAAGCTGCTGCGCAGGTTGTCTGTGGTTAAGAAGGCATACGGTGTGTTGGCTTTCATCAACCGTGGGACTGAGTTCAAGAACCGTAAGGTAATTTTGCAGCTATGTAGTACCCTGGTCAGACCCCACTTGGAATATTGTGTTCAGTTCTGGTCACCTCACTACAGGAAGGATGTGGAAACCATAGAAAGGGTGCAGTGGAGATTTACAAGGATGTTGCTTGGATTGGGGAGCATGCCTTATGAGAATAGGTTGAGTGAACTCGGCCTTTTCTCCTTGGAGCGAAGGAGATTGCGGGGTGACCTGATAGAGGTGTACAAGATGATGAGAGGCATTGATCGTGTGGATAGTCAGAGGCTTTTCCCCAGGGCTGAAATGGCTCACACAAGACATAGTTTTAAGGTGCTGGGGAGTAGGTACAGAGGAGATGTTGGGTAGGTTTTTTTATGCAAAGAGTGGTGAGTGTGTAGAATGAGCTGGTGGTGGAGGAGGGTACAATAGACTCTCTTAAGAGTCTCCTGGATAGGTACATGGAGCTTAGGAAAATAGAGGGCTATGGGTAACCCTAGGTAATTTCCAAAGTAAATATGTGTTTGGCACAGCATTGTGGGCCAAAAGGTTTGTATTGTGCTGTAGGTTTTCTGTGTTCTATGTTCGAGTCTTTAAGACTCGGACTATCTACTCACCTGCTTTATTCATCTCATTTTTCTTATTTTCTTACTTTATTATCCTATTTTATCAACTTACCCTCTTATAATTTTATAAACTTCTGTAAGGTCTCTTTTCAGCCTCTGATGTTCCAGAATAAACAATCTATGCGCGTCAAGCCTCTCCTTTTAGCTAATTCGTTCTAATCCAGGCAACGGCCTGGTGAACCCTCTCCAAGGTCTCCAAACCTTTCCTTTAATGTAGTGAGATGAACTACACACAATTCTCCCAACGTGGCTGAACTAAAGTTTAATACAGTTACAACATGATTTCTCGACTTTTATACTCGATGTATCCTGCATGTTTTCTTTACTGTCCCATCTACCACTTTAGCTGCTCTCTGAGAATAGGGACTTGCTTCTCAGCTCCCTCTGGACTTCAATGCTCCTTATGTTCCTGCCATTTACTGGATACTTCCCGTTCATATTTGACCTCCCAAATTTCAAAACCTCACAACAATCCAGATTAAACTCTAATTACTGTACATCAATCAATTTAACCTGTTTAAATCTACTTAGTTGTTTATAAGCATGGCGCAGTAGCATAGTGGTTAGCGCATCGCTTTACAGTACCAGTGATCTGAGTTGAATTCCCGCAGCTGTGGTTAGTGTGACACTATTACAGCTCAGGGTGGTCCAGAGTTGGGAGTTCAATTACGACGTAAAGAGTTTGTACGTTCTCCCCATGACCGTGTGGATTTCCTCCGAGTGCTCCAGTTTCCTCCCACAGGCCAAAGATGTACCGGGTAGGATAAATGGTCATTGTAAATTGTCCCATGATTAGGTTAGGATTGAATTGGGGGAAGCTGCCGTATGGTGCAGCTTGAAGAGCCTTTTCCAAGCTGTATCTCAATAAAAAAATATAAAATATCATAAAAGTATTCAATTTGCTTTAGTGCTTAAACAAAAATGATCTTTTAAAATGTATTCTTTTTTAGTTGTTCCTCAATATTTAAAAATGTTTGTGAATATGAGCAGCATTCACTAAATTCAGTAACAGCTTGGACAACTAGTAATACTGAAGGGCCTAACCCTTATCGGCTGACAAAGCTGATCTGGGAACAAGCCTGTGGACTCAGAGAGACCGTACGCTCCCTCGGCATCCTGATGCAGGACTGCACCGATGGCCACGATGGGAGAATCGGTTCAGGGACAAGTGGCTGGAGATGGCAGGGTCTTGACGTTTAGAATCTTCTAAATGCAGTTCAAAGGCTCAAAATGGTTTTTAGTAGAGTTAATAAATATAAATAATTTGTAATTGTAAGTGAAAGACTGCTGGTGAGAGGAAATAGTTTTAAAGTGATTGGCAATAGAGCCAAAAGAAGAGAAAGCTCCAGTGAAGTACAGAAATATGACCAGACAGGGCAGGATGTACAGTACTATGCAAAAGTCTGAAGCATGCATATATATAGCTGGGGTGCCTATGACTTTTGCACAGTACTGTAGTAATTTTATGCATTGCACCGTAAAAGTACAAAAAACAACAAATTTCATGACCTACGTGAGTGATGATAAACCTGATTCTGATATGGGTCTCCGTGGCCGCTGACAGTGGGAAGGGGGGCAGAGAATGGGGAATCATGGTTGGGAAAAGGTAAAGGGAAAGGGGAGGGATCAGGAAGCACCTATAATCATCAATAAACCAATTGTTTGGAATCAAATGACCTTGCCTGGTGACTCAGGGCTTGGGTGGGTCTACACCCGTGCAATCCCCCGCCCCTGGCACTCCTTCTCTGCCACCTGTCCCACACACCTCCCACGGCACTCCATCCTCACCATTCCCAACATCTTTTGCCCCTGCCAGGCTTACAAATTTGCTCTGCTTTACATTGACATATATGGTACAGTGCAACAGTCTTAGGCACCTCAGCTCTATCTATCCGTCTATCTATTTATATATATGTGTGTGTGTCTGTGTGTGCCCAAGACAATTGCACAGTATTATAGATATAAAATTAATGTGCTAAATGGAATTGGTAAGGAGGGAAAATATTGCCAAACTATGGAGAAAAACGAGGGGATCTGGAAACTATCCCCCGCTAGTGGCCTCTTTGTAAACTGAAACCGTATTTTTTTCCCCTGTGTCAACAATAAAACAGCAGAGGAGTTAGGTTGTTACAATATGTTTGACAGTGTTTTGTGGTTGTAAAACATGCTATAAAGTACATGTCTTTCTTTGGAAAGTAGAATCACTGTAGGCTTCTAAATCAAATGCATTTATTTTAGGCTTCACTAACATTATAGGAAAATTCACTAAATATTGCATTTTCTTGCCAATTCTTCCTTGCTCATCTCCCAACCTCAATCACAGCTACTTTGATTTCTCATCTGGGCAAGGTCCCTGCTATGTGAATGCTTGGTTTAGCCAAGACACTGAGAGGAACCAGAGTGTAGAATAGACAGCAGTAGATAAGCCACTTTCTGGGTAGTTCCATATCTCATCATCCCTCATTCTACACATCTTTTGTAGGGACTGCCTAACCAAGACCATTCCAGTTCGATCCCAGCCAAACTGGCCTGAGGCTTTGTGACGCGACCAAGCATGGACTGAGCAAAGATGGGAAAGCAAAATACTGCAGATGTTGAACCTCTGAAGTAAAAATGGCGAATCCTATACAATGGTTTGTGAACGTTTGCATTGCACTAGACCTGCACTCCTGCCACAAAGCAACAATTTTCACATCATCTAATTCAGTGATCATAAACCTAACTTCTGAGTACAGAATTGGGAGAAAAAAAAAAAATAATAAATGATGAATTATTGGGTGGATCAATCAGCATCTGCGCCATGAAACTGCATCAATATTTCAGGTTGATGACCTCTGTCAGAACCGAGAAAAGTCAGTTAGATTAGAGAGAACTCAGAGCTAACAAGTCAGTTAGAACTGAGAAAAGTCAAAACTGAGAAAAGATATCAAATATGTTATTTAATCATTTTGCATTACTTATTTAGGTTCCTAAAAATCTGTTTTTAAGTTTAAAGATGATCTTTATTTGTCACAGGTACATGGAGTAATACTGTGCCATTTGCATCGACGACCATGACAGTTCGAGGACGTGCCGGGCGCAGCCTGCAAGTGTTGCCATGCTTCCAGCACCAAAACAGTAACGTTATGCATTTTGCACCATATTGCTGCCACAAAACAACACATTCCACATCAGTGACAACAAACCTGATTCTGCTGCTGGCTGCAGAATTGGGAGAGGACTGCAGGGAACTTGAAGACCAAGGGAGACTGACTGACGCAAGTGGTGGTGTTGTCAGCTGGGCGAGGGTCATGGAAGATTGTTGTTTGCAGACGACGTTCCCGGAGAGGATACCAGTAAAGAGAATGAAAACAGAAGAGAAAAGAGAAAGTGAAGGGCAAGAAGAAAATAATGTTCCCAGCCTTCTCAGATTTTACTTCAGAGTTTCAGAAGTGTGGTAAAGCATTCTGCATGCCATAAAACTTAATAAATTCAACAAATTCCAATAATCAGCCTTTCCAGTATATCAAAATTGGATAGCTCTGACTAAAGATCAAGGGACTCTTTGAACATGCACACACTCAGAGGCCAGTTTTTTTAAGTATCTCCTGTACCTATTAAAGTGGCCACTGAATATATATTCATGGTTTTCTGCTGCTCTAACCCATCTACTTCAAGGTTCAACATGTTGTGCATTCAGAGATGCTGTTCTGCACACCACTGTTGTAACACGTGGTTATTTGAGTTACTGTCGCCTTCCTGTCAGCTTGAACCAGTCTGACCATCCTCCTCTGACCTCTCTCATTAACAAGGTGCTTTCTCACTCACTGGATTTTATTTGCTCTTTACATCATTCTCTGTAAACCCTAGAGACTGTTGTACATGAAAATCCCAGGAGATCAGCAGTTTCTGAGATACTCAAACCACCCCGTCTGGCACCAACAATCATTCCACGGTCAAAGTCACTTAGGTCACATTTATTCCTTATTCTTATGGTTGGTCTGAACCACAACTTTATCTCTTTCCTTCCTTCTTCTTGTTTTACGGCAGTTGGCACCCAGCTTAATGGTGCATTACCGCCACAACTATCTCTTTACCATCCCTGCATGCTTTTCTACATTGAGTTGCTGCCACATGATTGGATATGTGCATGAACGAGCGGATGTACAGGTGTACCTAATAAAGTGGCCACTGAGTGTATGTGACCTGACCTGACCCCCAGTATTTTTATCTAACTTTATTTTTCTGGATTCTCAACATTTTGTTTCTCCAGAATGGATCTCACAATCCCAGCACTGCCTTTGTTTTTCTCTTCTCTGACTCTCCTCTCCTCCTGTTTCTGTTTTCGTTGGAGTGAGTGTGGATTGGCCTTGGCATGGCTATGGTGTGGATCTGAAGAGATTCAGTTACTGCTGTTCTGTTGTGGGTGAATGTTGGAGCCACAGTAACAACATTAACATTAATGTTTCAGAAAGTCCTGAGTGGGTTGCTTTGTGCCTAACATTGACCATGCTGATTATATCTAACATACTGTTTATTGGCTTGCTTCATAGAATTGCATTTGGAAAGGTCTAGAATTCTGTTGGCCGTCTGTTTTTGAGGCTGCAGAGGGAAGTCTCTGCAGGGGGAGTCTGCGAGGAAACTTTTAAAAGCAAAAGTCCATAAAAAAGGGTTTATTAAAAAGCTAATAGGGCAAGAGGCTTAAGATATTTTACTGAAAGCATTATTTTCCCTATAAAGAAGCAGGAATTGGCTTTTATACAAAATAAATTGCAGGAATCTTGGCCTGGTTGTGATCAATTAGGCAATGAATAGTAATTAAATAATGTGGTTAGATCATGAACCCAAAAAATCTGTGACCAGCTCTGTTTTTGCAAGAAATGCCCAAATGAAAGAGGGCTAGCTAGTTGGGAGCTATCAAAAAATCTCATAAGTGTATAAAATATCATCTGTTGTGCAGAACTGAACAGCGTTGTACAAAGGTCCCCTTTGTTATACAAAACTTGTTTGCCTCATGGCGGCAATGATCTAAACACTTGCTTTAAGTTTGAAACTAAATAAGACATGGCAAGTATGGGGAGTCTTTTTTTTTTGCAAGGACAATGATTGGATTCCGATCAAGTACTTTGCAAGAGGCAAACCAACGGGTGATTGATCATTTGCAGTTCTAATAGAAACCAATGTGTGACAACAAACTGCCAGATGGTAAACAAGATGAACTCACTGAATAGCATTTCATAAACAGAAAACTGAGAATAATAGTCCAGTGTTGCTTTGGTCTTTTTTTACACAACCTTATTGGATACTGATGTCGACCCAGCTGCTCAAAGTAATTGGTAAAATGGTTCTTTACATCCTTTTATTGTCAGGTGAAGCTAATTTTGATCTGAAGTGGGATGATTATTTGAAACTGATAAAAACAAAATTGTTTATTTATTTAGGGATACAGCATAGTTCTGGCCCATGGGCCCACACTGCTCAAATACACTCATGTGACCAATTAACCTGCCAACCCATACGTCTTTGGACTGTGGGAGGAAACCCGAGCACCCAGAGGAAACCCACACAGTCATGGGGAGAAAGTCCAAACTCCTCACAGACAGTGGCAGAATTGAACCCAGGCTATGTCGCCCCTCAGGCAAAACTTGCAATTGTTCTTGGTTAAAACACAGGAAGTAAAATACAAAATTAGGTGTAAGGTTGAAGATCTAAAATGAGTTTGACGGTGTGTTCATGTTTACAGATGATTGAGATATCCAGAATATCTCTTTGTTTGTGTATAGTTTTTCACTGATTCTAAAGTACTTCTTTATTTTGCAGTGAATAGCTTTAAGAAATCTCAGTGTGTGTATGGTGACATATGTATTTTGGTATTAAATTTGATTCATCAACTTTGATAACTTTGCATTGTGTAACACGGATGCACAGGAATGCTTTGTACTTTGGGGTGAACAATTTTCTAACCTTGCCTGAGACACGCAGACCTTGTAAACGAATGGAAAATTTCAACACTAATGGAAACGCTAGTTACCGACAAAATATTTAATCTTGTGTTGCCTGAGAGAATGTGACATTTGATTCACATTCTTAATATATTTCTAGCAATACCAATGACAAAATCACAGATACACGTCCTTAATAATCTTAACACACTTGCCAGTTTCTGTAATATGAAAAGATAACTGCTTATAATAATCACATGGATTGATAACTACAACCTATGGACTCACTTTGAAGGACTATTCATCTCATGTTCTCAATATTTATTGCTTATATATTTATTATTATTATTTTGTTTCTTTTTCTTTTTGTATTTGTGCAGTTTGGATGTTTGCCTGTCTTGTGTGTGGTTTTCACCGATTCTTCTGTGTTTCTTTGTATTTTCTGTGAATGCCTGCAAGAAAATGAATCTCTTGTATGTTGTATATGGTGACATACATGTACTTTGTTAATAGATTTACTTTTGGATTTTGAACTTTGAACTTTATTTGTTTATTGACCTACAGCGTTGAATAGGTCTTTCTGGCCCTTCGAGCCACGCCGCTCAGCAATCCCCCAATTTAACCCTAGCCTAGTCACGGGACAATTTCCAATGACGAATTAATCTACCAACTGATAAGTCTTTGGAACGTGGGAGGAAACCGAAGCACCCGGAGGAAACCTACGTCGTCATGGAGAGAAAATACAAACTCCTTACAGGCAGCAGTGGGAATTAAACCCAGGTCGCTGATACTGTAAAGGGTTGTGCTAACCACTACGCTACATGTAGCTCTTTGATTCTTGGTTTTATTTGGTTCTGTCAAATTACAGTCATATCCCGGATTAACTAAAGTGCACACAATATTCCATTCTAACAATCCATCTTTATTTCTGCAGTTCCTAAACTGATGCTATATTTCCTTTTGACACTCAAAGCTGCTGCGCAGGTTGACTCTGTGGTTAAGAAGGCATAGGGTGCATTGGTCTTCATCAATCATGTGATTGAGTTTAGGAGCCGAGAGGTAATGTTGCAGCTACATAGGACCCTGTTCAGACCCCACTTAGAGTACTGTGCTCAGTTCTGTTCACCTCACTACAGGAAGGATGTGGAAGCCATAGAAAGGGTGCAGAGGAGATTTACAAGGATGTTGCCTGGATTGGGGAGCATGGCTTATGAGAAAAGGTTGAGTGAACTCGGCCTTTTCTCCTTGGAGCGATGGAGGATGAGAAGTGACCTGCTAGAGGTATACAAGATGATGAGAGGCATTGGTCGTGTGGGTAGTCAGAGGCTTTTTCCCAAGGCTGAAATGGCTAGCACGAGAGGCACAGTTTTAAGGTGCTTGGAAGTAGGTACACAGGAGATACCAGGGGAAATGTTTTACTCAGAGAGTGGTGAGTGCATGGAATGGGCTGCCGGTGGAGGCAGATACGATAGGGTCTTTTAAGAGACTCCTGGACAGGTACATGGGGCTCAGAAAAATAGAGGGCTATGGGTAACCCTAGGTAATTTCTCAGGTAAGGACATGTTCGGCACAGCTTTGTGGGCCAACGGGCCTGTATGGTGCTGTAGATTTTCTATGTATACATATGAGTGTTTATTTCATGGTATATGGTTGGCCAAGTGGGCTGAATTGTCTGATGGTTTTCCAGAACTTGTGGTTTTACTGTGGCTGGGGGGGAGCTGGGAGATAGAATGTATGCAGTCATATTGCATCATCCCACCGTATGGTTGCAGTGATACTTTGTGCTGGTTTTCATAGGGGAAATGAGGCATGGTTTTGAACTTCATGGAAACGGACAAACCACTGGGTGTAACTATCACTGGGAAAGCAGCATCACGGGTTTCAACAACCCACCAGTCATGGCCTAGCCGACATGATAAGGACCTTTGCGAACGGCACCACCAGATAGGGCAGAGAGACTTTGTTTGAATCTAATCTTCTTCCAATAAAACATGTTTAAATATGTTGTTATTAAGATAAAACGTAATTAAGATAAAAATAGAGTGGCTTGGTAGCGCCAAGCATCTTGGAACTGGCATCTGATCACGTACAGAGAGGTTGCTATCTCTAGGCTGCAGCAGCCAGATTAAATATGTCATACAAACCACAGGTGATCACTGATCTCAGGGTTCGATTCCCACCACTGTCTGTAAGGAATTTGTATGCTCTCTCCATGACTATGTGGGTTTCTCTGGGGTGTTCTGGTTTACTCTTATGTTCCAAAGATGTACAATACAGTTAGGGTTAGTAAGCTGTGGGCATGTTATATTGGCACTGGAAGCGTGGTGACACTCACAGGCTACCCCCTAGCACATACTTGGACTGTGTTGGTCCTTGGTGCAAAACGGTACATTTCACTGTATGTTTTGATGTCATTGTGACATTTGAAGCTGATCTCTAACATCAGTTCCCCTGTGTACTTTCCACAGTCACATATGAGCTGTGGACTTTGATGGCCACGTCAGCAGTTATCGCCCATCCTCAGCTGTCCAAGTGAAGCTGGTGGTGAACCAGTACGGACAGGTACAATCTGCACAAATGGCAAGAGATTCTGACCATCTACCCTCGACCTTCATTGTGCCTTCCTAAGATTTTCTCCTGTAGTAGACCCCACCAGCATCTCTGGCATTGCATGCAAGCACTCACCATACACTGTGTTTAAAAAAAAACTTACCCCTCACATCCCCCCATACTTTCCTCCATGCATCTTAAAGGGATGTCCACTGGTATTAGCCAATGCCACCATGGGAAAAAGGTGTTGGCTCTTCACTCCATTTATGCCTACTATAGTCCTCTGCATTATCAAACCAAAGCAAGGCACCTTGTAGCAAGATTCAAGATTCAAATTTATTTATCAGGTGTGTATTCAAATATACAGTGAAACATTATTTGCATTAACAACCAACACACCTGAGAGTGTGCTGGGGCAGCCCGCAGGACAGGTCGTTTTCTTCGGCCTTCAATGAGCAGCAGACTCAGGCTTGCAGATATTGGCCTTTGACTTCCCCGGCAGACTCGCAGACATTCGCAAAGATAAGTTGATTAGTAAAGAAGCTATTACATAAATAAAATTACTTTTCAGAAGTTATTAGCATTGGTAACATGACCTGCAGGAAAGATATCAATATGATGGGAAGAGTGCAGAGAAAATCTACAAGGATGTCGCTGAGACTTGGGGCCTGTACTATAGGAAAAGTTGAAAAGGCTAGGACTTTATTCCCTGGAGCATAGGAGAACGAGGGGTGATTTTATAGAGGTATACTAAATTATGAGGGGTATAGATGGGGTAAATGCAAAATGCTTTTTCCATCGAGGTTGGGTGAGGCTAGAACTAGAGGTCATGGGTTAAGGGTTTAAGGAGAACATGAGGAAGAGGGTAGTAAGAGGGTGGAATAAGCTGCCAGTGGAAGTGGTGGATACAGGTTCAATTTCAATGTGAAAGAGAAATTTGCATAGGGACATCAAAGGGAATTGTATACAGGGCTATGGTCTAGGTGCAGGTCGATGGGACTAGGCAGAATAATAGCATGGCATTGACTAGATGGGCCAAAGGGCCTGTTTCTGTGCTGTAGTGTTCAATGACTCTATTACCGAACTGATCAGTCATGCATACAACAACAGGAGTCATTCCTGCTCAGATCTATCCAGCAACTAAAGAGTTACTTGAGTTAGCAACACTGTGAGCTGATAAAATACTGGTCAATTGGAACTGGCATCTGATCACGTACAGAGAGGTTGCTATCTCTAGGCTGCAGCAGCCAGATTAAATATGTCATACAAACCACAGGTCACAGATGTTGGGGCTGGAGGTGCTGTGGGAGTGACGAGAGCGGATTGTTACTTGCAGGGTGGTGCTTTGGAGGAGGCCATTCGTTGTGATAACTGATAGCTACAAACATGTTGATCCAGGTTACCAAAGATCGGCTGATGCTAAACCCTGGAAAAGATTCAGATATGGACCAGGTGCACAAGCAATGGAGGGTGATCGACCTGATTTTGCTGCAGTCTTGTAGCAGACAGCAAAGAACTAGACCTATGTCACCCAGGGCATGCTCTCTTCCTATTTTTATCATCAGGGAGGAAGTAGAGGAGTCTGACGACACACACACAATGTTTTAACAGCAGCTTCTTCCCCTCTGCCATCAGATTTCTGAACGGACCATGAACCCATGTACATTTACTCTCTTTTGCACAACTTTTTAAAAATATTTCTTACAGTAAGTTATGCTGCAAAATAAATTTCACAAAGTCTTAGACATAAGTATAACTAGGGTCCCTAAGACTTTTGCACAGTATTATGCTTTTCAACATGGAGTGGAGAGCGTGCTTGTAAATCAGGTAGGAGCAAAGCATGTTAAAGGGTATTGGGACTGGCGAGAGTGGGACGCTGTGGGAAGTACGTGGGACAGTTGCCAGAGAAGGAGTGCTGGGGGTTGGGGGGGATGGCTACAGCTGTGAAGATCCCTGCTGCACCTGATGACCCTGTGATCTCTGTCTCAGAGGCCGATGTTGGGCTGTCTTTAAAGGGAGTGAACCCTCGCAAGGTGGAAAGTCCCGATGGACTACCTGGTATGGCTCTGAAAACCTGTGCCAGCCAACTAGTGGGAGTACTCAAGGACATTTTCAACCTCTCACTGGTACGGGCGGAAGTTCCCACTTGCTTCAAAAAGGCAACAATTACATCAGTGCCTAAGAAGAATAATGTGGGCTGCATTAATGACTATCGCCTGGTAGCACTCACATCGAGAGTGATGAAATGCTTTGAGAGGCTGGTCATGACTAGACTGAACTCCTGCCTCAGCAAGGATCTGGACCCATTGCAATTTGCCTATCGCCACAATAGGTCAACGGTATATGCAATCTCAATGGCTCTCCACACAGCTTTAGACCACCCTGGACAACACAAACACCTATGTCAGGATGCTGTTCATCGACTATAGCTCAGCATTTAATACCATTGTTCCCACAATCCTGATTGAGAAGTTGCAGAACCTGGGCCTCTGTACCTCCCTCTGAAATTGGATCCTTAACTTCCTAACCGGAAGACTACAATCTGTCCGGATTGGTGATTACATCTCCTCCTCGCTGACGATCAACATTGGTGCCCGTCAGGGGTGTGTGCTTAGCCCACTGCTCTACTCTCTGTATACACATGACTGTGTGGCTAGGCATTGCTCAAATACCATCTATAAATTTGCTGATGATTCAACCATTGTTGGTAGAATCTGAGGTGATGATGAAAGGACATAGAGGAGTGAAATATGACAACTAGTGGAGTGGTGCTGCAACAACAACCTGGCACTCCACATCAGTAAGATGAAAGAGCTGATTGTGGACTTCAGGAAGGGTAAGTCAAAGGAACACATAGCAATCCTCATAGAGGGATCAGAAGTGGAGAGAGTGAGCAGCTTCAAGTTCCTGGGTGTCAAGATCTCTGAGGATCTAACCTGGTCCCAACATATTGATGTAGTTATAAAGGAGGCAAGACAGCAGCTATAGTTTATAAGTTTGAAGAGATTTGGTATGTCAGCAAATCCACTCAAAAACTTCTACAATTGCACTGTGGAGGACATTCTGACAGGCTGCATCAATGTCTGGTATGGAGGGGCTACTGCACAGGACTGAAAGCTGCTGCAGAAGGTTGTAAATCTAGTCAGCTCCATCTTGGGTAGTAGCCTACAAAGTACCCAGGACATCTTCAGGGAGCGGTGTCTTAGAAAGGCAGCTTCTATTATTAAGGACCTCCAGCACCCACGGCATGCCCTTTTCTCACTGTTACCATCGGGTAGGAGGTCCAGAAGCCTGAAGGCACACATTCAGTGATTCGGGAACAGCTTCTTTCCCTCTGCCATCTATTCCTAAATGGACATTGAACTTTTGGATACTACCTCACTTTTTTTTAATATGCAGTATTTCTGTTTTTGCATGTTTTAAAAAATCTATTCAATATATGTAATTGATTTACTTATTTATGATTATTATTTGTTAATTTTATTTATTATTTTTCCCCTGCTAGATTATGTATTGCATTGAACTGTTGCTGTGAAGTTAACAAATTTCACATCAGATGCCGGTGATAATAAACCTGATTCTGATTCTGGTGGCCTGGGTGCAGACACAGGCAGCCCTGAGACAACAAGTAAGGTAAATCAATTCTGGACAACTGGCTAATTGATCATTACAGAATGTCTCTCTGGTGCTTCCCACTCCCTCCCCTCTTCCTTCTTCTTTTCCCAACCATGATTCCCTCTCCCGTCCCCCTTCCTACTTTCAGTCCACAATAGAGACCCATATCAGAATCAGGTTTATCATCACTCACATATATCATGAAATTTGTTTTTTTGTGGCATCAGTACAGTGAATACATAAAATTACAACAGTACTGTGCAAAAGTCTTAGGCACCCAAACTTTACATACGTGCCAAAGAATTTTGCACAGTACCGTATATCAGTGATAATAATTCTGATTCTGTGATTGGGCCGTTTATTGGGCTAATAAATGCATGCTTTCATTTAAAGATTAAAGAAGTCCCGAGATGTTTCACAGGGCAGATGACTAATTGCTTACTAAGTGATGTGGATTTCATAATCTTTTTGGAAGTTCAGAAAGGAAGAGGAGTTCAGGGGTAATGTTGCTGTAGATTAACGATATGTTGAAGCAATTGATATCAGTGAACCTGAGATGGAATGTTTTCTGGTTTCTTGTAGGTTTCCAGGTTGGGGGAGCATGCAGAGATAGGGGAAGAGGTCAGGATGAGAAATTAGAACATAGAACATAGAACATACAGCACTCTCCAGGCCCTTTGGCCCACAATGTTGTGCTGACCATGTAACCTACTCAAGAAACTGCCGAGAATTTCCTACTATTTTTCAAAGTTCCATGTACCTATCTAAGAGTCTCTTAAAAGATCCTATTGTATCCATCTCTACCACCTTCACTGCTAGTGCATTCCACACATCCACCACTCTCTGTGTGAAAAACTTACCCCTGACATCCTCTCTGTACCTACTTCCAAGCACCTTAAAACCATACTCCCTCGTGTTAGCCATTTCAGACCTGGGAAAAGGGCTGAAATGACCAATGCCTCTCATCATCTTATACACCTCTATAAAGTCACCTTTTATATTCTGTTGTTACAAAAGAAAAGGCCAAGTTCACTCAACCTATTTTCATAAGGCACACTCTCTAATCCAGGCAATATCCTTGTAAATCTCCTCTGCACTCTTTCTATAGTATCCACATCATTCCTGTAGTGAGGTGACTAGAACTGAACACAGAACTCCAAGTGGGGTCTAACCAAGGTTTTATATAACTGTAACATTACCTTACAGCTCTTGAACTCAATCCCATGGTTGATTAATGCCAACACACCATACCTCTTCTTAGCAACACTGTCAACCTGCGCAGCAGCTTTGAGTGTCCTGTGGACAGGGACCCCAAGATCTCGCTGATCCTCCACACTTCTGAGAGTCTTACCATTAATATATAATCTGCCTTCAAATTTGACCTTCCAAAATGAACCACTTCACGTTTATCCAGGTTGAACTCCATCTGCCACTTCTCAGCCCAGGTCTGCATCCTATCAATATCCCACTGTAACTTCTGACAACCCTCCAGACTATCCACAACACCCACAACCTTTGTGTCATCAGCAAACTTACTAACCCACTCCTCTACCACTTCATCCATGTCATTTATAAAAATGACAAAGAGGAATGGTCCCAGAACAGATCCCTGTGGAACACCACTGGTCAAGTTATAGCATTCAAGTGTTGCCTAACTGGGAGACAATCGGGAACAAGGAAGAATTGAGTGAGCGGAGCTTGATGTGATTTCACAGATGGACTGCAGAGTGTCATAGATTGATACAGCACAGAAATAGGCTCTTGTATATGCTCACCAATTAGAAACTTGAGCTAACTTGCTTGAGTTTGGCCAATATCCCTCCAAACCTTTCCCATCCATGTAGTTGTCCAAATATTTTTGAAACAACATCATTATATCCTCCTCTATCACTTCCTTCAGCAGGTAGTATTGTATATCTACCATCCTCTGGGTGGAAAATGTTTCTCCTTATGTCCTCTTTAGAATTTTCCCCTCTCACCTCAAACCTATGCTCTCTATTGTAAGACTCTTCTACTCCTGGAGAAAGAATGTGACCATTCAACTTACCTATTCCTCACTTGATTTTATAAATTTCTATAAGGTCGTCCTTCACCCTTCTATAGCCAGATGACCCAGATGACATCCTTCCTATATCTAGGAGACCAGAATTGTACACAACATGCCAAGTGTGCTCTCACCAATGTCTTGTACAGTTTTAACATAATGTCCCAATTCTTGTACTCAACAAGAATGATGATGAAAGTAAAGCATAGAACATAGAACAGTACAGCACAGGAGCAGGGCCTTTCGCCTTCTGCAAACTAACTAAAGCTTTGTTTTTTTCACATACATATCAAAATATCGAAATAATCCCGATCACTGATCGTTGGCGCTGTAAAGCATTATGTTCACCGCTACGCTACCGTTAAACTCATGGCACCTGACACCTCTGCCTAATCACAGTCCATATTCCTCCACTCTTTGCATATTCAAGTGCGTAAGACCCTTTTAAACAGCTCTGACAACACCCACACCTGCCAGCTCATTTGAGGGACCCACCACGTTTTGTGCAAAAACACTTGCCCTATACATTGAATTTGCTCTCTCTCTCTCCTTAAATGCATGCCCTCTAGATACTTTGACCTGGGGAAAAATACTAGTTGTTGATCTATGCCTCTCATAACTTTATAAATTTCTAGGCAATTTTTCATTGATTATATTATATTTCTGTGTTGTACTGAATCTCAGGGTAGTAGATGGTGAAATATAAGTATTTTGCTAATAAATTTATTTTGAACTTTGAAACTTCAGACAAGGGTGCCAAGTGTCTTTTCTACCTGTGTCACCACACTCAGGAAACGTTGCACTTGTTCTCCTAAGTTTCTGTGTTTGACAATACTCCCCAAGGTCCTGCCATTTGCTGTGTAAGCGTTAGAAGACTTGTTGTTTATTGGGGGGTGGCCACGATGAGTTGATAAGGAGTTGGAGGTGGAAAAGACATGAATGAGGGTTTGGCAGCTAAACTGCTGACATAGGAGCTCTGAGGCCAGCATTAAATAAGTGGATAATAATTGTAGAGGTATGCAGTCCAAAGTTAATCTTAGGGTCAAAAATGACATCAAGGTTGCAAGGCGGTAATCTGGGAATGGGTTGAAACCTATGGCTAAGGAATACGGTTAATAGCAAGGATTGAAAACAGTGGCTTTAGTCTTCTCAACTCTTAGAGGAAAAGTTTGATGTGTTAAGGGTGGACACGGGAGAACAAATGCATCCAACCGAATGATGGTGGGACTCATTGGAAGATGATTCACCTGTTGCAACATGTTAGTCCATGGCCTCCTTTTGGGCTAAGATGAGGCCATCCTCAGGTTGGAGGAGCAACACCTTATATTCTGTCTGGGTAGCCTCGAACCTGATGGCATGAATATCGATTTCTCCTTCTGGTAAATTAACTTCCCCGACCCCCTCTTCCTCTATTCCCCACTCTGATGGTTTACTTCATCTCACCTGCCTATTACTTACCCCGTGCCCCCTCCTTCGTCATCTAGGCAGGGATTGGGCAGAATAACAGTTTGGCATGGAAAAGATGGGCAGAAGGGCCTGTTTCTCTGCTGTACTGTTCTATAACTCTAGGATTCTATGACTAAATCATGAAGATGGTCTGAACTTGATTTAACCAAAGAATTGCAAAAAAAACGTAATGGAAGGAGAGACAAGAGTCTGTGGATGCTGAAATCCGGAGAAAAAAAAATCTGCTGGAAGAGCTCAATAGGTCAAACAGCATCTGCTAGAGGCAGAAGCATGTTCCATGTTTTAGGTCAATGCTCTGAGTTGTGCCCAGCCACACAAGTCAAGAGTGCAGAGACAGCAGAACAGCAGGCTAAGCACACAAGCTTGCGGTGATTGTCAGCAAGGAGGAGATGTTATCACCAATCTGTACCGACTGTGGCCTACAGATGAGGAAGTCAAAAATCTATTTACAGACTGAGGAACAGATTTCAAAGCTTGTTGATCAGTACTGCATCAGTGGCAAAGGATTCACCACCCTAGAGATTAGGCATCAACCTAATCAACCTAACTAGAAAAATTCCTGATGAAGGGTCTCGGCCCGAAACATTGACAGCACTTCTCCCTATAGATGCTGTCTGGCCTGCTGTGTTCCACCAGCATTTTGTGTGTGATGCTGTTTGAATTTCCAGCATCTGCAGATTTCCTCGTGTTTGCGCTAGAGAAATTCCTCTTCATCTCTGTTCCAAAGGGGCATCCTTTCATTTTGAGGGAATACTCTCTGGCCCTAAATCCTCACACTACTGGAAACATCTTCCTCATGTCCACTCTATCCACGTCTTTCAGTGCTGTATGACTCTGTACACTAACCTTCTTGATCCATCTGCAGCTTTTGACATACTATCCTCTTCCAATGCAACACATGCACAATGCTGAAGGAACTCAGCAGGTCAGGCAGCATCAATGGGAATGAATATATAGTCGACATTTTGGGCCAAGTCCCTTCTTTAGGACTGGAAAGGAAGGCGGAAGATGCCAGAATAAAAAAAATTGGGGGAGGGGAAGAAGGATAGGTGAAGCAGGTGGGTGAGAAAGGTAAACGGTTGGAGAGGAGGGAGTCTGATAGGAGAGGAGAGTGGACCATAGCAGAAAGGGAAGGAGGAGGGGACCCAGGGGAAGGTGATAGGCAGGTGAGAAGAGGTAAGAGGCCAGAGTGGAGAATAGAAGGGGTGGTGGGAGGGATTTTTTTAACCGGAAGGAGAAATTGATATTCATGCCATCATGTTGGAAGCTGCCCAGATATAGTATAAGGTGCTGTTCTTCCACCCTGAAGGCAGCCTCATCTTGGCCAAGAGGAGGCCATTGACTGACAAGTCCAAATGGGACTGGGAATCTGAATTAAAATGTTTGGGCACTGGGAAGTTCTGCTGCGAGTGGAAGAACAGAATTTAATGCCTCAGGGTACAGTGCTAACTTGGGGAAAAGGCTAATTGCAATAGTATTAGGCAGGATCTGGGGAGAGTTGATAGGAAACAGCTGTTATTGGGGACATGGGGGGAGTTGTTTAAAAACCAGCTGGTGAGAATTCAGGACAACACATTCCTTTGAGGAAGAAAGACAAGGATGGCAAGGTCTGTGGACCTTGAATATATAGTCAAAAAAGGGAAAGGAAATATTTATAAAATTTAAGAAGATGAAATTGGACTAGGCCTTTAAGGATACAAAGGAAGCAGTAGAAAGCTTAAACCAGTTGATCAGGAAGACTAAAAGAGGACATGAAATATCCTTGGGGAGTAGGATTAAAGAGAATCCTGAGACATTTTATTCTCTAGAACATGGGAGAATGAGGGGAGATTTGATAAGAGGCATACAAAATTATGAGGAGTTTTGATAGGGTAAATGCAAGGATGCTTTTTTCCACAAAGGTTGGGTGAAACTAGAACTAGGGATCATGGGTTAAGGATGAAAGGTGAAATACTTAAAGAGAAACATGCTAGGGAACCTCTTTGCTCAGAGTGTGGAATGAGCTGCCAGTGGAAGTGATAGATGGGGATTTAATTTCAATATTCCAGAGAAATTTAGATAAGTACATGGATGGGAGGGCTATGGAGGGTTATGATGCAGGTGTGGGAATATGGCAATATAATAGTTTGGCATGGTGTAGATGGGCTGAAGGCCCTCTTTCTGTGCTGTAGTGATCTATGACTCCATAAAAAGAACCTAAGTAATAAAAACAAAAAGGCAACTAATGAAATGAAAACAGTATTCAAAGACAAAGAAGGAAGTTATGCCTGGGCCCAGAGCAAATGGGTGAGATATTAAATTAATTATTCTTATTAGTATTGACTAAGAAGAAGGACATGGTGTAGAGCTTGTTGATATGAAGGAGAAGGAGGAATTGGGTCTTTTGCAAAACATTGAGGTGGATAGGTCTCCAGGGCCTGTTGAGATCTACACCAGTTTATTAGGAGAGGCCAGAGAAGAACTGGCTGAGGCATTGACTTAGATCTTTGCATCTTTCTAGCCAGAAGCGAGGTCCCAGAGGACTGGAGAATCGCCAGTGTTGTTCCTTTTTAAGAAGGGTAGAGTTAAAGCAGGAAATTACAGGCCAGTGAGCCTTATATCAGTGGTAGATTAGATTTAGATAAGCTATATTTGTCAAACATCAAGGCATACAGTGAGATGCAGTGCAACACACACAAAATGCTGGAGGAACTCAGCAGGTCAGGCAGCATCGAAGGAAATGAATAAACAGTCGATGTCTAGGACCAAGACACTTGTACAGGCCTGAGAAGGAAGGGGGAAGACACCAGAATAAAATGTGGGGGAAGGGAGGGAGGCTAGTTGGAAAGTGATAGGTGAAACCAGGTGGGTGGGAAATGTAAAGGCTTGGAGAAGAAACAATCTGATAGCAGAGGTGAGTGGATCATAGGAGAGAGAGAAGGAGGAGGGGACTCAGGGGAAGGTGATAGGCAGGTGAGAAGAGGTAAGAGGCCAGAGTGGAGAATAGAAGACGCTGTGGTGGTGTGGTGAACTAGATATACCTGTCTGACTGCTCCTGTGGCTCCTCCCACAGACCCTGCTGACTGCTCCTGTGGCTCCTCCCACAGACCCCTGTATAAAGGCGACTGTGGGCTGCTGCTCTCCCTCATTTTCCCCAGGATGTAGTGCTGTTTATTCTTCCAGTCAATAAAAGCCGATATCTCACTTCCTAAGTCTCAGCGTGAGTTATTGATGGTGCATCAGGTGGGAGGGAATTTTTTTAACCTGAAGGAGAAATTGATATTCATGCCAGCAGGTTGGAAGCTACTCAGATGTAATATAAGGTGCTGTTTTTCCACCCTGAGGGCAGCCTCATCTTGGCACAAGGGGCGGCCATGGACTGACATGTCAGAATGAGAATGGGAATCGTAATTAAAAATTTGACAACCGGGAAGTTCCACTTGTGGCGGATGGAGTGAATGCGCTTGATGAAGTGGTCCACCAATTTATGGCTCTCATCAATATAGAGAAGGCTGCATCAGGAACACCAGACACAATAAATGACACTAGCAGATTCACAGGTGAAGTGTAGCCTCACCTGGAAGGACTGTTTGGGGCCCTGAATGGAGGTGTAGCACTTAGGCCTCTTGCAGGATAAGTGCCGGGAGGGAAAAATGGATAAGGGAATTGTGGAGGAAGCGATCCCTGCAGAGGGCAGAGGGGATGGGGAAGTAAAGAAATGTTTAGTAGTAGGATCCCTTTGGAGATGGCAGAAGTTGTGGAGGCTGGTGTGTTGGATGCAGACGATGTTAGGGTGATTGGTAAGGACCAGAGGACCTCTATCACTGTTAAGGCAGCGAGAAGTTGGGGAGAGCACGGATGTTTGGGAAAAGCAGGAGATGCGGTTGAGGGCATCATCAGTACTGGAGGGAGGGAAATACAGTTCTTTGAAATGCATTGTTTGCTAGCCCTAACCTGTATGTCTTTGGAATGTGGAAGGAAACAGGAGCACCCAGATGAAATCCACGCGGTCAGGAGGAGTAAGTACTTCCTCCCTGCAAGCAGTGGCACGACCAAACCCCAGTCAGTGAACGTTGCACTACAACGTCATTGCAATAGCCGCTACACTGCAGGGCTTCTACCGTGCATGGTAAGGAGATTATTGCCGAAGATCCTTAGGAACAGGATCTACTCACATAGAAAAGCATAGACATATTAGGGATAGGCAGCAATGCTTTGTGTAGGGAGGTTCCGCATTACACATTTGATTCAGCTTCTTGAGAAGCTGTGGGAGATGGTTGACGAGGGTAAGGCAGTGGATGTTGTCTGCATGCTCTTTAGTAAACTACTGTATCTTTAGTAGTCTACTATAGACCACATATCAGTGAGACCCAATGTAGATTGTGAGACTGCTTCGCTGAGCATTTACCTTCCGATCACCAGGAAGAGTGAGATCTCCCAGTGGCCACCAATTTCAGTTCTAGTTCCCATTGCCATTCCGTCATGTCAGTCCATGGCCTCCTCTACTACCACGATGAGGCCACATTCGGGTTGGAGGAGCAACACCTCAAGTTCTGTCTGGGTAGCCTCCAACCTGATGAAGGGCTCAGCGCGAAATGTTGACTGTGTACTCTTTTCCATAGTTTCTGCCTGGCCTGCTGAGTTCCTCTAGCATTTTGTGTGCGTGGCTCGAATTTCTATCACTTGCAAATTTTCTCGTGTTTGTGTCCATTAGTAAAGCTGGGCAGCATCCACCTTTAAAGTCCCTCACCATCTGGTCCATTCCCTCTTTGCATTATTACTGTCAGGGAGGATATAAAGGAGCTTGAAGACCTACACTCAACACTTCTGAACAGCTTCTTCCCCTCTGCCATCAGATTTCTGAATGGCCCATGAACCCATGAAAACCAACTTGTTGTTTGCCTTTTACACTTGCTATTTTGGAATTTGTAGTCATAGAACACTCAAACATTGAAACAAGCCCTTAAGCCTAACCAGTCCAGACCAAACTATTAATCTGTCTCATCCCATTGACCTGCACCTGGGCCATAGCCCCCCATACCCCTTCCACCATTCCCCTACCCAAACTTCTCTCCAATGTTGAAATTGAACCTGGATCCATCACTTCCACTGGCAGCTCATTTCACTCTCTCACCACCTTCTGAGTGAAGAAGTTCCTCCTTATGTTCTCCTTAAATATTTCATCATTTACCCTTAACCCATGACCTTTAGCTTCAGTCTCGCTCAACCTCAGTGGAAAAGGACTGCTTGCATTTACACTAACTACGCCTCTCAATATTTTGTATATCAAATCTCCCCTTGTTCTCTTGCACTCCTGGGAATAAAGTCCTAGCCTATCTAACCGTTCCATAGAACTCAGATCCTCAAGCCCAGGCAACATCCTTGTAAATTTTCCCTGTACTCTTTCAATCTTATTGATAGCTTTCCTGTAGGTAGATGGCCAGAACTGCACACTATACTCCAAATTTGGCCTCACCAGCTTATACAACTTCAATGTAACATCCCAGTTTTTAAATTTAGTATTCTACTGCTGCAGCAAAATGATGAATTTCATGATATGTCAGTTATAATAAACCTGATTCTTATCCTGTAAAGTGACTTGAGGACAGAAATGTTGGAGGTATGCTATTCTGACCTGTGGTGATTTGCAAGAATCAGTGCTGGAACCTCTGTCGTTTGTGAAAGTACACTCGGCGGTCACTTTATTATGTACCTCCTGTACATAATAAAGTGGAAACTGACTGTATGTTTGTGGTCTTCTGCTGCTGTTGTCCATCCAGGTTCAACGTGTTGTGTGTACAGAGATGCTTCTCTGTGCATCACTCTTGTAATGCGAGGATATTTGAGTTACCGTCGCCTTCCTGTCAGCTTCAGCCAGTCTGGCCGTTCTCCTCTGAACTCTCTCATTAACAAGGTATTTTCACCCACAGGGCTGCCACTCGCTGGCTGTTTTTAGTTTATCGCATCATTCCTTGTAATCTCTAAAGATGGTTGTGTGTGAAAATCCCAGGAAATCAGCAGTTTCTGAGATACTCAAACCATCCTATCTGGCACCAACAATCAAAGTCAAAGTCACTTAGATCACATTTCTTCCCCATTCTGATGTTTGGTCTGAACAACAACTGAACCTCTTGACTATGTCTGCATTCTCTTATGCATTGAGGTACTTCCACATGATTGGCTGATTAGATATTTACATTAACAAGCAGGAGTACAGGTGTATCTAATAAATCAGCCACTGAGATATGTTTGAAATGTGGACACAGAATGGCAAATTAATCTGGACAAGTATAACATGGTGCAACTTGAAAGGTCAAATTTAAGAGGGAAGTAAATGCCAGAAACCTTAGGTCCAATGATATTCCGAGGGATTTTGGGATACAAGTCTATAAAACAAGTAGATGAGGTAGTAAAGAAGGCGTATGGCCTATTAGCCTTCATAGGCCGGGGCATTGAATATAAAGGTCTTTAAATTTTGTTTGCAGCTGTATAAAACTTTGGTTCCTCAAAAAATAATCAATAAGCTTCAAATACTAGGCCTCGGTAGCTCCATGTGCAACTGGATCCTTGATTTCCTCATTTGCAGATTCCACTCAGTTTGAATTGTCAACATCATCTTCTCCACAATCCCATGAGCACAGGTGTACTAGTAGGTTGTGTGGTTAGCCCCCTTCACTGCAGACATGGATATCACAGCCCCAGTGCTATATTTACCACTGTCATTGGCCGAATCAAATGTGGTGACAGATCAGCATATAGGAAGGAGACTGAAAGCCTGGCTGAGTGGTGCCAACCTCTCTCGTGCTGTCAGTAACCCCAAGGAGCTGATGACTGACTTCAGGGGAAGGAAGCTGGAGATCCATGAACAAGTCCTCATCAACAAATCAGAGGAGAAGAGGGTCAGCAACTTTAAATATCGCAGTGTTATCCGTTCACAGGATCTGGCCTGCGTTCAGCATGTAAGTATGAAGAAAGCAATGTAGCACCTCAGCTTTCTTAGAAGTTTGCAAAGATTGGGCATGTCATCTAAAACTGACAAACCTCTAGTTAGGGGGTGGAGAGTATATTGACTGCCTGATGTGGAAACACTAATGCCCTTGAATAGAAAATCCTGCAAAACGTAGTGGATATGCCCCAGTCCATCACTGTTAAAGGTCTCCCCACGGCTGAACACATCTAGATGGAGCGTTGTTGCAGGAGGGGGACAGCAAAGCTCTCTTCTCAGTGTTTCCATCAGGAAGAAGGTGCAGGAGCTTCACAACTCACACCATTAGATTCAGGAACAATTATTATCCCTTAACCATCAGGCTCTTGAACCAGAGGGGATAACGACACTCAACTTCACTTTCCCCAGCATCCCCCTCCTCTTCCCCACTCTGCCCCCACCACAACCAATGGACTTACTTTCAAGTACTATTCTTCTCATGTTCTCAATATTTATTGCTTCATTATAAAATATTATTTTCTTCTCTTTCTTTTGTGTTTGCACAGTTTTTTTTTTGCACATTGGTTGTGTGTGCTGTTGGGCGCGGTCATTCACAGATTCTGTTGCGTTTTTGTATTTACTGTGAATGTCCACAAGAAAACGAATCTTAGGGCTGTATGTGGTGATATAAATGTACTTCGATAATAAATTTACTTTGAACTTTGATCTTTGGTCGGGCCACATTTGAAGTATTGTGTGCACTTGACTGCATTGCAGGAAGGATGTGGTGGCCTTGGAGAGGGGGCTGAAAATGCCCTGGTAGCGTAGTCTTTGGTGCAACGTGATTACAGCTTGGAACACTGGAGTTTAGGTAGCAATTCTGATGCTGCCTATAAGAAGTTTGTACCTCCTTCCCATGAATGCTTGGGTTTCCTCCCACAGTACAAAGATGTACTCGTTAGTAGGTAAATTGGTCATTGGAAATTGTGCTGTGATTAGACCAGAGTTAAAAAGGTGTGCAGTGCGATTCATTGTGTTGGAACAGCCTGTTCCACACAGCATCTCTGCTTCAGGTTCAAGTTCAAATTTAATGATCATTCAACCATACATGAATATCTATGAATTCAACCAAATGAAACAACATTCCTCTGAGGCCAAGATGCAAAATACAGTACCAACAGTTATTATCAGCAGAAGAGATAAATAGCACTTATAAGATGGTAGTAAACATACAGTCACACACAAAAAATATATATAGTCTTTGTCCCTGTGTGACATGTCCTGTAAATTGAATGTGCATGGGACTTATTGGCAAGAACAGGCAGTTCTAAGCAGTCTGCAGATGAACACAAGCGTGTGCACAAATAATCCAGCTTGTCTTCCACCGAGCAAACACTGGAGGGCAGCACTGACAGGAGAGGCCAGCCCCCAACCCAGCATGGATGCCACACTACACCTCTTCTGGCACCTCCTCTCCTAGATTGTCGCAACAGGCAAGCCCACGGCTTGAGGCCTTGTCCTCACTACAACAGAGGCCACATGGCTCCACCACCATCTGTCTTACCAATAAACAAGGCAAACGGACTAGCAGCGTTTTGAATTACTAATGTCCAACAGGGTCTTGCAATCGCAGGCAAAGTGTCCAAGCTAATCACTTGCTGAATATTGCCTTCGCGCACCAGCTCTGATGCCTTTGTGTAGTAGGCAGCAACACAGTCCGCACCAAGTCCAGTTCCTTGACCTTTGCTGCCATTGCGCAACTCGTTGATAGGGTAGACCTGCAGTACTTGAAGCTCTTAATGTCCAGCATGGTCTTGTGACTGTAAAAAAATCTCTAAATGATCTACAAGGATGTTGCCTGGATTGGAGCATGTTATTTATAAGGAGAGGTCGGACAATATTGGTTTGTTCTCTCCAGAGTGTTGGTGGCTGAGGGGAAAACTGATGAAAGTACATAAGACCAGGAGAAACATAAATAGTCAAGAGTCTTTTTCCCAGCATGGACGAATCAAAAGCGAAAGGGCTTAGTTTTAAGAGGAGGGCAAGCTTAAAGGTGATTTACACAGCAATTGTTTTTGCCCAGAATGGTTAGTGCCTGGAAGATGCTCTTAGGGGAAGCCAATACATTTAAGAGGTACATGAACAGGCAGTGAATAGAGGGACACACAGTACTGTGAAAAGTCTTAGGCACATATGTATGGCTAGTCTGCCTAAGATTTTTGCACAGTACTGCAGAAGTTTTATGTTTTGCACTGTATTGCTGCTGCCAAAAAAAAAACAAATTTCATCACGTATGTGAGTGGTGATAAGCCTGATTCTGATACGGGTCTCTATTGTGGACTGAGAGTGGGAAGGGGGCAGGGAGAGCGGAATCAGATTTACAGATTTGTTCTTTGCTTCACATTGACCAATATAGAAATATGCCTCAATCTTAGGCATCTCTAAGGTGTCTTTTGCATGATACTGTAGATCATGTCCAGTCAGATATGGAGTTTAAATTTGCATCAAGGTCGGGGCAGACGTTATAGGCTGAAGGGCCTGTTCCTTCCCTTGTGCTGTATTCTTATTTGTTCCTTTAGAAAGTCGTAACAACAACTTGGTGGCTTGCTAAACCTTTTGAGAGTGAAACTCCTGTGGTGGGATGCAGTTGCAAATGGCCAGGCTGAATAAGGCGGGCTGACTTCTTTCCCCGAAGGCCATTAGTTCTCCAGACTGCTATTTTAACAACAATTCAGCAATCGTAGCGGCCATGACTACTAAGATTAGAAAATTATTAACTGCAAATGTCGGGATTTGAACTCAGGTTCTAGGACTGTTTGTCCTGCCCTCCAGGTTATTAGCTCAGTAGTTTAAACTGCACCTTCTCTAATCCAGTAAAAAGGAATACACTTGTCTTTGGGCCCTTTCCCAATCTACTCTGCTTTCCAGCCTGTCACATGCTTTCCCTTCATGTTCTTTCCTCCCCCCACACACCACCTCACACACTTTAGAACTTGTTTTATCTCTAACATTATATCAGCTCTGATGGAGGGTCATTGACCTGAAATACTTCATTCTCCACAGCCGTAGCCTGATCTGCTGAATACTTCTAGCACTTTCCATTTCAGGTTCTTGCAGCTTCTCAGCTCTTGAATCCCTGAATGGGCAGGGTTAGTTGTCAACCGCAAGTTATTTGAGGTTTTTTTTTCAGTTTATCATCAGGAAGCAAACTGCTGGAGAGTTAAAAAAAAATGGTGAATGGAAATTTCCAGAGCTGGCTGTTTATATCACACCATAGTCACATGACACCACTAAATGCACTTGCATACTATGCTGAACATTATCAGCCTCCAGCGGTTTAACTGGAATGGAGATAATGTGATTTTGTTTTAAAGTACCTCGTGAATAGGCAACAAATGATTCATTGCAAAATTGTCTGTTCAATATGTGTCAGTACAGGTCATTTTGGCTCCCACTGAATTTTCCCATTAATAATTAGGAACATTGGCAGTGAACGAGTGACAGGGAACAAGGTTGGTCTGGTGTGTTGTATCAAGAACAACATACAGGTCAGTAAACATAAACTCTTAACCCCACTACTCTTATGTGAATTATAATTGTGGAAAAAAAATACATACACGTGCAATTCAAATAAGGAACTTTTTGGTGGGGTGGGCAAAGGAAAACACGGACCATTTCTGATTGAAGGATATCAACACGAACCATTAACTCTTATCTCTCTCAACAGATGCTGTCTGTCAAGCTAAGACTTTTCTGCACTGCTCTGAATTGTACTTGTTTGGATAATATAAAGAAGGATAAAGTAAAAGATTAGTGTTATCAGCAAACGTGTTTCTCGTGTAAAAGCTTTCTAATTTGCAAATGGCATTTTATACTCTTGGCTCCTTCTCTTCTTTATATCATATTATTGGCAATAAACAGTCTAACTTCCCTCAGAGATTATGCCAATGAATAATTACACACCAGAGTAAGTAGAATGATGCTGAAATATTAATAAATGCCACGCGCAGTCTGCAAAATAAACTGCCTACACTTTGAGAATGAAATGTAAAAATTATTTTGAGTGTTCTGATTTTCTTTGAAAACATAAAGTTAAGTGGGACACATTTCCACAGAACCCCTCCGATGTAATGTATTGGCTTTTTCTGAATGTATCTGCCTGGCAGATAATGAATGTCAAGGAATATTTTGCATGGCTGAGAAGTGTTTTAAACATAGAACATTGAACATTACAGCACAGTATAGATTCTTCAGCCCACAGTGTTGTGCTGAACTTTTAAGTGACCCTGAAGTTCATCTAACCCTTGCCTCCCACAAAGCCTTCCATTTTTCTATCATCCACATACTTGTCTAAATGTCCCTAATATATCTGCCTATATTTGCATGCTTTGATCCAGATTTCCAGCATCTGCTGAATAACATGTCTATGAAAAGAATCTGTAGTTTCACAATAATACCGCTAGCAACACATTCCACACACCCACCCAACTGTGTAAAGGTAATCTACCTCTGACATCTCTATACTTTCCTCCAATCACCTAGCAGTTCTAAAACAAGAGAACGTCTGCAGATGCTGGAAATCCAAGTAACACACACAAAATGCTAGAGTTACCTAAAAGTTCTGAATGATGCTATTTCTGAATTTTAAAGCAGGCATTGTTTTGGACTGCTTTTTCAATACTGCTGGAAGATATTGCCCTGAAATACTAACTCTGTTCCTCTCTCCCCACGTATTACTGCATAATCCAAGATATTTTTGTTTATATTTCACATTTCCACCATCTACAATATTTTCCCATTGGGATTCTGTTGATAGCTGATACCCACTCAAATACTCTTGTTACCAGGACTCACTGGATAGAAATACTGAGCAGGAAATTTCTTTAGCCGAAAGGCAGTGGATCTGTGGAATTCATGGCCACAGAGGCTGTGGAGGCCAAGTCATTGGATATATTTAAACAGGAGGATGGTAAGAGCTTGATTGTTCAGGGCGTCAAAGGCTATATGGAGAAGGCAGAAGAATGGAGTTGCGAGGGATAATAAATCAGCCATGATGGAACAGCGGAGCAGACTTGATGGGCCGAATGGCCTATTTCTGCTCCTATACCTTCCATGGTCTTATGGAAGTACTCACTGTTCTGAATATCAGATTCAATTTCAGACTCTATTTATCACATGTACATTGAAACATACAGTGAAATGAGTCATTTGCGTTAACAACCGGCACTTCCAAGGTCGTGTTGGGGCCAGCCTGCAAGTGTCACCACACATGTGGAATGTCATATGTTAGTTTCCTGAAGCCAGTAAATTTGGTGCAGTTTCAAGACTAGAGTCTTGCCCATCATTATGACGATGTTCAACCCTAAGTTCACCAACTGAATCTCAGGAGAACCCCTTTACTTTAATTTTTGCATGCTCTATGGTAGTTAATGCAATGGCTATAGGCTGAGAACCTCCTAATGACCTATAATGAATATAATCTCATGTCAGAAACTACTATAGTTGCTTGTTTTAGTGACTTCAAAGATCATTTAAAGAGATTTAATGATATTAAAAGATCCAGAATCAGAATCAATGCATAATATAGAAGAATAAAAATTAAAAAATTTTAAAAAATTAAGTAAATCAATTACAGTATATGTATATTGAATAGATTAACAATTGTGCAAAAACAGAAATAATATATACTAAAAAAGTGAGGTATTGCTCACGGGTTCAATGTCCATTTAGGAATTGGATGGCAGAGGGGAAGAAACTGTTCCTGAGTTGCTCAGTATGTGCCTTCAGGATTCTGTACCTCCTACCCGATGGTAACAATGAGAAAAGGGCATGCCCCGGGTGCTGGAGATCTTAATAATGGATGCCGCATATCTGAGACACCGCTCCTTGAAGATGTCCTGGGTACTTTGTAGGTTAGTGCCCAAGTTGGAACCGACTAGATTTACAAACCCCGGCAGCTTCTTTCGGTCCTGTGCAGTAACTCTCCACCTCCCCCCCCCCCCCCCCCCCCATACCAGACAGTGATGCAGCCTGTCGGAATGCTCTCCACGGTACAACTATAGAAGTTTTTGAGTGTATTTGTTGACATACCAAATATCTTCAGACTCCTAATAAAGTATAGATGCTGTCTTGCCTTCTTTGTAGCTGCATCAATATGTTGGGACCAGGTTAGATCCCCAGATTTCTTGACACCTAGGAACTTGAAACTGCTCATTTTATTTATCATATGTACTTTGAAACATGTAGTAAAATGCGTGGTTAGAATCAAATCAAATCAGCGAGGATTGTGCTGGGGGAAGCCCGCACGTGTCGCCACGCTTTTGGTGTCAACATAGCAAGCTCACCACTCACCTGCATGTCATTGGAATATGGGAGGAAGTTGGATCACCCAGAGGAGTTTCACATTGACCATGGGAGAACATATGATCTCCTTGCAGATAGTGGCGGGAGATGAATCCCAATCCTACAGATGGCGCAGTAAAGCATTGTGCTAACCACTACACTATGGTGCTGATTGCAAATTAGGGGTTTAAAACCAATGTAATACCTCTTGGGAATTTCAAATTGCATTCAGCAACCTTTGAAAATGCAGAGTTAGAATTTGCATGTTACGATGAAGTGGTTCTTATTAAAACATTATTTAAGAAGTCCAAACCAGATGATTATAGACCGGTGAGCATTTAATCAGCCTTGCTGAGCTGAAGAACCTGAATGTGCTGTGCTGAACTTTGTTCTATTTTCCCCATGGGAACAGTAAGCAGAATATTACCCACCCAGTCATGTGTACGTGTATAAATGCCTTTTAAATGTCACAATTGTATCTGCTTCTATCACCTCCCATGGTTTTGTTTGCTGTTACTCTTGGCTGGTCTGGGCTGAGGTCTCAGATTAGTATCACTGACAATGTAGTGTGGACCCTTCTAGAATTCCTTTCTTATACGTTAACCTTTGGCAGTAGTTGTTTATGTATATGCTCCCTCTTTCCTTGATTTAGGGAAGAGTTTTTGGGTTAATTATTAAAAATAATTCAAACATCTCTTTTCAATGGTTTCTCTTCCTGAAAACCTACCACAGAAATAGTATAGAGAACAAAACACAAACACGAGGAAATCTGCAGATGCTGGAAATTCAAGCAACACACACAAAATGCTGGTGGAACACAGCAGGCCAGGCAGCATCTATAGGGAGAAGTACAATCGATGTTTTGGGCTGAGACCCTTCATCAGGACTAACTGAAAGAAAAGATAGTAAGAGATTTGAAAGTGAGAGAGGGAGGGGGAGATCCAAAATGATAGAAGACAGGAGGGGGAGGGATGAAGCCAAGAGCTGGAAAGTTGATTGGCAAAAGGGATACAGAGCTGGAGGAGGGAGAGGATCATGGAACAGGAGGCATAGGGAGAAAGGAAGGTGGAGGGGAGCACCAGAGGGAGATGGAGAACAGGCAAGGAGTGATTGTGAGAGGGGCAGAGCGAAGAAAAAGGGGGGAGATAAATAAACAAACAAGGGATGGGGTAATCCCTTATTTATAAAGGTGTCCATTTCCAACACCTCCCTCTCCTTTCTTGATCTTTCTGTCTCCATCTCTGGAGACGGCCTATCTACTCATATCTACTATAAGTCTACAGGCTCTCACAGCTACCTGGACTATTCCTCTTCCCGCCCTGTCTCTTCCAAAAATGCTATCCCCTTCTCACAATTCCTCCGTCTCCACCGCATCTGCTCTCAGGATGAGGCTTTTCATTCCAGGATGAAGGAGATGTCTTCCTTTTTTAAACAAAGGGGCTTCCCTTCCTCCACCATCAACTCTGCTCTCAAACGCATCTCTCCCATTTCACGCACATCTGCCCTCACCCCATCTGCCTGCCACCCCACTTGGGATAGGGTTCCCCTTGTCCTCACCTACCATCCCACCAGCCTCCAGGTCCAACATATAATTCTCCGTAACTTCTGCCACCTCCAACGGGATCCTACTACCAAGCACATCTTTCCCTCCCCCCCTTTCTGCTTTCCGCAGGGATCGTTCCCTACGCGACTCCCTTGTCCATTTGCCCCCCCCCCCCATCCCTTCCCACCGATCTCCCTCCAGGGACTTATCCTTGTAAGTGGAACAAGTGCTACACCTGCCCTTACACTTCCTCCCTCACCACCATTCAGGGCTCCAGACAGTCCTTCCAGGTGAGGTGACACTTCATCTGTAAGTCGGCTGGTGTGGTATACTGCGTCCGGTGCTCCCGGTGTGGCCTTTTATATATTGGTGAGACCCGACGCAGACTGGGAGACCATTTCGTGGAACACCTACGCTCTGTCCGCCAGAGAAAACAGGATCTCCCAGTGGCCACACGTTTTAATTCCATGTCGCATTCCCATTCTGATATGTCTATCCATGGCCTCCTCTACTGTCAAGATGAAGCCACACTCAGGTTGGAGGAACAACACCTTATATTCCGTCTGGGTAGCCTCCAACCTGATGGCATGAACACTGATTTCTCTAACTTCCGCTAATGCCCCCTCCCCTTCTTACCCCACCCCTTATTTATTTATCTATTTTCTTTTCCCTTTTTTTCTCTCTTTGCCCCTCTCACAATCACCCCTTGCCTGCTCTCCATCTCCCTCTGGTGCTCCCCTCCCCCTTTCTTTCTCCCTAGGCCCCCCGTCCCATGATGCTTTCCCTTCTCCAGCTCTGTATCCCTTTTGCCAATCAATTCTCCAGCTCTTAGCTTCATCCCTCCCCCACTCCCGTCTTCTCCTATCATTTCGGATCTCCCCCTCCCCTCCCACTTTCAAATCTCTTAGTATCTTTTCTTTCAGTTAGTCCTGACGAATGGTCTCGGCCCGAGATGTCGACTGTACTTCTTCCTATAGATGCTGCCTGGCCTGCTGCGTTCCACCAGCATTTTGTGTGTGTTGTAGAGAACAGAACAACACGTTTCAGGCCCTTCAGCCTGCGATGTTGTGCCAATCTTTTAAGCTACTCTATGATCATCTAACCCTTCCCTCCTGCACTGCCCTTCATTTTTCTATCATCCATGAGCCTATCTACGAGCTTCATGAATGCCCCGAATATATCTGCCTCTGCCAGCGGCCCAGCACCACCCAACACTCTGTGCAAAAAATACTTACCTCTGACATCCTCCCTTATACTTTCCTCCAGTCAACTTAAAATAATCATAATCATAATAATACTTTATTGATCCTGAGTGGGAGATTCTTTCGTTACAGCAGCAACATTTAAAAACACATTTAGCAGTGTGCAGACTTAACTATTAATAATTGCCTACTTGTATCAGCCATTTCTGTCTGGGGAAAAAGTCTCTGGCTGTCCACTCAGCCTATGCCTCTACTCCTCTGCAGCCTCTCTAAAGCTTCCGTATCCTTCCTTTAATTAGGCAATGAGAAGCATCAGGCTCCTGAATCATCGTGGACAGCTTCACCGACCTCTGCACTGAACTGATTCCACAATCCATAGACTCTACAACTCATGTTCTCAACATTATTTATTGTTTATTTATCATTATTATTTGTATTTTGTGTATTGGCATCATTTGCCTTCTTTTGCACATCAGTTGTTTGTCCATCTTTGTGTGTAGTTTTTCATTGATTCATATGTAAATAATAGTTTATTTAGAGACACAGTGCAGTATAGGTTCTTCCAGCACTTTAAGGAACCCCAACTTAATTCTAATCTAATCACGGGACAACTTACAATGACTATTTGACCTGCTAGTATGTCCATGGATTGTGGGAGGAAACCAGAGCACGTGGGAAAACCCAAGCATTCCATAGAGGGTATGTATTGAAACTCCTTACAGAGGATGCCAGAATTGAACTTTGAACTCCAACGCCTCGAACTGGATGAGCGTCATGCTAACTGCTACACCACCGTGGCGCTGGGTAGTACTTCTTTGTATCAATACTGAGATTGCCCGCAAGAAAATGAATCTCAGGGTTGTAAATGGTGACATAAGCATACTTTGAAAATGAATTTACTTTGAACTTTGCTCACAATTGTGGTCTAATCAGGCACTTACAGAGCTACAACACTGGAGACTCGGGAGACAGCAGCTGGTGGAATCTGGAGCAAAAGAGAAACAAGCTATTGGAAGAACTCAGCAAGCTAGACAGCAAATGTGGGGGTGGTGAGGAAGGAATTGAAATGGATGAAACTTAGAAGTTGTTATTGGGGTTGGGGATTGGAATCTATAGTTAATTTTGTGTCTATAAGTTAAGAGGCTTAAACATTATTTCTACTTCTACAGAGTGGCCACTCTTAGGTTGGAGAGGCAAAACCTCATATTGTGTCTGGATATCCCAAAATCTGAAGGCATGAACATGGATTTCTCCAACTTCTGGTAATTTTTCCATTCCTCATTCTGACTCCACTCTCACCTCTTCTCTTTTCCTCGTCTGCCCAACACCTCCCTCTAGTGCCCTTTGTGCTTCCCTTTTCTGGTCCATTCTCCTCTCCTATCAGATGAGAGCTCTCTGCCCAAAACGTTGACTTCACAGATGCTGCCTGACCTGCTGTGTTCCTCCAGCATTTTGTGTGTGTTATGCTAGGCATTATTTCAGCTGTATTTAGGAGTAAAGGCTGTATCCAGATTCAATGACACGTCACTGGGTTTACAACCCAGTGCACACAGACATTTTCTCAGGCAATCTTTGAGTCATTCATACCGTTAACGAGATACAGCGGAGGCAACAGTGGGGATAACAGACAAGCACTTTAAACTCCCTCAAGGGAAATGGGTGTTGCTGGTTACACCTTGGTGTTTTGTTCAGACTGATGAGAAATGGCCTTGGAGTGAAGTTACAACCAGTGCTTTCAGGCAAGAAGCTCCAGTCAATCGGCTCTGTGACAATGGAGAAACAGCAACTTAGATTCCCATTCTAACATGTCAATCCATGACCTCCTCTTGTGCCAAAATGTGGCCACTCTCGCATTGGGGGAACAACACCATTTGGGTAGCCTCCAACCAAACGGCATGAATATCTGTTTATACTTCCAGTAAAAAAACATTTTCCCTCCCCCTCCCCTCTTCTTCTAGTATCCACTCTGGCCCTTTCTCATCTGTCTATCACTTCCCTCAGGTTCCCTCCTCCTTCCCTTTCTCCTGTGGTCCCCTCGCTTCTCCTACAGTATCAGATTCCTTCTTCTCCAGCCTTTGACCTTTCCCAACCACCTGGCTTCACCTAACACTTTCCAACTATCCTCCTTCCTCTCTCTCCACCTTTTTATTCTGGCATCTTCTCCCTTCCTTTTCAGTCCTGATGAAGGGTTTTGGTGTGAAACATCGACTGTTTATTCACTTCCATAGATGCTGCCTGACCTACTGTGTTCCGCCAGCATTCTGTGTGGGTTGCTTTGGATTTCCAGCTTCTACAGACCTTCTTGTGTTATCGTTAGGATGGCCTAGGATGGAGAAATTGTGGGTGCTGGTGATCCAACGTTCTTTTTGTTCTTGACCTTGGCGGGAGAATCAATTGAAGTAGCCTAAATGGGTAACTGCAGTGAATTTTGTACATTGCATACATTGCAACATTTATAGTTGCGGGTGGTAATGGGGATAAGCTCCCACTACCTCTTAAATGCTCCCAATGGTGTTTGCCTCAGATAGCCTCTGACAACCAAGTCCAGCTCTTGGCCTTCACATTTGGCTTAGCTACTAAGCCTGGTGGAACTGTTTCTACTGAGAGGAGAAGGGGCAAAAACAGGTTACTGGTGCCTTAAAACCAGTTGCTTTGGGCAGATGGGGCTCATCAGCCATGGTTGACGGATCTAGGAGAAGGAAAACTCTGATCTCAGTGCTACCTTGTGACTATATAAGGGTTTGGGAGTAAACCCCAAGGGAAAAATCTGGAACTGGGGTCCTGAAGGCAGTCCTACGTAAAGAAGGCCTGGAAGATCATTGGGGACACCAGTCACCCCGACCATAAACTGTTTCAGCTGCTTCCATCTGGCAAATAGTACTGCAGCATAAAAGCCAGGACCACCAGGCTATGGGACAGCTTCGTTCTACAAACCATTCACACATGTGTACATTGCACGGAGTCATAATGCAAAGATTTTTACTCCCTCATGTTGTGAGATGGATGTAAGATTTAAATAAATTCAATTTGATTCAATTCAATTCAATGCTGACTGGCAACTCCTGTGACGCTGCTTTATCAGTCTTTGCTGTTCCTCTGGATTCTTCAGGTGAGTGGAGAGGGGGAGTTTGCTACATGAGCAACAGCTGGCTCTCCATATCGTACTGCCCAAGCTTGCGTATCTAGACAGCTAGAACACAAAATTTATGGTTGGCCCTGACTGATGGAGGCCTCACTCACTCACGTTGCATCCACAGCACTGATATGGATGTCAAGGCAAGGAGAGGCAGTGCTAGGGTAGCCTTCGTCCAGCTCAGGAATGTCTGGTGTTCCAAGAAGCTGTCATAGTGCACGACGATCAGGCTGTTCAACTCCACCGTGCAGTCAGTTATTCCATATGGGACAGAGTTGGAGGACAACAAAACTATCATTGGTTAAGTTGCTTAGGTGGAAGGATGTTACTCCGCCTACTCATGCTCAATGGCTAAGCGATGTTATGTCATGCTTAAATTTAGAGAAGATTCGTTGTTCAATTTCTGAATCAAGACAAGACTTTCTAACATCATGGGGACCCTTTTTGAATTACTTTCAAAATCTTTGATTTGTTATCAAGTACAGATGTTGGCTAATAATATGTTTTACTATATGATAAGGATTTTTTTTCCTTTTTCTTTCTTTACCAAACAGCTTTTTTTGGTAGTGGGTTTAGATTTTTTTTGTATAATAATAAAATTATTACTTTTCAATATTACGATTCAATTTAATTTACATGAATATGGGGTAATGAAACTATAAGTGTGATTCACATATATTGTAATTGATATATGATATACATCGTCCTGTACTCTGTATTCTTTTTTGTAAGAAATTAATAAAAATATTGAAAAAGAAAGTGCAGGCTTTTATTAAGAGCTGTCTGAGAAAAATCCTTTGGATTTGCTGGTGAGAAGTCATGAGCCACACCGATCTATGGCAAAGAACACACCAGCTACCAGTGGACGAAGAATTAAGGACAAGAAGTTGGAGAAGAATAGGACACATGCTACATGAGCCAGGTACCATCATCACAAGGGAAAGCGGAAGAGAGGCTGACCAAAGAACATCTGGTGAGGCGACCTTGAAGCAGACACCAAGAAGATGGGCTACACCTGGGGACCAGTTGCATGACTGGCCCAGGACAGAGGACTCCAGAGAGCAGATGTCAGTGGCCTCTGCTCCAGTAGGAGTGATGGGCTTAACCAAACTAACGAGACATTGCAACCACATTACGATAATGGTGAGCAGAGTGAAAGCTTAAAGTGGAAAATGCAACACTCCTTTCTTTCTCCTGAGGCCTCCCGTCCCATGATCCTTTCCCTTCTCCAGCTCTGTATCACTTTAGCCAATCACCTTTCCAGCTCTTAGCTTCATCCCACCACCTCCAGTCTTCTCCTATCATTTCGCATTTCCCCCTCCCCCACTACTTTCAAATCTCTTACTATCTTTCCTTTCAGTTAGTCCTGACGAAGGGTCTCTGCCCGAGATGTCGACAGCGCTTCTCCCTATAGATGCTGCCTGGCCTGCTGTGTTGCACCAGCATTTTGTGTGTGTTGTTGTACCAATCAATTGGATTGCTTTGCCCTAGCTATAACATAGGACAGTACAGAGAAGGAGCAGGCCCCTTGGCCTACCCTGTCTGTGCTAACTGTGCCAATCTAAAGCCATCCCATGGTCTGTATCTCTCTAGTCCCTGCCCATTCTGTTTAAGTGCCTCTTAAATGCCACTGTCATTGCCATCACCAGCCCTGGAAGCAAATTCCAGGCAACTATCATTTTCTGTGTTTAAATAAAACTTGCCTTGTAAATTTCCTTTAAAATTTCCCCCTACCTCCTTGAAGTATTTGATATTTCCACCCAGGAAAAAGACTCTGCCTTTCTACCTTGCCTTTCATGATTTTGTATGCTTCTATCAGGTAGTCCTCCAGTCTCTGATGCTCCAGAGAAATCAATCCAATATTGTATACATCCTCTTCTTATAACTAATGTGTTCCAGCAAGACAACATAAGACCAATCAGCCCATCAAGCCATTTGATCATGACTGATTTATTAGCCCTCTCAAACCCATTCTCCTGTCTTCTCTCAGTAACCTTTGGCATCTTTACTTGTGAAGAACCTAGCAACCTCTGCCCTAAATATACCCAATGACTTGACCACCTCAGCCATCTGTAGCAATGAATTCCACAGACTCACCACCCTCTGGCTAAAGAACATTTTCCTCATCTCTGTTCTAAATGGACGTCTCTCTATGGGTGCGCGCTCTGGTCCTAGACTCACCCATCATAGGACATCCTCTCCATATCCACTCTAGCCAAACCATTCAATATTTGATAGGTTTCAATGAGATCCCCCCTCATTCTTCTAAACTCCAGTGAGTACAGGCCCAGAGCCATCAAATGTTCCTCATATGTTAACCCTTTCATTTCTTGGGATCATTCTCGTGAACCTCTTCTGCACTCTCTCTGAAGCCTCCACATTCTTTCTATAGTGTGGTGACCAGAACTGCTCACATTATTGCAAATGCAGCCTAACCAATGTTTTATACAACTGCAACATGCCTTTGCTACAGAAGTGGTTTGTCATTGCCTTCTTCTGGGCGGTGTCTTTACAAGACGGGTGACCCCAGCCATTATCAATACTCTTCAGAGATTGTCTGCCTGGTGTCAGTGGTCGCATAACCAGGACTTGCGATATGCACCAGCTGCTCATACGACCATCCACCACCTGCTCCACAGCTTCACATTACCCTGGTTGGGGAGTGGTGCTAAGCAGGTGCTCTACCTTGCTCAAAGTTGACCAGCAGGCTAGTAGAGGGAAGGAGTGCCTTCGGCCCTCTTTGGTATAGACGTATCTCCACGCATCCATTTACTATATTACTGGTTGGTATTAAAATTTGTGAGTATTATGGGAATGACACTTATCCAGGAAAACGAAGTCAGGTCCAGATGTCGAGGCCTGGTTGCTGGAGCCTGGGTCTGCGAGACCGCTGGGAATGTTGCTGCTCAGTGTCTGAGAATCCTTGAGTCCACTGTGGGCCAAAGAAGATGGCTTGTCTTGTGGTTGGAGAGCTGTGTTTGTGCGTAGGTGGGTGATTGGGAACTTGTTTCCCTGTTGTTGCTTTGTCAATTGGTACATTCTGTTTTGTTGCATTCTGTGTTGCTCTGCCAAGCATTGTGGGCATGCTATGTTCAAAGTTCAAAGTACATTCATTATCAAAGAACGTGTACAGAATACAGCTCTGAGATCCATCTTCCCGCAGACAGCCTGGAAACAAAGAAACACCTTGAAACTCGTTCAAGAAAACTTCAAACACCCAGTATGTATAAAAAGAACAGATTGTGCAAATAGCGAAAAGGAAGCGAACAACACAAAGAATATTAAAGATCAAACTGGTAGCGTTCTGTTTTGTTCATTTCAGCAGCTCACCACTAGCCAATGTAAGCCTCTTGGCAATTCTTCACTGAAGTGCTCCAGTCCACACTGATCGCCCCGATCAAGCCACACAAAGGCAGCAGTAACAAAGCGTATTCAGAGCCTCGTAGTCCCTAGAATAAGTCCCACAGGCTCGTAGCTCAACCCTGGCAATGTGGATCCCAAGACTCCTGCACTTTCCTCTGACAGCAGCTAGCGAGAGGAAAAGGAATGCTGGCTGAATGCAGGCAGACAGCAACACGGGAGAATTGCACCTGGTACACCCATGGGTGTGTTGGTTGCTAACACAAGTGACACATTTCACTGTATGTTCCAATGTACATGTAATAAATAAATCTGAAGAGCAATTATTACTTCTGAATCATGTAGATAATGTAAATGCTTTGGGAAATGAGAAGGTGAATCATATATGACAAAACATCTATCTTTTGACTATCTCTTGTCTCCACAGTACTTGTGCTGTCGGCCTGATTGTTTGTATCAATGATGGTCCCTCTTTCCTAAGAAAGAGTTTTTAGAAATTTGGTGATGGTCATGACAATGCGTTTTATAGAAAAATTAGTTAGATCTAGTCTTGTTGGAGGTGTTCTTCAATATTTTATTTAGAGATGCAGCATGGAATAGGCCATCCAGTTATTTGGCCCGTGCTGCCAAGCAGCTTAGCAATTTAACCCTAGCCTAAACAACTAATTACAATGACCAGTCGTCAGGTTGCTGGAGCAGGGATCCCATTGCAGACCCGGTACTGTGCACACAATGATATTAATTGAGTAACAAATCCCAAGGTGCAAACAAAGTCGGCGACAAAGTTCAGATACAGATCAAAACATCCAGGGAAATCCAAAAACCAGAATTGGGAAAAAGGCAGAGTCGATATTCAGACAGAGAGAATACAGATACGAATGCTGGACCAACTCAGGAAAATTCACTGGCACAATCTGGCAACAAACGGGCGAAAACCCAGGACTGAAATACACTGAGCAATAAACAGAGAGGCAGATGATAGTTGGAACACAATGAGACACACGTAACAATGAGAAACAGGTGAGGCTGGAGTACTCAGTAATACAGGGGCCGGAGTAGAGCAGGAGTGGGGACAGCAGCGCATCTGATGGCTAGGGGGAAAACACACAAAAAAACAAAGTTCAACTGAAGGTACTGACACCAGTTAAGACCTTAAGACCATAAGCTATAGGAGCAGAATTAGGACATTTAGTCTAATTTCATCATGGCTGATTCAATTTTCATCTCAGCCCCAATTTCCTGCCTTCTCCTCATATCCCTTCATGCCCTGACCAATCAAGAATCTATCAACCTCAGCCTTAAGTATGCAGAATGACTTAGCCTGCTCAGCAGTCTGTGCCAAAGAATTTCACAGATTCACCACTCTCTTGCCAAATAAATTCCTCCTCATCTCTGTTACAACAGGACACTCCTCTGTTCTGAGGCTGTGTTCTCTGGTCTTACACTCTCCCAGCACAGGAAGTATCCACTCCACATCAACTCTATCAAGACCTTTCATCGTTCAATAGGTTTCAATGAGGTTCCCCCTCATTCTTCCGAATTCTAGTGCATACAGACCCAGAGTCATCAAGTGCTCTTCATAAAACAAGCCATTCAATCCTGGAATCATTTTTGTGAACATCCTTTGAAGCCTCTCCAGTTTCAATGCATCCTTTCTAAGATAAGGGGCCCAAATCTGCTCACAATACTCCAAGTGAGGCCTCACCAGTGTTTTATGATATTTTAACATTACATCCTTGCTTTTATATTTTAGTCCTCTTGAAATGAATCCTAACATTGCATTTGCCTTCCTCATCACAGACTCAACCTGCAAATTAACCTTTGGCAATCCTACATAAGGACTCTCAAGTAATTTTGTACCTCAATTTTTTGTATTTTTCTCCACTTAGAAAATAGTCAACCCTTTCAATTCTTCTACCAAAGTGCATGACCATACACTTCCCAACATTGTATTCCATCTGCCAGTTCTTTGCTCAATCTCCTAATCTGTCTGTCCTTCTGTAACTTCTCTACTTCCTCAAAAACTACATGCTCCTCCACCTATCTTCATATTATCTGTAAAACTTTCAATAAAGCCAGCAATTCCATCATCCAAATCATTGACATATAATGTAAAAGGAATCAGTCCCAACACAGAGTCCTGTGGGACACCACTAGTTACTGGCAGCCAGCCAGAAAAAGCCTCCTAAGTTCCCACACTTTGCCTCCTGCCATTCGGCCACTGCTTTATCCATGCTATATTCCTTTCTGTAATACTATGGCTTGTAGCTTGTTAAACAGCCTCATGTGTGGCACCTTGTCAAAGGCCTTTTTCTATCCTGCTTATTAGGCAAGATTTTCCCTTGAGGAAGCCAGGCTGATTACAGCCTATTTTATCAAATGCCTCCAGGTGCCCTGAAACCTCATCCTTAATAATCAACTCCAATATATTCCCAAGCTTGTGTAGACTGGGAACACAGGCTATATGAATCCATCAGGCAGACGCAGCATGGATTCAGCAGAGGCAGGTCCTGTTTGACAAACTTACTGGAGTTCTTCGAGGATATAATGAGCGCAGTGGATAGAGGGGAACAGTTTGAAGTTACTTATTTGGATTTCCAGAAGGTGTTTGATAAGGTGCCACAAAAAAGACTTATCCATAAGATAAAGATGCATAGAGTTGGGGGTGATGTGTTAGCATGGATAGAGGATTGGTTACCTAATGGAAAGCAGAGAGTTGGGATACATGGGTGTTACTCTGGGTGGCAATCAGTGGTGAGCGGTGTGCTGCAGGGGTTGGTGCTGGGCCCGCATCTGTTCACCATATACATTAACGACCTGGAAGAGGGGACTGCGTGTAGTGTACCTAAGTTTGCTGATGATACTAAATTGAGTGGAAAAGCAAAATTGTACGGAAGATATGGAGAGTCTGCAGAGAGATATAGATAGGTTAATTGAGTGGGCAAGGATCTGACAGATGGAGTACAATGTTGGATTGAACTAAAGAGCGGGGAGGCTATAATGCAACTGTACAGGGTACTGGTGAGGCCACACCTGAAGTACTGCTTGCAGTTCTTGTCTTCTTACTTGAGGAAGGATATACTGGCTTTGGCGATGGTGCAGAGGAGGTTCACCAGGTTGATTCCAGAGGTGAGGGGGTTAGACTATGAGGAAAGATTGAGTTGCTTGAGAATGTACTCGCTGGAATTCAGAAGAATGAGAGGAGAGCTTATAGAAACATATAAAATTTGAAAGGATAGATAAGATAGAGGCAGAAAAGTTGTTTCCACTGGTGGGTGAGACTAGAACTAGAGTAGATTTAGGGTGGAGATGAGGAGGAATTGCTTTTTCCAGAGAGTGCTGAAATCAATGGAACTCTCTACCCAATGAAGCAGAGGAGGCTACCTCAGTAGATATATTTAAGACAAAGTTGGATTGATTTTTGCATAGTAGAGGAATTAAGGGTTAATGGAAAAATGCAGGTAGGTGGAGATGAGTCCATGGCCAGGTCTGCTTTGATCTTATTGAATGGTGGAGCAGGCTCAACAGGCCGGATGGCCTACTCCTGCTCCTATTTCTTATGTTCTCATGTTCACTGAGGTCAGATGAATTCTTCTTGAAGAGTGGAGCAACATTTGTAATTTTCCAGTCTTCCAGGACAATTCCAGAATCTAGTGATTCTTTAAAGATCATTGCTAATGTCTCCAAAATTACTTCAGCCACCTCTTTCACATCTTTGGGGTATACAACATCTGATCAAGATGACTAAATGACCATCAAACCTCTCAGTTTCCCAAGAACCTTCTCGCTAGTTATGGTAACTTCACACACTTCATTCCTCCTGACACCTGGAATTTCCAGTATACTGCTAATGTCTTCCACAGTGAAGACTTGTGCAAGATATTTATTCAGTTCATCTGCCATTTCCTTGTCCCCTGTTACTGCCTCTCCATCATCATTTTCCAGCAGTCCAATACCCACTCCCATCTCTCTTTTACACTTTATGTAACTAAAGAAACTTTTGATATCCTAGAAACATCTAAATATAGAAACATAGAAAACCTACAGCACAATACAGGCCCTTTGACCCACAATGTTGTGCCAGGAAGGCCTTTCCCCCTATTCCCCCCCAACAGTACTCTCTTGTATCAGACTCTTGCCTTTCCCTCCTGACTGTTACCCACTTACCTGTCTCCCAAGGCTCCGGTGTGACTACTTGGCTCTGGCTCCTCTCTATCACCTCCTCACGTTCCCTGATCAGACGAAGGTCATTGAGTTGATCTCCAGATCCCTAACCTGGTCCCTAAGAAGCTGCAGCTCGACACATTTGGCTCAGATGTGGCCGTCCGGGGGGCTGGGAGTCTCCCTGGCTTCCCACATATGAGACCCAGTACAGAACTCCGGTCTCACAGACATGCTTCCTGTTTCTATTCCTCCCAGGTAACTTACCTCTCCTTGACTCGATATCACTGAAAACCGAATGAACCAAAGCCCTACCACTCTGCCTCATATCACTTCTTTGATGACCTCTTTAACATTACTGGCTGGCTTACTTTTGCATTCCATTTTTGCCTTCTTAATGACCTTTTTAGTTGGTATTTTACTTCTTCTGTTGGTATTTGACAGCTTCCCAATCCTCTGACTTCTTACTAGTTTTTGCTCTATTATATACTCTCTCTTTGGATTTTATGTTGGCTTTGGAATGAAAAACACGATCTGCCCATGCAGCCCCGTGGACATGAATTGTCACCAATGTCGCCTACTGAAGCGTAGTGGGAGCTGGAACATCGATGACAGTGAGAGAGGCTGTCGAAATTAGCCTACTAACCAGAGCACCCGGGGAAACCCACATGCACAAGGGAAGGAACGAGCAAACTTGCCTCCGGAGTACTCTGAACTCCGACACCCCAAGCCGTAATAGCATCGCGCTAGCCAACACGCGTCTGCGTAGTTTTAATTGCTTGACACACATGTAGTTATGTCAGCACAAAGCTGAGTGATGTGCAGGCTATTTTTGAAGTGGGCTGGTCCTGAGGGACTTTGAGTGGAATGCAATCGCTAGGGTATTGATTCACCAACAGAGAGGGGGTGGTGATAAAGTTTCTTTGTGTTTCACTTTTTTTTTTACAATATTTTTATTCAGGAGAAAAAAAACAAGATTTACAGAGTGCAACACATAGATACATCTCAACATAACTTGTGTACATTCATATATTGTAATAAAATTGATCAAAATGTTATAGCATAACACAAAGGTATACCACTCTGTAATCAAAAATTTAAAGATAAGTCATACATCATAAAAAAATTTATATATAAAAAAAGTCAACCCCCTACCTACTACCAAAGAAAAAAGCTGATGGATGATAATGGATAATTAGGAAAAAAAACATATTCACTTAAGAAGAGAAGATAAAAATATACATAAAAGTCTGTGTACTGTTAAACTTTATAAATTGGAAAAGTAATTTAGGAAAGGTCCCCAACTATCATAAAAAGATTGTTTCAAATTTAAGACTGATTAAGAGGATCTTTTCTAAATTTAAATAAGACATAATATCACAAAGCCATTGAAGATGTGTAGGAGGGGTAGACTCCTTCCATTTAAGCAAGATTGCTCTTTTTACTAAAAGAGAGGTAAAAACTAAAACCTGTAGGTTAGGAGTATTTAAAGTTATATCTTCATTTGCAATAATACCAAACAAGGCAGTAAGGGGATTTGGGTCAAATTGGATCCTAAAAAGTTGTGAGAAGGTATGGAATACTTCCTGCCAAAACTTTTCAATTTTAGGGCAAAACCAAAACATATGAATTAAAGAGGCATCAGCAGAGTTGCATTTATTACAAAGTGGAGAAACATTCGAGTAAAAACTGGAGAGCTTCTGTTTAGAAATGTAAGCTCTATGAACCACTTTAAATTGTAGAAGAGAATGACGAGCACAGAAAGATGATTTATTAACCCGTTTAAGAATTTTATTCCATCTATCTTCAGAAATCTGGCAATTTAGGTCATCCTCTCAAGCTTTTTTTATTTTATCTAAAAAGTCTTGTCTAGAATCAATCAACAAGTTATAGATACCGGTAATAGAACCATTAACAAAAGGTTTTAAATTTAAAAGATCGTCCAGTAAATTTTTATCAGGACCTATAGGAAAAGTAGCTAATTGTAGTAGATTCTCACAGCACCTGCGTGTACAGGAGGTGGGGTTGGTGAGTGGCTGGATCTCCTTTTCCCCTAGACATATACCAGCCTGTTGGGTAAGTGTTACACTAGTTTTTGCTCTATTATATACTCTCTCTTTGGATTTTATGTTGGCTTTGGAATGAAAAACACTATCTGCCCATGCAGCCCCGTGGACATGAATTGTCACCAATGTCGCCTACTGAAGCGTAGTGGGAGCTGGAACATTGATGACAGTGAGAGAGGCTGATGAAATTAGCCTACTAACCAGAGCACCCAGGGGAAACCCACATGCACAAGGGAAGGAACGAGCAAACTTGCCTCCAGAGAACTCTGAACTCCGACACCCCAAGCCGTAATAGTGTTGCGCTAGCCAACACGTGTCTGCGTAGTTTTAATTGCTTGACACACATGTAGTTATGTCAGCACAAAGCTGAGTGATGTGCAGGCTATTTTTGAAGTGGGCTGGTCCTGAGGGACTTGGAGTGGAATGCAGTCGCTAGGGTATTGATTCACCAACAGAGAGGGGGTGGTGATAAAGTTTCTTTGTGTTTCACTTTATTGAATTTCATCACGTCCCGTTGACAGAGCTGGGTGTGCCTTTGCTTTTTTTGGCTCCTAAATCAATGCCAGTCTAAATTTATTCTTATATCTGTCTGTCACAACTGTGTGATATTTAAAAAGTCAACAACACTGGAATAGTTTTGAATTGTATATGGAGATGGTTAAGTGTGGAGGGCAGATTTCCAACTCATTGTTTCCCTTTTAATCATGATCTAGTTTTGTTACCGTCTCACCATTAACTGAGGCCCTCCATTGGTCGAGGTCAACCATGGATGTTGTTTCTGAGCTGTCTAGATACTCAAGCCTAGGATGTATGATACGGAGAGCAAGCTGTTGCTCATGTAGCAAGCTCCCCCTCTCCGCGCATCTGATGAACCCAAAGGAACGGCAGAAACCGATATAGTTTAGCGCCAGTGGCATCGCAGGAGTTGCCAGTCAGTGTTGACCTCAACATAGGTCTGCCTTAGGGACTCCAGCTCTGGAGTGTTCCTTGGGGTCTGCTCCCGAAGCCTTCCCCAAGAGTGGGTATAGTGGCAAGGCAGCAGAGTTTTTCTTCTCATAGATGAGCTGCCAACCACTGCTGACCAACCCCAACTACCCAAAGTGACTGTTTGAAGGCACCTGTAACCTATCTTTTCCCCTTCTCCTGTACGTAGAAACAGTTCCGCTGGGCTTCATAGCTAAGCCACAAGAGAAGTCCATTACTGATTCTACATTATATTCTGTATTTGTTGCATAGAGAGATTTGGGGTGGAGGCCTTTGGAATAAGGAACACTATAGTGATGTGTTATATATCTGTCCCTTTTGTTAATTATTGAAGAAGAACCAGGAAACATAGATGGAAAAAAGGACTACAAATATTTATAACATTTGTAGATCAAGTCAAGTCATTTTTATTGTCATTTCAACCATAACTGCTATGTACAGTAAACAGTAAAAATGAGACAACGTTTTTCAGGACCATGGTGTTACATGACACAGTACAAAAACTAGACTGAACTATGTAAAAAACTACAAAGAGAGAAAAAAAACACAACTACACTAGACTACAGACCTACCCAGGACTGCATGAAGTGCACAAAACAGTGCAGGCATTACAATAAATAATAAACAGGACAATAGGGCAGTCCAGGCTCTGGGTATTGAGGAGTCTGATAGCTTGGGGGAAGAAACTGTTACACAGTCTGGTCGTGAGAGCCCGAATGCTTTGGTGCCTTTTCCCAGATGGCAGGAGGGAGAAGAGTTTGTATGAGGGGTGCGTGGGGTCCTTCATAAAGCTGTTTGCTTTGCGGATGCAGCGTGTGGTGTAAATGTCCGTGATGGCGGGAAGAGAGACCCCGATGATCTTCTCAGCTGACCTCACTATCCGCTGCAGGGTCTTGCGATCAGAAATGGTGCAACTTCTGAACCAGGCAGTGATGCAGCTGCTCAGGATACTCTCAATACAACCCCTGTAGAATGTGATGAGGATGGGGGTTGGGAGATGGACTTTCCTCAGTCTTCACAGAAAGTAGAGACACTACTGGGCTTTCTTTGCTATGGAGCTGGTGTAGAGGGACGAGGTGAGATTTTCTGCCAGGTGAACACCAAGGAATTTGGTGCTCTTAACAATCTCTAACAAAGAGCCTTCGATGTTCAGTGGAGCGAGGTTGCTCCGTGCCCTCCTGAAGTCAACAACCATCTCTTTTGCTTTGTTCACATTCAGAGACAGGTTGTTGGCTCTGCACCAGTCTGTTAGCCACTGCACCTCCTCTCTGTAAGCTGACTCATCGTTCTTGCTGATGAGACCCACCATGGTCATGTCATCGGTGAACTTGATGATATGGTTCGAGCTGTGTGTTGCAGCACAGTCGTGGGTCAGCAGAGTGAACAGCAGTGGACTGAGCACACAGCCCTGGGAAGCCCCTGTGCTCAGTGTGATGGTGTTGGAGATGCTGCTCCTGATCCAGACTGACTGAGGTCTCCCAGTCAGGAAGTCTAGGATCCAGTTGCAGAGGGAGGTGTTCAGGCCCAGTAGGCTCAGCTTTCCAATCAGTTTCTGAGGGATGACTGTAGATCTTTGATCTACAGCGACACTGAAAAACTGCAGTTCTGCATGACAGCGTGTTCCTGTTCTTGGAACTCGCCAATTGGCCACATTTCGGTATGTCTGGGTTCAGTCTGAAGTTGGACGACTTCAAGGCCTGCACGACCCTGTGGACATGACTTCTCACTGATGTCATTGTGGTGAACTACATATACCTGTCTGGACACGCACCCCTCTGCTGACTGCTCCTGTGGCTCCTCCCACGAACCCTGGTATAAAGGCAATTGGAGACACGGCCCCGGCCTCAGTCTCCAGGGTGTAGTGTGGTGGTCAATTGCTGCTTGTTCTTTCTTCCAGCCAATAAAAGCCTATACCTTGCCTCACATCTCCGAGAGTTATTAATGGTGCATCAGTCGTGTACTGAAGCTGGAACATCGAAGACTGTATGAGTGACTGTCAGAAGGCCCTGCACTCGGTAATCGATTTACTGACTCTCGAGTTGGTGAACTCAGAGTGAAAAAGCAACGCTTCAAACTGACTGTGACAATGAAATAGCAACTGTTGTCTCCCCTGTCACTGTGGAAGCAGTGATATCTGTCTTTCCTTTGTTAGAGAGAGAGAGAGAGAGAGAAAGAGAGAGAGAGAGAGAAAGAGAGAGAGAGAGAGAGAGAGAGAGGGAGAGAGAGGGAGAGAGAGAGAGAGAGTGAGCCTGTGGGATGTCGAAACGTTGGAGTGAACAGTTGGTTTTTGATGGACCGTAGACCATGATGTCTCTTTGGGGGCTTTGCTGGTGCTTGTATGGCGGGTGGTGGGAGTGCTGATGTTTCATGCTAGAATAAGTTGTGGGGGGAGGTTGATGCTGCTTGTGTCTGGGCAGGGAGCAGGGGCTTTGGGGTCCTTACATTTTTTTCTATCATTCATTCTTTGGGTGTTTTTCTTCTGTGGAGAGTAAGAGTTCTAGGTTGTATATTGTATACATTCTCTGATATTAAATGGAACCACTGAACCATTGAACTATTGAACACATGTTCTAACTTACAGCTACAGGATTATAATGGCTACATCTTTTGGACTAGGAATCTGCAGCTTGTGTGACGAGAGACCTTGACATGGAGCGTCTAAACCCTGGAAGCTGGTGCAGTTGGGTACGTCTTGTAACAGCCTGAAGTGACGGTCCAGTGATATGAGTTCAATTAATACAGTTCCCTCACTCATCATGCTGTTCTGACCAGATTCAGGTTTGTTATCACTGATATATGTCGTGAAGTTTGGAGGCCATGGACAGCTATGTTAGAATGGGAAAGGGGAATCGAAAGTCTTGTGGCACCAATACAATGTTCGTTCGTTATGTGCCGTGTCATGTGATGTTGGGATCATGGTCTTTCCATGACCATGATGGTTCTTGACAAATTCTTCAGTAGAAATGGCTTGCCATTGTCTTCTTCTGGGCAGTGTCTTTACAAGACGGGTGACCCCAGCCATTACTGATCTTCTTCAGAGATCAGAGACAGAGATTGTCTGTCTGGTGTCAGTGGTTGCACAACCGTGATTTGCACAAGCTTCTCCCATGGCTTCACGTGACCCTGATCAGGGGCTAAGCAGGTGCTACACCTTGCCCAAGGGTGACCTGCAGGCTAGCGGAGAGAAGGCGTGTCTTACACCTCATTTGGTAAAGATGAATCTCCACTCCAACACCCTAGTACAATGTAAGATATAAAATTACTAGAAGTTACGATAAGAAGTAAAATAAATAGATAGTGCAAAAGAGGAACAGGGAGATAAACTACAATTTCTTTGCCTAGTACTTCCTGCCCTCCTGGTCAGTACTAATCACTGTAGTTTTGGCAGATTGTTGCACACCAGTTTGCTCTTGCTTCTTGTCCTCTGGACAAGGCTGCAGCACCTCAGACATCTTCCACTGGGAAGGAGCCACAGGAGCCCGAAGGAAGATGTCTTACATTGTTCTGCTGCCACAAAAAAATTCGATTTCCCATTCCCATTCTGACATGTCTGTCCATGGTCTCCTCTACTGCCACAGTGAGGTCTCTCTCAGGACAGAGGAGCAACACCACATTTTGCATCTCCAGCCTGATGGCATGAACGTCAAGTTTTCCAACTTCCAGTAGTCTCTCCCTCTTTTTGTCTTCTCTCTTTTTCTATTCCCTGTTCTGGCTCCCCTCTCAGCCCTTCTCCTCACCTGCCCAACGCCTCCCTGTGGTGCCCCTCCTCCATTTCTCCCATGCTCTATTGTGCTTTCCTATCAGATTTCCTCTTCTTCAGCCCTTTATCTCTTCTGCCTATCCCCTCGCAGCTTCTTACCTCACCACCCCTCCCCCACCCATAAACCTTTCCCTTCACCTAGCTTCACCTATTACCTGCCAGGTTGTCCTTCCTACCCCTGTCTTCTTAATCTGGCTTCTGCCCCTTTCCTTTCCAGTCCTAGTGAGGAGTCTTGGCCGGAATCATTCATTGTTTGTTCCTCTCCATAGATGTTGCCCGATTTGCTGAGTCCCTCCAGCTTTTCGTGTGTGTTGCTTCACACTGCATGCCGGTGATAAGAAGCCTGTTTCTGATTCTGACCATGTGCTCAGGTGTCCTACTTTTATAAAGTTTGTCGACCAGCCGCACATTCACACTATATCCATTTCTGGGCGTTGGACGTTAACTTGCTGTTTCACTTGAATCATGATGAATGCCAAGTTTGCTTGGTGTTCTGATGTAATGTGCAAGGAGCCAATGGTACCCCTGAGACATCACCAGGAAGAAGAACCCGAGTTTCTAATTACTCTGCCATTTACCATCATGAAGGAAAGTTGGCACAAATTCTGCCCTGGGAAGCAATTCCCCCATCTCCTTTCCTACAATTTATGAGCAGAAGACTGTAATCAAAGTTAAAGAAATTTTTTATTATCAAAGCAGATACATATATATTACCATAAGCTGGCTCGAGATTCATTTCATTGAAAGTGTTTGTTTATTTATTTGGAAATACAGTGCAGAACAGCCACCTTCTGGCCCAATAAGCTGCACTACCTAGCAACACACCTATGTAACCCCAGCCTAATCACAGGACAATTAACAATTAGTCTTTGGACTCTGGGAGGAAACCGGAGCAGCCAGAGGAAAAGCAAGCGCTCACAGGAAAGGCTTACAAACTTTTCACAGACAGCCTTGGAACTGAACTCCAAACTCTGATGCCTTGAGCTGTAATAGCATTGCTCTAAGATATGCTAATGTGTTGCTCAAATTTACAAGAAAATAAAATAGAATGTGCAAAGGATAATGAAGACTGACAACTACTGTGCTTAAAAGGACAAATTATGCAAATAAAAAAATACTGGGAGCAGGAGTTGCAAAGCATCCTTCAAAGTGAGTTTTGAGGTCATAGAATCAATTCAGCATAGTGGGGAGTGAAGTTATCCACGCTGGTTCAGGAGCCTGATGGTTGTAGTGAGAAGAGAGCATGGCCTGGATAGTGGAGGTCCTTGATGATCGATGCTGCTTTCTTGAGGCAGTGCTCCATGTTGATGTGCTCAGTGGTGGGACGGGGTGGGGTTGGTCAACTGCATTATGGTTAATTAGGAGTAAACGTGCCTTGCATCCATTGGGGTGGGTGCCTGCCAAACCAAGAGATCTTCTTCAAGGAAAATTCAGATACTTGTTCCCACTGCCTGAGTTAACCAGAACCTGTTGATTTTTGTCAAGAAAGGTAAATGTCTTTATTGAATGTGCAGTCAATTGCATCCAGTGCAACTCAGCCTTATTTCTGCTTCTCTGGGCAAATGTCCAAGCCTTGGGAAATCCGTGCTGAGGATGTAATGTTTCAACCTAAGTAAAATTTGATTCAAAAACAGCTCCTTATTGCCTCCCTGATGCACCATCAATAACTCACGCTGAGACTTAGGAAGTGAGATATCGGCTTTTATTGACTGGAAGAATAAACAGCACTACATCCTGGGGAAAATGAGGGAGAGCAGCAGCCCACAGTCGCCTTTATACAGGGGTCTGTGGGAGGAGCCACAGGAGCAGTCAGCAGGGGGTCTGTGGGAGGAGCCACAGGAGCAGTCAGCGGGGGTCTGTGGGAGGAGCCACAGGAGCAGTCAGCGGGGGTCTGTGGGAGGAGCCACAGGAGCAGTAAGCAGGGGTCAGTGGGAGGAGCCACAGGAGCAGTCAGCGGGGGTCTGTGGGAGGAGCCACAGGAGCAGTCAGCAGGGGTCTGTGGGAGGAGCCACAGGAGCAGTCAGCAGGGGGTCTGTGGGAGGAGCCACAGGAGCAGTCAGCAGGGGTCTGTGGGAGGAGCCACAGGAGCAGTCAGCAGGGGTCTGTGGGAGGAGCCACAGGAGCAGTGGGTCTGTGGGAGGAGCCACAGGAGCAGTCAGCGGGGGTCTGTGGGAGGAGCCACAGGAGCAGTCAGCAGGGGTCTGTGGGAGGAGCCACAGGAGCAGTCAGCGGGGGGGTCTGTGGGAGGAGTCAGCAGGGGTCTGTGGGAGGAGCCACAGGAGCAGTCAGTGGGGGTCAGTGGGAGGAGCCACAGGAGCAGTCAGCAGGGGTCAGTGGGAGGAGCCACAGGAGCAGTCAGCAGGGGGTCTGTGGGAGGAGCCACAGGAGCAGTCAGCGGGGGTCTGTGGGAGGAGTCACAGGAGCAGTCAGCAGGGGGGGTCTGTGGGAGGAGCCACAGGAGCAGTCAGCAGGGGTCTGTGGGAGGAACCACAGGAGGAGTCAGCAGGGGTCTGTGGGAGGAGCCACAGGAGCAGTCAGACAGGTATATCTAGTTCACCACACTCCCATGGACATTAATTATAGTGGTGTAACATCAGTGTGGCATCCTGAGACCTGAATCATTGGGCCAGAAGCGTGAGTTGAAATCCCACCAGGGCAGCGAGGAATTTAATTGTTCTTTGTAATTGAGTGAATCCAGGATGAAAAGCTGGTATCAGGAATGGTTCCAGGCAGTCCAGGAAGGTACACGAGGCCCAGGTGTTCTGGACTAAAGTTGAATCAAAGAAGGATGCTTGACAACTGTGGCAGGACTTGAAAACTATCACCTCCTACAAAGTAAAACCAAGCAGCATAAAGGACAATAAGGTTTTGCTCCCAGCTGAGCCTAATGCCCTTTATGCTCACTTTGAATGGCAGAACATGGAGGCAACTTCACAAACACCCCCCCCCCCTCCAGCCCCACAGCTCCCAATGATCTCAGTCTCTGAGGCTGATGTGAAAGCGTCCTTTAGGATGCCCTTTATTGACTACAGCTCAGCATCCAATATATCATTCCCAGGAAACTAATCAATAAGTTCCAAGACCAGGCTTCATTACCTCCCTATGCAACTGGATCCTCAACTTCCTCACTGGCAGACCCCAGTCAGTACTTATTATCAACAACATCTCCTCCACGTTCACCATCAGCTGGGCGCCACAAGGCTGTGTGCTTAGCTCCCTGCTCTACTCACTTTATACCTATGAATGGGTGGCTAAGTACAGCTCCACCGCTGTAATTAAGTTTGCTGATGACACCACAGTTGTTGGGCAAATCAAAGGTGGTGATGAATCAGTATTTAGGAAGGAAATGGACAATCTGGCTAAATGGTGCTGTGACAACTTGTCACTTGATGTTAGCAAAACCAAAATGATCCATGAGCCAGTCTTCATTAGAGGAACAGAGGCGAAGGTGGTCAGTAGCTTTAAATTCCTTGGCACTATCATATCTGAGGATCTGTCCTTGCACAAGCACACAAGTGACATCATATAAAAGGCACAATAACATCCCTACTTTCTTAGAAGTTTGCGTGGTTTTAGCACATCAACATAAACTTTGACAAACTTCTATAGATACAGAGTGGAGAGTATCTTAACTGGTTGCACCATGGCTTGGTATGGAAATGCAGTTGTCCTGGAATGGAAAAGACAACAGAAATCGATGTCCATCACAGGCAAAGCCCTCCCACCACTGAGCACACTTACAAGGAACACTGCCACAAGAAAGCAGAATCCATCTTCAAAGACCCCACCATCCAGGCTATGCTGTCTTCTCGCTACATACTACCATTGGGCAGGAGGTACAGAAGCCTTCAGTCCCACACCACCAGGTTCAGAAACAGCCATTACTCTACAACCATCAGACTCCTGAACCAGCATGGATAACTTCACTCAGTTCAACTCTGAACTGACTCCACAATCCATGGACTTATTTTCAAGGAGTTTATGGCTTGCGTTCTCAGTATAATTTTCTATTTGTCTTCTTTTGCACATTGGTTGTTTGTCAGTTTTTGTTTATGTATAGTGTTTCATAAATTCAATTGTATTTATTTTCCTGTAAGTGCCCAGAAAAAAGAAGAATTTCAAGGCAGTGCTGTGTATGGTAACATATACATACTTTGTAATAATTTTTAATTTGAACTTTGAACTGTGAATGGGGACCATAACCACTGCTAGATTATTGGATCATTCATATTCTTCAGGGGAGAAAGTCTCCAGTCCTTATTCAATATGTGAGACCCTTGTGACATGGTGGCATAGTGGTTAACATAGCACCGTATCGTACCAGCGACCCAGGTTCTATTCCACCTGCTGCCTGTAAGGAGCTTGTATGTTCTCCCTGTGACCGCATGTGTTTCCTCCAAGTGCTCTGGTTTCCTCCCAAAGTCTAAAGACAGTTGGTAGGTGAATTGGTCATTGTAAATTGTTCCATGATTTGGCATGGATTAAATCAGGGGATATCCAAGCAACACACACAAAATGCTGGAGGAACTCGTCCGGCAGAAAAAGTGGGATCTCCCAGTGGCCACTCATTTTAACTGTACTTCCCATTCCCATTCTGATGTGTCAGTCCATGGTCTCCACTATTGCAACGATGATACCACGTTCAGGTTGAATGAGCAACACCTTATATTTCATCTGGGTAGCCTCCAACCTGATGGCATGAACATCGATTCCTTAAACTTCTGGTAATGCCTCCCCCACCTCACCATTCCCCAGTTGTTTCCCTCTGTTCTTACCTGCCCATGACCCCCCTCTGGTGCTCCTCTCCCTTCCTTTTCTTCCATGGCCTTTTCTGCTTTTCCAGAGATGTTGTCTGGCCTGTTGAGTTCCTCCAGCATTTTGTGTCTCTTGTCCAATTGATGTGATGAACTATTTACAGTCTCTTTGGTGCAAGAGCAATTAGAATTAAATGAGTAATGCTGGCCATGTTAGAGACATCCCAATGACTTCCTATTAACTGGGAAATCAATGTAATGTACTTGTCTTTCCGCATTTGTGCGTGGATTGCAGTTGGGTACTTAAAGACCTCTAGTGAACTTGGAAATGGAAACTTGGCATGAATTCACAATCACGTTCCAAAAAAAGAACATTTCTCTCAATTCCCACCCACCTCTTCTGGACTAAACTTCCACCGGAAATCTTGTGTGCTAAATATTGTACAGTAAGCAATGCCTTGGAATATTTTATCATTAAATATGGTACATATTTAGAAGTTGTTGTACCCAGTAAACGAAGCCGATGGGTCATCAGTACATTTTCCTTTTCCCATTACATCTGTGTTTATGTTAGTCATGCCATCATAGAGAAACAGACCACTTGGCCCAATATGTTCGTGCTAACCAAAATTCCCATCTAAGACAGGGTCATCTGACTGCATTTGATGCACATTCCTTTAAATTTTTTCTATTCATATACTTGTTCAAATGTTGTTATTATACCTGCTGTTTGTTCTTTTCTTTTGGTATTTTCATTTTGCACTCGATATCCTTGCATTTCATTTTCATTTTCTCAACCTGGGTTTTGACAATTCCTGCCTCTGCTCAGCCTTCACTCAATTCCTTGCATTAGGGTGGTGGCGTGAAGATAAGAGTGGTGGCGTGGTGATACGTCTCTACCAAGGAGGTGTAAGTCTCTCCTTCCCACTGCTAGGCTGCAGGTCACCCTTGGGCAAGGTGTAGCACCTGCTTAGCCCCCACTCCCCCGGTCTGGTTCAAATGAAGCCGTGGCAGCAGGTGGCGGATGATCGTGAAAGCAGCCGGTGTATATCACAAGTTCTGGATATGCGACCACTGACACCAGGCAGACAATCTCTGAAGAGTATTGATAATGGCTGGATTCAGCCATCTTGTAAAGACACTGCCCAGAAGAAGGCAATGGCAAACCACTTTGGTAGAAAAAATTTGCCAAGAACAATCATGGTCATCGAAAGAACATGATCACCTTTGTCATACAAGACAACACATAATGACGGTGATGTGAGACAAAAGCTTGGGAACATGTACCATCAGGCTCAAGGACAACTTTTATAAGACTCTCGGCAGGACCTCTTCTATAATGAAGGAGAACTCTTGATCTCTCAGTTTACCACATCATGATGGCTGCACTTTACTTGTCTACCTGTACTATACTTTCTTTGTGCCTATAACACTAGATTCTGCATTTCGGTTTTTTTTTGTACTACCTCAGTGTAATTATATGGAATGACATGCCTGGATGACATGGAAACAAAAGCTTTTCACTTTATCCCAGTGCAAAGACAATGATAAACCAATTACCATTTACTACAAGGGAACCATTAACCATCTTGTGACTGGGATAAATTTGTAGTAGCTTCAGACCTTGTGCATTTATCATCATTCCCTGTTATTTCTGAGGAATTCTGAAAAGCAGGGTTCCCCAACCTGGATTCCTCAGACTCCTCATTTAATGGTATGGGTCCGAAGCATTAAGAAGGCTGGAAACCTCTGCAGCAGACCATCTCCTGTAGTGATGCTGGTATAGAAGTCTTTTTCAGTATAGCTATTTCTTTTCAACCATTTGGTTCTTGAACCAGCTAGCACAGCCCTGATTACTACCTCAGTATAGCAACATTATGACCACTTTGCAATACAACGGTCTTATTTTTTTGTCCGAATTGTGTTGTTTCTTGTATAATTTTATGTTAAATTTATGTTTTTCTTCAGTTTATTGTGTCTTTGATGCTGTGTTGTTGCTACAAGTAAGATTTTCAATGTATCTATGCATACATGTACTTGTGCATGACAATAAACGGAACTTTCACTTTGGCTTTCAATAGAAACCAATGTCCTGCAGAAGAGGAGGTGGACAACAATTGATAAGTAACAGTCAAAGTCAAAGTCAAACTTATGGTCATTAAACATAAATTTAATATAAGTTATATGCAATTTTTACAAGGAAAGCACATTTAGAACCAAGATAAACAAAGTTCATTATAGTGCAAAGTGGTCAAAGTCATAATTATGTTGCTAACCTGTAGTGATTAGGTTGGTTCAAGATCTAAGTAGTTGAAAGGAAGTAGATAGTCTGATAGAATTCAGGCTTCTGTACCTGAATTTCCATGACATTTGTATAATTGATTCATTTATGAGACTGCAGCATGAATCAGTTTTTCAGAAGGAAATAACATAAACACTTTGCAACACACATAAAATGCTGGAGGAACTTAGCAGGCCAGGCAGCATTTATGGGAATTAATAAACAGTTGTTGTTTTGAGCCGAGGCCCTTCTTCAGGACTGCAAAGGAAGGGGGAATGATCCAGAATAAAAAGGTGGGCAGAAGGGAAGGAGGCTTGCTGAAAGGTGATAGGTGAAGCCAGGTGGGTGGGAAAGGTCAAGAGCTGAGGAGCGTGGACCATAGGAGACAGGGAAGGAGAAGGTGACCCTGAGGGAAGTGATAGGCAGGTGAGAAGAGATAAAAAGTCAGAGCGGGGAACAGAGGAGGTGGGGAGGAGAATGTTTTTACTGGAAGGAGAAATCAATATTCATGCCATCAGGTTAGAGGCTACCCAAATGGTATATAAGGTGTTGTTCCTCCATCCCAGGGGTGCCCTCCTCTTGGAAGAGGCCATAGATTGAAATATTTTTGTTTAATTTTAGTTTCAAGTATATAGATAATGTTTTTTTGTTTCCCAAGTTTTTTGGGAGGCTTATATTGTGAAAGTAAACTCAAGTTACACCTGAAACTGTTTTTGTGATAGTCATTCATTGGGACAAATATAGAAATTCATTTACGGAAACCATGAGTGTCTTCGCCACTGGATATGTGTTTTCCAATCTTAGAGCTCCTTGACTAACAGGTAGCACTATTTTTTTCTACTTTCACAAATTCTGATTAGTCAAAGCATTTGTGTTTCATTTTAATCAGAAACCATAAAACACTACATGCTTCAAGGTTCTTGAAGTGAGTCAAAGATCCCATGAAAAGATTCCAGCATCATTTTCATGAATAGCATTGCACTCTGTGTGACTTGGAGGTGAGTAACTGGTGCTCCCATGCTGTTTTGGATCTTCTTGGTGGCAGTAACAAGCGTGCTATTAATATATTATTCCTTGAATATCACATCTCTCCATCAAAACCTAATAACCTTTCTCCAAAGTGTCAAATAATATTATCTTCATTTTGATTTATCTTGCCGTAATAAGTTCAATGGAACATTCCTTAATATGATAAGATCTTCTTATTGTCTCATTATTATGGACAGTCCAAAAGTCTTAAATATATCTTAAATATATATCTCAGCTGCTAACAAGGTCATTACCTTATAAGCATTTTGAAACTGGAAAAATCTAGAACTGGGGTTTCCAACTTTTTTTATTCCCTGGACCCCTACCATTACTCAAGGGGTCCATTTACCCCAGGCTGGGAACTCTTGCTCTGGAAGTACTGAGACGGCCTTACAGCCTCCGTGGAGTGATTAAAGATTTAATCTACCATTAATGATCTTTGATCTTCAGAACCGTTGGTCACCTAAAGAATTGATGTTCCCATGCTGCCTAATCTGCTGAGTGTTCATGGTACATCCTGTTTTTATGTCAGATTTTTGCCATCCACATTGTTTTTCTTCTGTTCTGTTTGTGCAGAGGCTGGGATAGCTGGCAGAATTCCCTTTGGATCAGATTTCATGAGGCATTTGATATACCAATTGAGGAGAAAATATTTTTCTGGCAGACTTTTCATTAAAGTTTAAAGTAATTAGCACAGGAGCTGGAAAGGGAAATGAGGCAACTTTGTTTACCTGGAGGGATATTTGATTGTCTCATAGAGTGATGGGAGATAATTAGGTAAGTGCCCCATTCTATCTTGACAACTAGTGTTATCAAACTTAAGTCATTAAATAAATATGTTCAATAAAAAGCATGTGAAACTATTAGATTGCTGTAAAAAGTTATGTTTAGGGTTGGAAAGTTATCCTTATTTGGTCTTGGCTGATGTGTGACTCCAATGTAACTGCCTCCACAATTCAAAGGTGAATGGATGGACATTGTCAGTAAAATGTTCAAAGTAAGTTTATTATCAAAGTACATTTAAGTACTGTAAACAACTCTGAGATTCATTTTCTTGCAGGCATGCATAGTATATCCAAGAAGCCCAATAGAATCAATGAAAGACCACATCCAACAGGATGGACAATCAGTGTGCAAAAGACAACAAACTGTGCAAATACAAAGGAGAGAAAAAAAATAAGCAATAAATATCAAGAACATGAGATGAACAGTCCTTGAAGGTAAGTCCATAGGTTTTCACTCAACTTCACTTGCCCCATTGCAGAACAATTCAGTGATGGGGTGAGTGAAGTTGAGTGAAGTTATCCCCTCTGGTTCAGGACCCTGAATGGTTGAGGGGTAATAAATGTTCCTGAGCTGTCAACCATCAGGCTCTTAACCCAAAGGGGATAACTTCACTTAACTTTACTTTACCCATCCTTGAAATGTTCCTATAACCAGTGGACTCACTTTCAAAAGCTCTTCATCTCATGTTCTCGACATTTTTTGTTTATTTATTTATTTTCATGATTTCTTCTTTTTGTATTTTTACATTTTGTTGTCTTCTGCACTCTGGTTGAATGCCCTAGTTGGGCAGCCTTTCATTGATTCTGTTATAGTTATTATTCTATAGATTTATTGAGTATGCCCAGAAGAAAATCGATCTCATGGCTGTTTATGGTGACATATACTGCATGTTCTTTGATAATAAAATTTACCTTGGACTTTGAACTTTAGTGTGTGGGTCTTGAGGTTCCTGTATTTTCTTCCTGATGGCAGCAGCAAGAAGAAAGCATGGCATGGGTGATGGGGTCCTTGATGATGGATGCTGCTTTCCTGTGACATCGTCTGTGTAGATGTGCTCAAGCATAGGGAGGACTTTACCCATGATGGACTGGGCCACTTTCACTATTTCTGTAGGATTTTCTGTTGGATGATGTTGGTGTTTCCATACAAGGCCGTGAATGCAACCAGTCAATAAACTCTCCATCACACATCTATAGAAGTTTGTCAAGATTTTGAATGTCATGCCGAGTCTTCATAAACTTCTAAACACATTGAGGTGCTGCCATGCTTTTTCATAATCTCCCTCCTGATTTGTTTCCACCTTTGATTCAGCCAACGACAGTGGTGTTATCAGCAAATTTAAATATGGCATTGGATATGTGCTTAGCCTCACAGTCATAAGTGTAAAGTAATTAGAGCAGGGGGCTAAGCACACAGCATTGTGGTGCTCCTGTGCTGATGGAGATTGTGGAGATGTTGTGGAAGAGTAATGTATACATCCTACAAAGGATTAAATTAAAAATAAATGCTGTTAGATGTTTATTTAAAATCATGAGCAGATTTCTTCAATAAACACTGGGGCACCAGATAACATACAGTAGCAAACACAAAAATCAAAGAGGTAACTAAGTAAGCACATTTCTCTTTAAAAAATAAAGATTGGAGAGCTCCAGGAAGCAGGGAGAAACAAGAGAAAATCTGCAGATGTTGGAAATCCAAAGCAACACACACAAAATGCTGAAGGAACTCAGCAGGTCAGGCAGCATCTGTGGAAAAAAGTACAGTTGACGTTTTGGGCTGAAACCCTTGATGTTCAAAATATTGATGAAAGAGAAGATACATTAATGATTGAGAAGTATAAAATGTATTTAAGAGCTTCTCCAGTAGTGTACAAAGTAACACAATAGCAAAAACAAGTATGGCTATCTTAGCGGTAAATGCAGCTGAAATTTCAGTAGATCATCAGGAGATGGCTGAGGTAGAAAGAAATATTTGTAGCTATGTTCACTTTAGAATATACAGTCAATAGTGAAGAACCAGGGGACTAATGGACAGTGAGGAACTTAAAGCCATCAGTAAGACTGAGGATTTAATGACAGTGACCAACTCCTTCAAATTCTTGCCTTCAACATCTCAGAGGATCTCTCTTGGGCCTACCACCTTGATGCAATCACAAAGAAGGCACATAAGCTGCTCTGTTAGGAGTTTGAGGAGATTAGTTAGGTCACCAACGGCTCTTGCAAATGTCTACAGATGTAAGATGCAGAGCACGCTGACTGGCTGCATCACAGCCTGGTATGGAGCCTCCAATGCACAGAATCCCAAGAGGTTGATGAGGTTTGTAAATTCCATTTCCGTCAGGGACACAAAGCCCCCAACCATCTTGAACATCTTCAAGGTGGTGCGCCCCAGGAAGTTGCAATCCATCATTAAAGACCCTCGCCAAGGTTCAAGAGCCTGAAGGCACACACTCGATGTTTCACCAACAGCTTCTTTCCCTGTATCATAAGGTTTCTAATGTGACTGTGAACCCAGAACACTTTCTTATTATTCATCTTATTTTTCAACTGGGACAATTCCACTCTCTTAACCTCAGAAGTCCGGGTCCAGTGGTATGAACAAGAGTCACAAACTGGGGTCTTCCTTGGTTGCAGGGGATAACCATGACACCTTCTGTGCATTGTACTACAACTGCAATACAGCAAATATTACCGCATGTTAATGATAATAAACCTGAGTCTGTTTCTAAACTACCTCCATAGGGTTTGGAGGCTTGTGTACCTCAATGACCCAGGGAGCTATGTTGATTTGAGTCAGGGCCTTATGCTTTAGCTCTTTGTAGGGTCAGTCATGCCAAAAAGGTCAAAGGGTAAAGGCCAGACTAAGAGTGGTCCACCAGTCCTCCGGGTTTGGGGATTCAAAACAAAACTGTAATGGAAACAGCAAAGCAGAATCCTTCTATATCTGTGTGTGACAGTATGGACAGATAGAGATGGAGGACCTTCATTGCTGCCCTAAATGTCAGCGGCATAACAGGCAGTAAGTAAGTAAATGGTTCTAAACTGACAGTATAAAAGCCAAAGCTCTTGAGAAATGAAGGAGCTGAAATCTGACATGTCTGTTTGATCTGGATGCCTATTACAAAGCTTTAAAGGAAGGACAACAGATGTTACAGTGAGGCAATTCCAAACCTTGTAAACTTGGAATGGATTTGAAAGTAGTTCATTTAATACGAGGTCAAAAGAAAGCAAAAATATCGCAAACTGTCAACTGTTTATTCCTCTCCATAGATGCTACCTGACCTGTTGAGTTCCTCCAGCATTTTGTATGTGTTGTTCTGGATTTCTGCAGAATCTCTTGGGTTTATTAAAATCTTCCAAGCAACCATTTCACAAGGATAACACACTCAACATGCTGGAAGAGCTCAGCAGATCAGGCAGCATCTATGGAGAAGAATAGGGGCCTTGGCCTGAATCGTCTATTGTTTATTCCTCTCCATAGATGCTGCCTGACCTGCTGAGTTCCTCCAGCATCTTGTGTGTGTATGTGTTACTCTGGATTTCCAGCATTTGCAGAATCTCCTGTGCTTATGATTTGCAGACAACTTGACATCTCCAGGTTTATGCAAAATGCTCAAATCCATTATTGATGAAGTGGTAATAAAACAGTTGCAAAATCATATGATTAAACCAAGAGTCAGTACCTCAAATATCAAGAAGTGACAATTTCAGACCAAACTTGAATCACTGAATGACGCAAATACTATCACCTCCTACAATGTGAAACCAGCTGACATAGGTGACAACAAGGCTTCGCTCCCAAAGATGCTTTCACCTTAAGGAGCTCCCATTGCCCAAAGACTCTGTGATTTCAGTCTCTGAGGCTAATGTGAGACTATTCTTCAGGAGGGTGAATGCAGCCCAGATGGGGTACCTGGCTGAATACTAAAGACCTGTGCGATCAGCTGGTTGGAGTGTTCTCCAGTGTCTTTAACCTCTCACTTCAGCAGTCTGAGGTATGTGCATACTTCAAGCAGGCTTCAGTTATGCTGGTGCCTTGAAAACATGGTAACCTGCCTTAATAACTATCATCCAATAGCACTTACATCTACTGTAATGAAGTGCTTTAAGAGGTTGGTCATGAAACATATCAACTCCTACCTAAGAAGCGACTTGGATCCACTCCGAATTGCCTACCGGCACAATAGGTCAACACAGTTGCCATTTCTTTGACTCATCACTCAATCCCTGAACATCTGGACAGCAAATATGAACATCAGGATGCTCTTCATTGATTACAGCTCAGCATTCAAAATTATCACCTCCTAAAATATAATCAAGAAGCTTCAAGTTCTAGACGTTAATACCTCCTTGTGCAAATGGATCCCCAATGACCTCAACTGCAGACCCCAGTCCGTTCAGATTGGCAATAATTTCTTCTCCACAATCTCCCTCCACCTAGGAGCACCACAAGGTTGTGTGATTAGCCTCCCGCTCTATCCGTTATGATGGTGAGGCTAAGCTCAACTCCAATTTTACTATTATTTCTTTTTTTTCTTCTCTCTCTTTTTTGTATTTGCACAGCATTTTTTGCACATTGTTTGCTTTCTGTCTTGTTGGGTGCGGTCTTTCCCTGATTCTACTGTGTATCTTAAATTCACTGCGAATGGCTGCAAGAAAATAAATCTCAGGTTGCATATAGTGACATATATGGACTTTGATAATAAACATACTTTTAATTTTAAACTTTTAACTTTGAAGAAAAGCTGGTTGTGGATTACAGGAGGAATGGAGATGGGCTAACCCCTATTGACATCAATGGATCTGGGATTGAGTGGGTAAACAGCTTCAAGTTCCTCGGCATCCACATCACCGAGGACCTCACGTGGTCTGTACACACCAGCTGTGTGGTGAAAAAGGCAAAACAGCGCTTCTTTCACTTCAGATGGTTGAGGTAGTTTGGTATGGGCCCCCAAATCCTAAGAAATTTCCACAGGGGCACAACTGAGAGCATACTGACTGGCTGCATCACTGCCTGGTATGGGAACTGTACCTCCCTTAATCGCTGAACTTTGCAGAGAGTGGTGCAGAGAGCCCATCGCATCTGTAGTTGTGAACTTCCCATGATTCAGGACATTTACAAGGACAGGGATGTAAGAAGGATCATTGGGGACCTGAGTCATCCCAACCACAAGCTGTTCCTGCTGCTACCATCTGGGAAATGGTACCGCAGCATAAAAGCCAGGACCAACAGGCTCCGGGACAGCTTCTTCCACCAGGCCGTCAGACCGATTCACTCATGCTGATTTGTGTATACTCTATATTACATTGACTGTTCTAGGTTTATTATAAATTATTATAAATTACTACGATTGCACATTACACATTTAGAGGGAGATGTAACGTAAAGATTTTTACTCCTCATGTATGTGAAAGATGTAAGAAATAAAGTCAATTCAATTCAATTCATTTTTTAAAAAGCAATTAAGAGTGAAATATTTCAGGAGCTGCAGTACATGTGACTTCCTATTTCAATAATTGAATCAGGGGACAAGCTCACATATTGATTAGTAATGCAATGTTTACTGATGTTCACAAACATTAGTGCTCAACAATTTCCAGAGCAGCTGGACTAGTTCAATAGCAGGCAGCAGCTGGCTAGCCTTGAACATTGGCCTAACTTTCTACAGTATCTGAGGCTGAGGACAGGTTCATGAAAACAGCCCTGAGCTTCAGAATGCAGCAAAAACTGTTTAAAGCAACACCATGGATTTGCTCGCTGCAGTGGTATTATGGTGAAAAGCCACTTGCTCTTGAGGGGGAAATTGACTGATTTTAGGGCTGATTCTTAGAAGGATGGGTCTCTCAGGAGTTTATGAGTTACAGTCAAGCAGATTACAGATCTTGAGGTTCTTCAGGTTTGAAAAGCTCTATCACCACGGCTACGTGGCCAATTCTAGGAGAGGTGTCTGTTGTCCATCGCTGTAAAAGAGCCATACAGTAGTATTGCGTTTAGCACGTGGCTTTACAGTGACAGCAATCACCAACTAAACAACACGCACAAAATGCTGGAGGAACTCAGCAGGCCAGGCAGCAACTATGGAAACGAGTAAACAGACAATGTTTTGGGCCGAGATCCTTCATCTGTTTACTCTTTTCCATAGATGCTGCCTGGCCTGTTGAGTTCTCCCAGCATTTTGTGTGTGCTGCTTGGATTTCCAGTATCTGCAGATTCTCTCTTGCTTGTGAATCACCGAACCGAAGTTGATTGCTGCCTGTAAGGAGTTTGTATGTTCTCCCCGTAACAGGGTGCATTTCGTCTCACACTCCAAACACTTACAGTTATGGTTATGGTTAGTATGTTCTGGGCATACTATCACATCTGGGTAGCCTCCAACCTGATGGCATGAACATCGATTTCTTGAACTTCTGGCAATGCCCCCTCCCCCTTCACCATTCCCCATCCCCTTTTCCCTTTCTCACCCTATCTCCTTGCCTGCCCATCGCCTCCCTCTGGTGCTCCTCCCCCCTCTTCTTTCTCCCATGGCCTTCTGTCCTCTCCCATTAGATTCCCCCTTCTCCAGCCCTGTATCTGTTTCACCAATCAACTTCCCAGCTCTTTACTTCACCCCTCCCCCTCCCAGTTTCACCTATCACCATATGTTTCTCCCTCCTCCCCCCCCCCCCACCTTTTAAATCTACTCCTCATCTTTTTTTCTCCAGTCCTGATGAAGGGTCTCGGCCTGAAACATCGACTGTACTCTTTTCCATAGGTGCTGCCTGGCCTGCTGAGTTCCTCCAGCACTTTGTACGTGTGTTGTGTGGGCACGCTGTGTTTGCTTCTGGAACCGTGGCAACACTTGCAGGCTGCTCCCAGCACGATCCTCGCTGATTTGATTTGACGCAAACAATGGATTTTCACTCTGTGCTTTGAAGTATGTGCGGCAAATAAAGCTAACCTTTAATCTTTAAAATCTTCCCATGGTTTTCCCGTTGATCCATGATGAAGAATAAAGTATGGTGGATTAACGTACAGGCAGCATGTGCTAGCAGGCAGTTTATTTATTTATTGAGAAACAGCTCGAAATAGACCCTTCCAGCCCTTCAGACCACACCGCCAAAAAATCCCCAATTTAACCCTAGCCTAATGATGGAATAATTTACAATGACCAATTAACTGTATGTCTTTGGACTGTGGGAGGAAACTGGAACCCCCAGAGGATCCCCACGCGGTCACGGGGAGGACATACAAACTCCTTACAGACAGTGGCACGAATTGAACTTGTGTTGTAAAGCTTTGTGCTAATCACTACGCTACCATGCCACCCCACACGGTTAAACTGAACTGATGGTGAAAAAAGGTGTGGGCAGCTTTACTCTTTATCTTTTGAGTTTTCTCTTAGCCTCCTGGTCATGCTGCCTTGAACTGACCATCATTTGCTTTTAATTCTTGGTCATGAGTACAATTACACATATACACAGCCACAATCAAAATCAGCATCACAGGCACAGAGTATCAGGTACAAAGCATTCACCAGTGAAACATTAATTAAACATACATTTTACACATTTCTACAAGAAAGCACAATTAGAACACAAACATCCATTGCAGTGCAAAATGGTTAAAGTGGTCATGGTTTTGATATCCTGAGGTAGTGACTAGGGTTGTGCGGAATGGTTAAGGAGCTGAACGGTTGAAGGGAAGAAGTTGCTGGTGTGAGACTTCAGGCTTCTGTACCTCCTGTTCAATGGTAGCTGCAAGAAGATGGCATGGCCCAGATGGGAAGTACAGTCAGACATACTTTATTGATCCCGAGGGAAATTGGGTTTCGTTACAGTCGCACCAACCAAGAATAGTGTAGAAATATAGCAAAATAAAACCATAAATAATTAAATAATAAAAAGTAATTTATGCCAAGTGGAAATAAGTCCAGGACCAGCCTATTGGCTCAGGGTGTCTGACACTCCGAGGGAGGAGTAACTGTTCTTGAACCTAGACAAAGTTTCTGGTCAAAGTTTCTTGTCATCTGCACAAATGCATGCATGCACTTGGGTGGTGGGGTGGAGATACATAGCACCATCCAGAGACAGAGAAGCAGTTTCAGTGACAGGTTACTATCGATGCAATGCTCCTCAGACAGGATGAAGAGGTCAATACTCCCCAATGCCATTAGGCTTTACAATTCTACCGCCAGGACTTAAGAACTTTTTAAAAGCTATTATTAATGCTTTTTGAGACGGTGATTTAGATGCATATCATATTTTTTTTTACTGAGTTAAGTATTGTATGTAATTAGTTTTGCTACAACAAGTGTATGGGACATTGGAAAAAAAGTTGAATTTCCCCATGGGGATGAATAAAGTATCTATCTATCTATCTATCTATCTATCTATCAAAGGAGGTGTAAGGCAGGCTTTCCCTCAGCTAGGCTGCAGGTCACCCTTGGGCAAGGTGTAGCACTTGTTTAGCCCCCCAATCAGGGTCACGTGAAGCCATGGGAGCAGGTGGTGGATGGTCAAATGAGTACTGGTGTGTATCACAAGCCCTGGTTATGTGACCACTGACGCCAGGCAGACAATCTCCGAAGAGTATTGATCATGGCTGGGGTCACCCGTCTTGTAATGACACTGCCCAGAGGAAGGCAACAGCAAACTACTTCTGTAGAAAAATTTGCCAACAATGTCATGGTCGTGGAAAGACTATGACCACATGGCACATGATGACAATGATGATAATACTTGCACAATGCCATTGCAAAAATTGCTTGCAGCAGCTCACAGGCACAGATCATTAGAGGCACCAAATTGATAAGAAAATTAAACATAAATTATTCAAGAAAGAACATAGAGCAAAAGAAAGTCCGCTGTGGTGTGAGTTAGTCTTTGCATTGCACCTTACATGCAGAGAGTCCACCGATGAGTGGACTGTTCCACATTTCCTCCAGACGGCAGCACAGATACTGCACGTGGACTACAATGGGATGTGCGAAGATGTGCAAGCCTGACAGTGTGACAGTTAGCAGAATAGGTAGAAACCGATTGGCTTTATTTGTCGCGTGTGCACTGAAACATACAGTGAAATCCATGATTTGTGTCAAATCAAATCAGCAAGGATTGAGCTGGCCGGCAGCCCGGAAAGTCACCAAGCTTCCATCGTCTACATGTTGTGATGCATGTTAAGGGGCCTTCCTAATTTCGGTGTACAGATTATACTGGGACACCTCCATATAGATTATGTTAGAAGGCATGGTTGACGTTGAACAGAGAATTCACAAAAACTGACGTAGAAATTTATATGGATAGATTGCTCACAATGCCCATCCTTGAGCTCATGACAACACCAGCGTCATTAGGAAAGTATATATAATAATAGATTGTAGACATACAATACTGTGCAAAAGTCTTGGGAACGTATATATAACTAGGGTGTCTAAGACTTTTTTGCAGCATTGTAATAATTTTATGTATTGCATTGTACTGCTGCCGCGGGGAAAAAAAACAAATTGCATGACATATGTGAGTGATAATGAACCTGAACCTGGGGATCTCTATTGCGGACTGAGAGTGGGAAGGGGCAGGAAGAGGGGAATCACGGTTGGGAAAAGGGGAAGGGAAAGGGGAAGGGAGAGGGGAGGGTGGAAGAAGCACCAGAGAGACATTCTGTAATGATCAAAAAACCGATTGTTTGGAATCAAATGACCTTGCCTTGTGTCTCAACGAGACAACGAGATCTAGGTGTTCTTGTACATCAGTCAATGAAAGTAAGCATGCAGGTACAGCAGGCAGTGAAGAAAGCTAATGGCATGCTGGCTTTTGTAACAAGAGGAATTGAGTATAGGAGTAAAGAGGTCCTTCTGCAGCTGTACAGGGCCCTGGTGAGACCCCACCTGGAGTATTGTGTGCAGTTTTGGTCTCCAAGTTTGAGGAAGGACATTCTTGTTATTGAGGAGTGCAGCGTAGGTTCACAAAGTTAATTCCCGGAATGGTGGGACTGTCATATGTTGAAAGATTGGAGCGACTGGGCTTGTATACACTGGAATTTAGAAGGATGAGAGGGGATCTGATTAAAACATATAAGATTATTAAGGGATTGGACACACTGGAGGCAGGAAGCATGTTCCCGCTGATGGGTGAGTCCAGAACTAGAGGCCATAGTTTAAGAATAAGGGGTAGGCCATTTAGAACAGAGATGCGGAAAAACTTTTTCACCCAGAGAGTGGTGGATATGTGGAATGCTCTGCCCCAGAAGGCAGTGGAGGCCAAGTCTCTGGATGCATTCAAGAGAGAGTTAGATAGAGCTCTTATAAATAGTGGGGTCAAGGGATATGGGGAGAAGGCAGGAATGGGGTACTGATTGTGTGTGATCAGCCATGATCACAGTGAATGGCGGTGCTGGCTAGAAGGGCCGAATGGCCTACTCCTGCACCTACTGTCTATTGTCTATTGTCTCAGGCTTGGTGTGTCTGCACCCACACCATCCCCCTCTGTCCCTGGCTTCTCTGCCACCGGTCCCACACCCCACCCGTGGCGTTCCACCCTTACCATTCCCAACGTTCTTTGCTCCCACCAGATATATAAACTCGCTCTCCCCTCCACGTTGACAAATACAACACTGTGCAGAGGTCTTAGGACCCTAGCTATATATATTTTCCTAAGTCTTTGGCACAGTCTTAATTGGCTCCTTGTGGGACTTCTTACCCCCAATAGCAAATCTAACTCACAACTACTTTGAAGAAGACTGGTTCTCTTGTCAAGTCAAGACAAGTAACTATTGTGGTAGACCTAAGGCAACTGATGTCATGAGTCATGTGTCTGTAATGTTCTTTGAACTTCATAGGCACACTCTTTACCTCGTATTGCTACACAAGTATATTCAGCAAGGCCCAGAACAATGCGGTGGATGTTTCTCAGGATGCTGTTCAAAGCTCATCCATTTTCAACTGCTCCTTCAATGATCCTCCCTCAATCATATCATAAGTGAGGAGATTTATCAGGGTGTTGCCTGGATTAGAAAGAGTGTTGAAAGTGTCAAATTTGAAGTTCAAAGTACATATATGTCGCCATGCACTCCCTTGAGATTCATTTCCTTGAAGAAATTCACAGTAGAACAGAGAAATACAATAGATTCAATGAAAAGCCACACACAAAGATGGGCAAACAATCAAACTACTAAAGAAGACAAATTGCAAATTAAAAAAAAAACAAGCAAATAAATAATATTAAGCAAATGAGTAATAGAGTTGTCTTATGAAGATAGATTGAGTGAGATAGGGCTTTTCTCTTTGGAGTGAAGGAGGATGAGAGGTGACTTGATAGGGGTGTACAGGATGATAAGAGGCTTCAATTCAGTGGATAGAAAGACAACTTTTTCCACGGCAAAAATGGGTAATAAAGGGGGCATAATGTTAAAGTGATTGGACTAAAGTATATGGGGTATACCAGAAGTAAGTTTTTTACACAGAGTGTGGTGGATGTGTGGAACACATGGCCAGGGGTGGTGGTGTAGACAGATACATGAGGGACATTTAAGAGTCTCCTAGATAGGCACATGGATGATAGAAAAATGGAGGGCTATATAAAATGGAAGGATTAGATTATCTTTGAGTAGGTTAAAAGATCAGCACAACATTTTGTGCTGAAGGACCTGTACTGGTCTGTAATGTTCCATGTTCTATGCTTCATATAATCCGCCATTAATCATGCCAGAAGTAGGAATGCTTACTTGTGACTGGATGATGGTTAACCTTATTCAAAAACTCACCAGCAAATGAAGATCTCTAGGTCAGTAAACAGCATAATTTAGGCATGGACTGAGAACAGACAAGCAACACGTGCAGCACAAGTGTCAGGCAATAACTTCTTCCAATAAGAGGGTATCTAATCTCAGCATTCAATCTGTTCCCACAGCTGCATCCCTATCATCACCGTCATTTGAAGTCTAGTAGAGTGAACTGGGAGAGAGAAGAAGTCACCCTTGATCAGAACCTCCGCATAAACACCATGGCTATACTGTATGGCTACCATGGCTATAGTTTGCCGTGGTATGGTTAAGGAGGCTGGGATAATTGACCCATCTCTTTCCTCCCCAAGACCATCTCACCAATTCAGATTCAGGATCTCGGCCTAAAAATGTTGACTGTTCATTTTCGTCCATAGATACTGGCTAACCTGCTGAGTTCATAAAATATAGAACATAGAATAAGATACAGTAAGATAAAACTTTATTTATCCTGAAGGAAATTATTGTTGCAAGGTTGCTCAGTCTTTAAAATACAAAATGTAAGCATTGAGATACGAAGAATACGAAATGTACATTAAAAAGTAATCATGCAAAATACAGATGTGCAATGAAACCATATAGCTAAATATTTAAGGAGGAGGAGTTGTAGAGTCTTATAGACACAGGGAGAAAGGGTCCTCTGTGACGTTCTGTGGTGCACCTCGGTGGAATCAGTCCATTGCTAAAGGTCTCTGTTTGTCTGGTATGTCACAGAGAGGGTGAGAAGGATTGTCCATACTGCTCTGTAGCTTTTGCAGCACCCTCCTCTCAAGTGCAACCAGGGTATCCAGCTCCACCCCCAGAACATAACCAGTCTTCCTGACAAGTTTACCAACAGCACAGTACAGGTCCTTTGGCCCACAATGTGATACCGACCTTTAATCTGTACCAGGATCAACCTTTCCCTCCCACATAGCCCTCCATCATTTTTTTTTATAATCCATGTGCCTATCCCAAGAGCCTCTTGAATGTCCCTAATGTACCTGCTTCTATTTATGTGCGTAGCTCTAGATTTCCTGCATCTGCAGGATCTTTTGTGTCTATGAAAAGAAGCTGCAGTCTGCCAGTAATAAGGGTCACTAGTTGTCAGTAACTAATTCAAAATCCACATTTATTCCAAACAATTCCAATTACTTCACTGTTTTTTAAGATTACATGGCAAATATTTTCTTGATAAATAACAGAAACCACCAGCCTTGGGAATAATGAGAAATGGGATTAAGAGGAAAGAGAGCAAAACCCAAAATGGAAGAATGATATTTAGAAACAGGAAAGTAATGACTGCCAAACTCAGGCAAATAGAACAGGCAGGAGTAGACAAGTTGGTCAGTTTAGTATTGGGCAGTAGTTCTGTTTCACTGCTGTATAACTCTGTGACATGGGAAGGACAGTACTGGGGGGCAAAGTTCAAAGTAAACTTACTATCAAAGTACATACAGTATATGTCACCGTATCCTACTTATACATCCAATTTCTTGCAGGCATTCACAGTAGGACAAAGAAATGCAATAGAATCAATGAAAAATGACAGTCTGATGAACAACCAATGTGTGAGAGAAGGCAAATTGTTCAAATACAAAATAAACAAACAAATAAATGAATAAGTAAATAATACTGAGAGTGAATTCAAGGCAATCTATACATAAACAAAGACTGACAAATAACCAATGCTGCAAGAGAAGACAAATTATGCAAATAGACAAAAAAACGAAATAATTAATTAATACTAAGAACATGATTGCAGAATACTTGAAAGTGAATCCATAGGTGTGGAATCACTTTAGTGTTAAAGTGAGTGAAGTTATCCATGCTGGTTCGAGAGCCTGATGAGTGAAGGGTAATAACTGTTCCGGAACCTGGTGGTGTGGGACCTAAGGCTCCTGTACCTCACTGGAGAGAAGAGAGGATGGCAGGCACAGTGGGGTGGACCAATGCAACAATGAACATTTTCAGCTTTTATTTCAGATTTGCAAAACCTGCAGTTTTTTTATGATATTAACACTCTTTGCTTTGTTTTGAAAAATTGATCTGGGTTTTGTTTCCAGAAGAAACACTCAAGCTCTGCTCAAAACCGAAAGTCAATCCGGATCTGGTATTAAATGACGCTGAATTCTGGTCTGACTTCTAACAGCGATGCTACTTCTGGCACCGGCAGCTTTCTGGTGTCATTGACCTCAGGACAGGGATGATAGAAAAATGGAGGGAAGTGTTAGATTGATCTCAGAGAAGGTAAAATGGTTGGCACAACTTCGTGGGCCGGAAGGCCTGTACTGTTCAATGTAATGGCTGACAATGGTAGTTGGTTTATTATCCACGTGTACTGAGAAACAGTGAGAAAAGCTTTTACTTGCATTGATACTTTGCGGGATGCAAAGGGAAGGGAAGTGCAGATTATTTGGTTGTGGAGAAAGTGCAGTGCAGGTAGAGAAGGTGCAAGGGGCATGATGAGGAAAACAGAGTGCTCAGCACATCATCTTTATTGTGTACAAGGTCTGTTCAAGAGTCTTAAAACAGTAGGATAGAAACAGATAGCCTTTGTTGTCATGCAGCTGGAATTTCCTTTTATATAATGTTTTATTAAAGTGCTGCTCAGTTTTCAGTCTGTGTAAAAATTTCCTGCTCAGAGCAACAAGTTGGTGAGCACAGCTGTAAAAAAAATAGAGGCAGCATTGGCTCTGGTGGTGTGTGTTCTAAAGCCTTGTACTTTCTGCCCAAGGGAAGGGGGAGAGGAGAGGATGTTCAGGGTGTAAGAGGCCCTGAATTATGTTCACTGCTTTCCCAAGGTGGTGGCATATGTAGACAGAGTCAGTGGATGCTGCTATAAGTGGACACTCTGCTTTTGAAATGTAAGGAAAAGCATACAAGTTCGAAGAAGGATTTGCTTTTTCCCATTATTACTTGAGGTATTCAGTAAAATCAGGAGGTGATGTTATCTAGAGTTTGCATCCACTTTTCTGTCTGTTCCCCATAGCTCTTGAGTCCCCTATGCATTAGCAGTTGTATATAGTGCCAGCGCTAAAGCCAGATAGCTGAAGGTGATTGGTTGATTCACTTGTCAATCAAGCATGGCACCTACTCCAAGAGATAGATCTATTTTATGCATTAATTAGTAATCAACTATTCTCCACTCTGCATTCTTCTGGAGTAGGTGACCTGCCTGTATTGGAGGACGTTGCTGACCTTTCTTTGCTCTTTAAGTGGACTGCTTATCGAGTGAACCTGCTTTATTTGCTGCACGGTAGGTTTAGAGTTATGACGGGTAGTGTCGCGGAGGAAGGGAGACTTCAGGAGGTCTTGAAGAGGTTGGGAGAGTGGGCCAAGAAGCGGCAGGTGCAATACTATGTTGGAAAGTCTGCAGATGTGCTCTTAGGGAGGAAGAATAAAGTTAAAGATCATTTTCTAAATGGGGAGCGAATTCAGAAATTGGAGGTGTGAAGGGATTTGGGAGTTCAGGTTTCTCTCCATGTTAACTTGCAGGTTGAGTTGGCAATAAAGAAGACAACTGCAATGATATCATTCTTTTCAAGAGGACTAGAGTATTCAGTAAAAACAAGGATGTACTGCTAAGTTATTATGAGGCAGGTTCATCAGACTGCATTTGGAATATCATGAACAATTATGGGCCCTGTTTCTGAGAAAGAATGTGCTGGCCCTTGAGACGGTCCAGAAGAGGTTCACAAGAATGATCCCAGGAATGAAAGGGTTAACACATGAGCATCAGTTGATGTCTCCGGGCCTGTACTCAATGGAGAGCAGAAGGATGAGGAAAGATCTCACTGAAACTTACCTGATACTGAAAGGCCTGGATAGAGAGGACATGGAAAGGATGTTTCAGTTGGTAAGCGAGACTATGATCCATGGGCACAGTATAGAGATAACTCTTTAAGATGAGCTGAGGAGGAGTTTTTTCAGTGAGAGGGCGGTGAATCTTGCCACAAGGGCTGGGAAGGCCAAGTCACTGGGTACATTTAAGACAGACATTGATAAGTTCTTGATTGGCAAGGGTTTAAGGTGAATAGGGAGAAAGTGAAAGAATGGATTGGAAAAAAACCCAACCATAATTGAATGGTGGAGCAGACTCAATGGGCCAAATGGCCAGATTTGGCTCCTATAGCTTATACTCTCTCTGTGAGATCCAATATCTTTTTCCTAGGATTGAAATGACTAGTACTAAAAGGGCATGCATTTAAGGCAAGTGGGAGAAAATTGAAGTGAGATTTGCAGGGCATGTGGTTTACACAGAGAGTGGTGGGTGCATGGAATGTACTGCCAGAGGTGGTGGTGGAAACAGATACACCAGAGACATTTACCAGGCTCTCATTTGGGCACATGGATGGTGGAGAATGGAGAGATATGAGCTTCAGTGTCATTAGTTAATGAGTTTTGTGGGCTGAAGAGCCAGAGCCTGTACTATGCTGTTCTACGATCTGTATGCTCTGGTCCCGCCCTAGACCCCATGAGCAGTTTGCCTCTCACAATAGTGACCACGTGATGAGGTGTCCAGCCACTGAACTGTATCAAATCCACTGTTAACGTAGCAGTGCAGAGATGAAAAGGATGTGGTTTAGAAGTTTATAAGTGGTTTACAATTGTTGAAAATTTAAAAGCAAACTTGTAAATAAATTATGGCCATGAATTCTAGGTCTTAAATAGATTTATAGAAATGTTACAGCACAGAAAGTGGCTATTGGCTTTGAGTCTATACTCACTCTTATCAGCACTGTCCACAATACTTATTCACACCAAAGAAATCATTCTGCTGATTGGTGCAAGGAGGTGGACTTTGGCCTGGCAAATGATGCATATCAATTGCGGCAACTTCTTTATAAAGTAACTAGAGTAAGAATACCAAATTTAAGGGTGTATTGTTGGTCTATGCTTAACCATGCAGAAATGGCCTACTTTGTGTTTGCACTTATCAATGGGACACAATAATGGTTTGGGCAGAAAATTAAAGTTGTGGCTAAAATAAAAGTACCCAGACATCTTCAAGGAGCAGTGCCTCAGAAAGGCAGCATCCATTATTAAGGACCTCCAGCACCCAGGGCATGCCCTTTTCTCACTGTTACCATCAGGTAGGAGGTACAGAAGCCTGAAAGCACACACTCAGCGATTCAGGAACAGCGTCTTCCCCTCTGCCATCTGATTCCTAAATGGATATTGAACCTGTGAACACCATTTTTTTTATTGAAGTTCATCATCAAGCAAACATTTCCATAAGATGTATTTCAGACATTGTACATATATATCATATAATCATATATATCACAAATCACAAAGTCTTTATCTGAGGTATACACTTATAGAAAAGAGTGGAAAGGAAAAACAAGCAAAAGGAAAGAACTATGTACAAGTACTACCTCACTTTTTAATATATTTTATGTCTGTTTTTGCATGATTTTTAATCTATTCAATATATGTATACTGTAATTTATTTATTATTATTTTCCTCTTCTTCTATATTGTGTATTGCATTGAACTGCTGCTGCTGAGTTAACAAATTTCATGACATATGCTGGTGATAATAAACCTGATTCTGAATGAATCACAGAATCATAGAGTCATGCAGCACTGAACAAGGCCCTTTGGACCAATTGGCTCATGCTATCTAAGCTAGTAAAGTTTGTCCACTTTTGGCCTATGTTCCTCTAAACCAGGGGTTCCCAACCTTATTTTATGCCATGGGCTCCCTACCATTAACTTGTGGACCCCAGGTTGGAAACCCCCTGTTCTCAACTTTTTATACTCATGCATCTGTTTAAATATTGTTAATATTGCCTTACCCCTTTCCTCTGGCAGCTCATTCCATAGTTGGACCTCACTCCGGGTGAAAAGATTGCCACCATTAATCTCCTATTAAAAGTCTCCTCTCTCACATTAAACTTTTGCCTCCAGTTCTTGATTTCCCAAGTCTGAGAAAAACACAGCATGCATTTACCCTGTCTATCACCGTCATGAATTTCTGCACCTCTATAAAGTAAGATCTTCTCTGAATTATTTGTGAAAAAGCAACTCTGTTGGTAAAGGATGAAATCTAAAGATACCGAGATCTTCTTAGTTTTGACTCAGGGTTTTGAAAACAGTATAGATCCCTGTTTGGGAAGGAAAATCCACTAAACCTAATCCCTTAAGGCTGTTATAGCCGGGAGTGGTAACGGGGATAAGCTCCCAATGGCGTGCATCTTCAATAGCCTCTGACAATCAAGTCCAGCTTCTGGTCTTCGCGTGTGGCTTAACTGCTAAGCCTGGAAGAACTGTTTCTACTGACAGGAGAAGGGGCCTTAAAACCATTCGCTTCGGGTAGATGGGGCTCATCAGCCATAGTTGGCAGCTCATCTAGGAGAAGGAAAATTTTAATCTCAAACCTCCACTGCCTTGCGGCTATACACGCTCATGGGGAAGGCTTCGGGTGTAAACCCCAAGGGAAAATCCGGAGCTGGAGTCCCTAAGGCAGCCCCACGCTGAGTTCAGTGGTGACTGGCAACTCCCGCGATGCCGCTGGTGTGAAACTGTATTGGTCTCTGTCCTTCCTTTGGATTCAGCAGCTGCGTGGAGAGGGGGAGCCCGTTGCAAGGGAAATGGCTTGCTCTCCATATTGTACTGCCCTGGCTTGCATTTTACATGCTGTAGACAGCTGGGACTCAACATCCATGGTCAATCTTGACCAATGGAAGGCCTCGAGATTCCCTTAAACTATAATATACCTTCCTTTCAGGATGGATAGGCCAGACTCTTGGTGATACTTGTTTCCCTGAACTGTTCAACCATTGAATGCACTGTCTGGTTGTAACTGGAAATATTGGAAACGCTAGCTTATTATCATCAGATGTAAAGAGGTAGAGTGAAAACTGTTACTGTCCATTTAATTCATCAAGGTAGTACAAAGGGAAAACAATAACAGAATGCAGAAAATATTATTGTATACTTACAGAGAAAGTGCTGTTCAGGGACGCAAAAAGGTGAAAGGCCATAATGAGCTAGACTGTGAGATTGAGAGTCCATTTTATTGTAACAGAGGGCAATTCAATAGTTCTATGACAGTGGAAAAGAGGCTGTCATTGAGCCTGGTGTCAGGTATTCTTGGCTTTTGTATTTTCTGCCCTTGGGAGAGGGGAGAAGAGAGAATGTCCTGGGTGAGAGGGCTCTTTGATTATGCTGGCTGCCTTGTGGAGGCAGTGAGGTGTAGATAGGGACCTTGGAGGCTAGTAGGCTCATTCTTGTGATGTACTGAGCTGCGTCCACAACTCTCTGCAGCTTCTTATGGTCACAGGCAGAGCAGTTGCATGATCAGTTTATTTTCTGCCTGCTTTTAACAGACAAGGGTTAATTTTGCACAGGCACCTCAATGTTGTTGAATTTTGCTTCCTAGAGCTTGCAATGACCTCATGATTTCTTAACGTCTATGAATCATGGTCATTATGATTAGCTGACATGGGACAACCAGTCTGTACACAGCAACCTACAAGGGCCAGAAGAAAAGACCAACGCTAATCTGCTTTTGTGACCTTGGTAGAAGGAGCAGAACTGCCTGTTCTTCTTTGCAGAACATAGAATTTATGATGATTTGCCTTCCCTCTTTCATAACCTCCATTTTGTTTCATCCATGTGCCTATCTAATAGTCTCTTATATGATGGTGGCATGGTAGATAGAGGTTACTGTAACGCTTCACACTGCCAATGACCCGTGTTCATTTCCTGCCACTGTTTGTAAGGAACTTGCATGCTCTCCCCATGACAACCTGGGTTTCCTTCGGGTACTCCAGATTGAAGATATGGGTTAGTAGGCTAACTGGTCACATGACTGTTACTGGGTGTCATGTCGTTGTTGGGCTAGCAGGGCCTGTTACTGTGTAGTATCTCCAAATAAAATAACATAAAGTTAAATGTCTCTCATGTATCTGCCTCTAACAACTACTGACAGTGCATTCCATGCACCCACCACTCTGTGAAAACTTAACACTGACATTCGCCAATACCTTCATCAATTACCTTAAGATAATGCCCCACATATTAACCAATTCCACCCTGGCAAAAAGTTTCTGGCCATCCACTCCATCTGTGTCTCATATTATCTTGTACAATCCTATTAAGTGGTCCTCCTTTGCTCCAAAGAGATCAGCCCCAGCTCACTCAACCTCTATTCATAAGACATGCTCTCTAATCCAGGCAGCATCCTGGTAAATCCCCTTTGCACTCTTTTTAAAGTTTTCACGTCCTTCTTAAAATGAGGTGACTGAACATAATAGTCCAAGTGTGGTCAACCAGAGTTTGAAAGAGCAGCAACGTTACCTCTTGTATGGGAACTTTGAGGGATTTATAGATGTAGTCCCCAAGATCCCTCTGTTCATTCACACTGCTAAGGATCCTACCATTAACACTGTGCTCTGCTTTCAAGTTTGACCTTCCAAACTGTATCACTTCACACTTTTCTGGTTTGAACTGCATATGCCTCTTCTCTGCCCAGCTCTCCATCCTATCAATGCCCTTTTGTAACGTAAGACAATCCCCCATTCTATACAACTGGATATTTAGGTGGGCTCGTTTCTGTTCAGCTGGGGTTTGATGAGTTCTTGATTTAATGTTTTAACCAAAACTAGGCAAAAAAAAATGCTCTTTAGTGGAGTTTGAACTCCAAACTTTCTGACATAGAGATGAAAATACTACCACTAAGTGATAGCTGTCTTTGAGTTCTCACAGATTCTAAAAGACTTAAGAAATATTTAGACACTCTAAAGCCAGTTAAACAGTGCTTCTGTCTATCTGGGTGCATGGTTTTGATTGGTTCAATCATAATGAGAGAATTAGTAATGACTTCTCTGCTCCATTCTGTTAACTACAGTGTCCCAGTTCCTACATGGTCCCTGCCTGTCTCTTTCCTTCATCTCCAACACTCTTATGTCTAAGGAGCTTCCCTTGTAGATATGGGCTAAATGTTACGGTAGTGGTGCTACCCTATTTGATTGACAATCAGTTCTGTCTTGCTCTAATGGAATAGTATTCTATACCACACCCTAAGTGTGTGGTTTTAGGTTGAATCAGAGGTCTTGCCCATTTTCTTGGGATTACATTTTCTACCTTCCATTCCACAGGAAAAATTTAATAACATTGGAATTGTTTGAGGAGGTCAAACCTTATCAGCAAAGTCATGGGTGGAATGCACTTTTAACTGAAATGAGATAAGCAACGAAGGAGCAAGTGCCATAACATGTTCAAACTGCCAACTCCTGGTGGTTAATTTATGATGGGAGGGCAAGAGAGAACAGTAGATATGCTGTTGCCCTGGAAACCCAGTGAGAGAACTTGTGATCCATCCAGTTTGAAATATTTTAGAATTTTGTGAAGTTATTGATCCAGTGTTGCATATCTCTGTGTGTTGACTAGTGTTCAGTTAGATACAAGCTTTTACTTTATTACTGAGGCACTGGACATACAAAGTGTGATATATTTTTAATTTATTTGAATCAGACCAGAGGACTATAACCCCATTAATATCTGTGCTGTCAACATAACTAGATGTCCCGCAGTTTTTTAAAGGTCTTTACTTGCTTGCATCTCACCAAACACTCTAACAAAGTTCTACAGATGCACTGTTGAAAATATCCTGACTGGTTACATCATGGTCTGACCTGACAGTTCAAATACACAGGAATGTATTTCTCCGAGACTCTACAAATGTATGAAGCTGCAAAGAGAACTGGACTCAGTCCAACACATCGCAAGCACATCCCTCCTTACCACTGGTAGTATCAGGCAGAAGAAGGGAACTTCTATCATCGGGGATGCCCACCACTCAGGCCATGACATCTTTTCACAGCTACCAGACCCAAAGTCTCACACCATTAGTTCCTATCACCACGCACAAAATGCTGGAGGAACTCAGCAGGCCAGGCAGCATCTATGGAAAAAAAATACAGTCCATGTTTTGGGCTGAAACCCTTCGGCAGGACTGGAGAAAAATGCTGAGGAGTAGATTTAAAAGATGGGGGGGGGGGGGAGAGAGAGAGAGAGAGAGAGAGAGAGAGAGAGAGAGAGAGAGAGAGAGAGAGAGAGAGAGGGGGAGAGACCAGGTGACAGGTGAAACTGGGAGGGGGAGGGATGAAGTAAAGATCTGGGAAGTTGATTGGTGAAAGAGACAGAAGGCCATGGAAGAAAGAAAAAGGAGGGAGGAGCACCCGAGGGAGGTGATGGGTGGGCAAGGAGATAAGGTGAGAGAGGGAAAAGGGGATGGGAAATGGTGAAGGGTGGGGGTGGGGAATTAAAATGGGAGGCCACTGGGAGATCCTGCTTGTTTTGGCGGATGGAACATAGATGCTCGGTGAAGTGGTCTCTCAATCTATGTCAGGTCTCTCTGATATACAGGAGGCCGCACCGGGAGATGACTTGCACCACCCAGGTCTTAGCCGCCAACTTGATGGCGTGATTCCACTTCCCACTCCCATTCCAATATGTCTGATATGTCATGATGAAGCCACACTTAGGATCAAGGAACAGCACCTTATATTTTCTTTTTGGGATAGCCTCCAACCTGATGGCATGAACATCGCTTTCTCAAACTTCTGGTGATGCTCCCCGCCCCTCCCTCCTTCACCATCTCCCATCTTCTTTTCCCTCTCTCACCTTATCTCCTTGCCCCCCCCCCTATTGCATCCCTCTGGTGCTCCTCTCCCACCTCCCGGTTTCACCTATCACCTGGTGTTTCTCTCCCCACCCCCACCTTTTAAATCTACTCCTCTGCTTCTTTTCTCCAGTCCTGCCGAAGGGTTTCAGCCCGAAACATGGACTGTATTTTTTTTTTCCATAGATGCTGCCTGGCCTGCTGAGTTCCTCCAGCATTTTGTGTGTGTTGCCCAGATTTCCAGCATCTGCAGATTCTCTCTAGTTTGTGATGTGATCACTTCCTTTCAACTGTTCAGTTCTTTAACTAACATGTACAACTTTAATCGCTACCTTAGTGTAGAAACACCATGACCACTTTGGACTTTTATCTTCTAACTGTGTTCTTCCTTGTAAAAGTTGTGTATAATCAATTTTTGTCTTTGAAGGTTGTGCATCTGATGCTGTATGCAAGGGGTGCTGCTGTAAGTTTTTTGTTGCAACTGCACTTGTGCATATGGCAGTAAACTTGACCTGAACTTTGAATTTGGCGAATGCCTTGGTCTGCGCCCATTACCTCCATCACTTTTGTTTAGTTAGTTTTACCCCAGTTTTCCCTGTTTTTCTACAGCTGAAAAGATTAAAGATCTGATTAGATTTATTTTTCAACATACAATGAAATATGTTGTTTGCATCAAATTGAAAATTGCATTTTTCATATTTTCTTTCCACTTGGTTACTATAAGAAGTAGTGGATACGGCCCGGTCCATCACGGGTAAAGCCCTCCCAACCACTGAGCACATCTACATGAAACGCTGTTGCAGGAAAGCAGCATCCATCATCAGAGATCCCCACCACCCAGGATATGCTCTCATCTCGCTGCTGCCATCAGGAAGAAGGTACAAGAGCCTCAGGACTTGCACCACCAGGTTCAGGATCTGTTACTATCCCTCAACCAGTAGGCTCCTGAACAAAAGGGGATATCTTCACTCAACTTCACTACTCCCATCATTGAAATGTTCCCACAACCTATGGACTCACTTTCAAGGACTCTTTGTCTCATGTTCTCGTTATTTATTTATATAATTATTTCTTCTTTTTGCATTTACACAATTTGTTGTCTTCTACACTCTTGTCAAACACTCTTTGGGGGGGGGGGCTTTCATTGATTCTATTATAGTTATTACTAAATAGATTCTATAGATATGCCCACAAGAAAATGAATCTCAGGGTTGTATATGGTGATGTACAGTAAATGTACTTTGATTATAAATTTATGTTGAACTTCGAACTTGGCGCTCCTGATCCTGAGCTCATGCTAAATATTCTCCATTTCTGTGTGACTGTGACACAAGGAAACCTACAAGAACTGCTCTCACTGAGAATTGGGAGGGAAGGGCCCCAATGGTGCTAGAACTGAGGAGCTGAATGTACAACAAGAGAAGAAATTGCCCACTTAAGTGCACAAAGATCTCTTCTTAATACATCATCAGTTTTAAACCAGGATTAGAAATGGTAGTGACTTTAAATACACTCACTTTGTTAGATATTAGAGTGTGAGTTCATGGTCCTCTGCTGCTATACCCCATCCACTTCAAGGTTTGACGTGTTGTGCATTCGGAAATGCTCTGCTGCACACCACTGTTGTTATGCGTGATTATCTGAGTTGCTCTTAAAGGGGAACACCGTGATAGAAACAGCAGTTACAATGCGTGCTACAATGTTGAGAAAGGGTGTGGAAAGTGAACCTGGTGGTGTGTCCTGAGGCTCCTACATCTTTTTCCTGATGGCAGCAGTGAGAAAAGAGCATGTCTTGGATGGTGGGGGTCCCTGATGATGGATGATTCCACGGTCAAAGTTACATTTCTACTCCATTCTGTTTGATCGGATCAACAACGGAACCTTTTGACCATGTCTGCATGCTTTTATGCATTAAGCTGCTTGCCACTTGATTTGCTGATTAGGTATTTGCATTAACAAGTAGGAGTTCGGGTATACCTAATAAAGTGGCCACTGAGTGTAAGTAATTAATGAGTATAAATTTTCTCTTGCCAGGGAGTTTGTGATGACTTGGAGGAATACACTGTGTCCTTGAGGATACTGGACTCTTATAGTTTATTTGTTGGTGGAAAATTCACTTCTTTCGTGTCAATGAATAAGGATTCATTGGTGCTTTGTGCATGATAATGTCTTATTATTTGTTTGTAGTAACTACAATCACTTAGTTCAGTTCTGCTAAACATTTGTGATCTCAATGTATCACGTGGCTTAAATAGGAAATTGTCACGTGATAACTTAAATGGGAAATTGTCACATGATTATTTAAATGGAGGGAAAACTGAAAAGTAAGGTGATCTATGAAGTTAAATTAAGATGTGATACCCTTGTTTATGATTGCAACTTTAAAAGAAAATTTACTTTAAACTTAAAGCAGAAGGAACTCTCAGGAGCTTGTACTCTTTAAACAAACTGGATCGTTTTTGGTAAGGTCTGTGCAAAGGTATTTATGGATATTTTCACTGTGATCAATTGTCTGGCCAAACAACCATTTCACAAGAATAACACACTCCAAAGGCTGGATGAACTGAGCAGATCAGGCAGTGTCTATGGCCTGGAATAACCAGTCAATGTCCGGCTGAGACCCTTATTCCTCTCCACAGATGCTGCCTGACCTGCTGAGTTCCTCCGGCATTTTGCATGTGTAACTCTGGATTTCCAGGACCTGCAGAATCACTTTCGTAAGAATCACGACTCCAGTCAATTCACAGAGTGTGACCACAACCAACAAGGTAAAGCATTTGTTACCACATTGAACTGCCACTGAATGAGATGGTGTTCTTGGACAGCCCCAGTTTATGTGTTACATGGTCTATGCAGATACATTCAGTGGCCACTTTATTTGGTACCTCCTGTACTTGATAAAATGGTCACTGAGTGTGGGTTCATTGTCTTCTGCTGCTGTAGGCCATCTACTTGAAGATGCGACATGTTGTGTGTGCAGAGATGTCCTCCTGAACACCACTGTTGTCATACAGTGTTATTCCAGTTACTGTCGCCTTCCTGTCAGCTTGAACCTGTCTGGTCATTGTGCTCTGTCCTCTCTCATTATCAAGGCATTTTCCCCGTCAGATCTGTCACTCATGGGATGCTTTTCAGACAATTCTCTACAAACTCTAGAGATTGTTGTGCATGAAAATCCCAGGAGACCAGCAGTTTCTGAAATGCTCAAACCACCCTGTCTGACACCAACAATCATTCCACAGTTAAAGTCACTTAGGTCATATCTCTTCCCCATTCTGATGTTTGGTCTGAACAACAGCTGAACCTCTTGACCATGTCTGCATACTTTATGTATTGAGTTGCTGCCACATAATCAGATGATTAGATATTTGCATTAAAGAGCAGGTGTACAGGTGTACCTAATAAAGTGGCCACTGCATGTATTTCTGGGTATGTCAGAAGGAGTAAATTGATAAGATCTTAGAGAAAATTAGTTAAAGGAATACAGCAAAGTGGAATAGCATAGAGATTATGAAAACATAGTTTTCTGATTATACGTTCAGCCATTAAGAGTTGACCTGGTTTATGTCGGATAGTATCTGCCTAATCCCATGAAAATTTATCTTGTCCAAATACAGCTTAATACTTGCTGCATGATGCTTCCCTTTGAACATTTCAATTCTTCTTCTTAAGGCCATCACCCCTACTGGATCATAGGTCACCAATGGCAGCTCACCAGAGCTCTCTGTCCTGGGGCAGTCTTGCAAGTTATCCCCAGATGTAGTCCATCTTCTGCTTTCTCTCCCAGCGATGATGTCTTTGGAGCTTCTGTTGGTGTTTCTGTAGCACTGGGTTTTTGCAGTATGGGGTTGCTAGTCCCATGCCACGATGCTGCCTGGCCTGCTAAGTTCCTCCAGGATTTTGTGTGTGTTGCTTGGATTTCCAGCATCCACATATTTTCTCATCACAAAGCTATCACAGCTCAGGATGGGAGGGTCAGAGATCGGAGTTCAATTCCAGCGTCCTCTATAAGAAAATTTATATATTTTTTTCCCTCTGCACATGGGTTTCCTCCAGGTGTTCCAGTTTCCAAAGACGTACTGGTTAGTAGGTTAATCGGTCATTATAAATTGCACAGTGATTAGGCCAGCACTAGGATTAAATCAATGGGTTGCTGAACAGTGGTGCTTGGTAGATAGATAGATAGATACTTTATTCATCCCCATGGGGAAATTCAACATTTTTTTCCAATGTCCCATACACTTCTTGTAGCAAAACTAATTACATACAATACTTAACTCAGTAAAAATATGATATGCCTCTAAATCACTCTCTCAAAAAGCATTAATAATAGCTTTTAAAAAGTTCTTAAGTAGTTTACTTAAATACATTAAATACAATCAACCCCGGCACTTTAACATATCTTACTCCTGGCGGTTGAATTGTAAAGCCTAATGGCATTGGGGAGTATTGACCTCTTCATCCTGTCTGAGGAGCATTGCATCGATAGCAACCTGTCGCTGAAACTGCTTCTCTGTCTCTGGATGGTGCTATGTAGAGGATGTTCAGGGTTTTCCATAATTGACCGTAGCCTGCTCAGCGCCCTTCGCTCTGCTACCGATGTTATACTCTCCGGTACTTTGCCCACGCCTTCCTTACCAGCTTATTAAGAAGTGAGGCGTCCCTCTTCTTAATGCTGCCTCCCCAACACGCCACCACAAAGAAGAGGGCGCTCTCCACAACTGACCTATAGAACATCTTCAGCATCTCACTACAGACATTGAATGATGCCAACCTTCTAAGGAAGTACAGTCGACTCTGTGCCTTCCTGCACAAGGCATCTGTGTTGGCAGTCCAGTCTAGCTTCTCGTCTAACTGTACTCCCAGATACTTGTAGGTCTTAACCTGCTCCACACATTCTCCATTAATGATCACTGGCTCCATATGAGGCCTAGATCTCCTAAAGTCCACCACCATCTCCTTGGTCCATCTCCCGGAAGGGCCTGTTCTGTGTTGTATCTCTAAGATAAAAAAACATTAAAAAGTCTAACTGTCCTCCTTTCACTGCCAGGCTTGGGACCATCCTTGGCAGGGTTAAATTATGGTTGCAGTAAGTTTGGGAACTAAACATTGACCATTGCACATTGCAAGTCTGTGACCTGCGTGATTTGAAACTCAACAACACGGCGTGGGAAAAAATTGTCCCTACTCCTGTTTAGAAAGTCATCGTCTATAAGACAAGAACTTGACTGCATATTACAACCCACAGTACATGAAACTTAAACACCACCATTGAAACCAGTCTGTCTCTGCTTGACCAATGTGCATTAATGCATACTATGACATCAGAGCTACTACCCAGAATTCCACACACAACTTTTACCTGAACATCAAGATCCTTAACACAAGAGATTCTGCAGATGCTGGAAATCCAGAATAACGCACACACAAATGCTGGAGGGACTCAGCAGGTCAGGCACATTTTTTGGCAGGAATAATCAGTCAATATTTGGTGCCAAGAGCCTTCATCAGGAACCCTTTTCTGTTTCTTAATTCTCTTCTGGCCTCTCTAGTGCCAGCTACCTTTCAATAAATTCATTCATACCATTGTAGTATCCTTAATTACTTAATCTACTGCACAATCAGCTGCTGATATAATAAATAATATTAGAAGATAGGTTCCCAGGCCCCTTGAGTCAGCCCTGTCACTCAAAATGGTATGACATGGTAGTACAGTGGTTAGCACAATGCTTTGCAATACCAGTGACCTGGGAAAATTCCCACTACTGCCGTTAAGGAGTTTATATTGTTACGTACTTGTGACACGTGACAGTGGTACCCTTGTCATGTGACTGGAGTTGAAGCTATACTGGACTTGAGGTAATGGTCTTGTGATGGTGGAGTGATGTCATTTTCCTGCCAGTAGAGATCATGTGACAGGTTTTTTTTACAGGGTATAAAAGGAGGACCCCTCCCTGTGAGGTGGGGCAGTTCGTGGCTGGATTTGCCATGTTGACTTCATGCCACTGCGTGATTTAATGTGATGACGCAGTTTAGTTGAAAGATGAAGTTTTATCTAATGCCTAAAGTTTAAAAGGTCATTGCCAGCAGTTTCTTTACAATACCGCTAGTTGAGAATCAGTGGAGAGTGAAGATCGGAGTTCGGGAGTTAAAGATCGAGGAGAATCGATTTTCGACGGTGAAATGGGTTCGACCTTGTTTGATCCTTGTTTGATTCAGAAGGAATTCGTTGACTGTTCTCGTGTTAATCTCTGGGAAATACCAGAAAAGATTGAGGACAGTGTGGAAGAAAAAGGTCAGTGCCTTTAAGCCGTTTTGTTTCATAAAATTCTTCGTGGGAAAAGTTCAACTTCGGGGACTGAAGAAAAACGACGTGAAAGAGAATTTAAGTCGTCTTAAAAAGTCTCTCCTTTTAAATGGACTGTGAGCATTTTGAACTTTTGGCAATACCACTTTAAAGAACTGTTTTTGCAACATCGCTTTAAGAACTGTTTAAGCTGCCGCACAGCAGCTGATTTCCGGTTACGTTAGTGTTTTGTTTACTTTTGGGGGGGGGTTGTTTTCAGTGTTTAATAAACATGTTATTTGTTATAAAAACCCCTGCCTAACTCATATATTCATTATTGCCTGAGTCCGTAACAATATGTTTTCCCCCCGTGACCGCATGGATTTCCTTTGGGTCCTCGGTTTCCTCCCACAGTCCAAAAACCTTCTGTTGGTAGGTTCATTGGGCATTGTAAATTTTCCCATGGTTAGGCTAGGATTAAATCGGGGGATTGTTGGGTGGCTTGGCTCAAGGGACTGGCAGGGCTGTAATCCACTCTGTATCACAATAAATGAACAAATATGACGACAGGTGATCTATGCTGTCAACTCCTTTTTCTGTCAGCTCCCCGGGACCATCAACTCCCTGATCTTTCAAATATATACCTATGCCCATCTCACACATTGGCCTTAGGAAGGGAGGATTCCAGAGAATCATTACCCACTGAGAGAAGAAATTTCTATTTATCTAAATTTTAAATGTTTGGCTCCTTATTTTGTAGCTATGCCCTCTTGACCATGATTCTCCCATTGATGAAAACATCTCAGCATCTATCCTATTAAGTCCCCTTAAGACCTTATACGATATATCTGAATAAGGTCACTATATACAGAGGATAAGTTATTCTTCTAAAATCGAAGGAATACGGACCCAAACTATTGGATAGGACAACCTTTTCATTCAGGAATGTTCTGGTTTAACTCCTTTGCACTGGCTCTAATGCTACTATACTGTTTTCCTATAAAATACAGTGCAAAACTGACCCCTGGGTAACGACCCCCAGGACTCGTCGTTCATGTTTTGACCATCCAATCACAGGGTTGAACTTCAAATCTTTTTGATTCCTTACATTGAAGTGCATGACCTCAGACATCCCAACATTAATCTCCAAGTACTAGGATTTTGTGCAGTTACTCAGTCTATCATTGTCCAGTTGCAGAATCACAATGTTCTCATTACAACACGTCCTATATTCAAATCATTCACTAACTTACATTTTGTTCCCTCCTCCAGGTCACAAATGCAAATTAATAAACAACTGAGGAACTGATCCCTGTGGTACTCCACCCCTCCTAAATGAGAAGGACCCATTTATTCCAGCTCTGATTTCTCAGAGGCAGCCAGCTTTCAGTCCATCAGTCCATACCAACTACCAACACACTTCCCCGGAAGCCTTGGGCTCTTATTTGGTGCATCTATCTCTTATGTGGTACTTGTAAAAATGTGTTTTGGAAATCTACAGTACTTTCAAAAGGTCTTAGACGTATATAGCTAGGGCGACTAAGACTTCTGCATACTACTGCATTTGTCAACGTGAAGTGGAGAGCACATTTGTAAATGTGGTGAGAGCAAAGGATGTTGGGAATGGTGAGGGTGGTGCACCATGGGAGGGGTGTGGGACAGGTGGCAGAGAAGGAGTGCCAGGGTTTGGGGTTGGTGCAGGTGCAGACACACCCAGCCCCGATATACCAGGCAAGGTTATTTGATTCAAAAAAATTAGTTTATTGAACATTGAACCTCCATTTTTAACGAGGTAGTCACCTTGACTAGAACCCTACTGGAATTTAGCATATTACAGAGTCATAGAATTAGAGAAACAGGCCCTTCAGCCCATCCAGTCCATGCCAACCCAACCCTCTGCCTAGTCCAGGGCCTCTACTGTTTGGAAAAACTCCTACCAATGGGATCTGAATAATAAATCAGATTCCAGTGCAGTCTATGTGGGCTCAGCAACCCTGAAGGCCCATTGCCAGAGGTAGAGCCTGCACCAAAGAGCGAAAACAGACAGAAGATAAAACAGTGATAAAATTAGATCTGATTTATCTCTTGATTATTTCACATTGTGGTTAAAGTTAGATACATTGTGCAAAGTTGGAACAAATGGTCTGTTGTCCAGTACTGAGAAAGTGAAGCTAACATTATTCAATTTGAATCTGTTTGTCTGTACCTGCGTCAGTTTTAAGTCATATGACCATATTTAAGTTGCCTATAGGCATCTCTTCAGATTAGAACTATCATCTGATTATCCTCTAGGTATTCTAATATAAAGCTGTCTAGTTCAACACACCAGCTTACTGATGTGGCTATGCACAATGGGGAATTTATCTTCATTTACTAAAAGAAGACCTGTGTGGCCTCTGTCGGTCGTGGTTGACAATGGGTACTGTACCTCTGGTAGTCACTGGTTTGTTGAGCAGCGTCGACTGTGGCTATTGAGGTCGATCCTCAAACAGCAGGCTCTGCCACAGTTGCTGCATGTGTAGGGCGTCGTGGAAATTTTGTCCACTTTCCGCTGTGCTGTCCGTTTAGCTCTCCGCTCCTCAAACTGACTCAGGATCACTCTTTTGCCTTGCTCTAGGTGTTGCTGAAGAGTACCTCGCCATTTGTTGTGATCATCTGCTGTATCCTCCCAGCACTCTGTGTTGATTTTTAAGGCTTCAATAGCATAGAGAAGAAGATGCCGAGTAATGTTGGGGCCAACACGCATCCTTGTTTGACTCCACTACGAATAGCAAAGGGTTCTGATGGGCTGCCATCGTACTGAACAGTAGCCCTCATGTCTTCATGGAATGACTTGATGCTACTTCGGAGTTTCGGGGGACAGCCGATCTTGGAGAGAACCTGAAAGAGCCCATCCCTGCTGACAAGGTCGAATGCCTTGGTCAAGTCGATGAAAGCGACATAGAGGGGTTTCTGTTGTTCCCTGTGCTTCTCCTGGAGTTGACGGAGTGAGAAAATCATGTCGACAGTTGACCTCCTTGTGTGAAAACTACATTGGGTCTCAGGGTAGACCCGTTTTGCCAGAGTTTGTAGACATGCCAGCATTACACAAGCAAAGACTTTGCCAACAGTACTGAGGAGGGAGATACCCCAGTAGTTGTTGCAGTTGCTCCTATCACCCTTGTTCTTGTACTAAGTGACGATTTTGGAGTCGCGTATATCCTGTGGTACGGCTTTTTCCTCCCAGCACTGACGGAGGACCTTGTGTAAAGGTTGGAGGAGTGAGCTCGTGCAGTGTTTGATCAGGTCTGGAGGAATCCCATCATTGCCAGGAGCTTTCCCTGGGGCCAGACTGTCAATTGCCTTGCTGAGGTCCTCAACGGTTGGTACGGAGTCGAGTTCATCCATGACTGGTAGACAATCGATGGCATCAATGGCTGAGCTAACAACAACATTTTCCCTTGAGTAGAGCTCAGAGTAGTGTTCTACCCAGCGTTCCATCTGCTTGCTTTTATCGGAGATTATTTTACTGCTGGATGACTTCAGGGGTGCTGTCTTGCTCTGCAATGGGCCAAGGGCCTTCTCGATAGCATCATACATCGATCTGATGTTGCCTGTCACAGTTGCTGTCTGAATGTCCTCACTGAGCTGGAGCCAGTACTCATTTGTGCACTGCCTTGCAGTCTGTTGCACTTTGCTTCTAGCAGCTCAAAGTGCCTGTTTGGTCGGATGGCGAGCGCTTGTAGTCCGTGAGAGCTGCACATTTTTCTTCGATGACAGGAGTCATGATGTTGGACTTTGCCTCAAACTGCTCTTTATGGTCTTTCTTCCGAAGATAGAGAGTGCTGATTCGTGGATGGTGTCATGAAGGTATGACCATTGTTCTGTTGCAGTGTCTCCTCGTGAGGAGGTAGTCATAGCACCCTGTACTGACTTGGTAAACTGGTCAACCTTTTCTGTCTGTTTCATCTCTGATGTGTTGATGCGAGGTTTTCCAGTTTGTTTGGAGTGGTGGATTGTCTTCGGATGTAGTTTGATCTTGCAGCATACTAAAGCATGATTGTTATCGCAGTCTACACTGTGAATACTTGAAAGAAGAATACATGTTATAAATGTGCAGTTCTATCTTAGAAAAATATTTAGAGTGTATGCTTTTGTCTATAATTTAGATCTTTTAAAAAATTCAGCAAGCTAAAAGAATTGGCTGAATCTAGCAGTCAACATAGAGGTGATGGTGTTCACAGAGACCCAGTGTTCAATCGGTTGTAAGCTTCTCTTCCTTGACGTTTGTCGCTGCCTGGTCTCGTTTCTATGGTTCCCTAACATCCAGCAGCCAATCACATTTAAAGAATTTCAGACCGCAGAGAAGAAAGGAAAGACAGCTTTTTTTAAAAAACATCTACAAGCTATTAAGTTTGGATCATACAAAAGGTTTGAAGTTAAAAGTGAAAATATCATAAATCAGAGATAAAGATTGAAGATTAGGTTTATTTGTCAAATGTATAGGTACATTGAAATGTCTAGTGAAGTGTATTGCTTGTGTCAAATCAAATCAGTGAGAATTGTGCTGGCATCCGCAAATGTCACCATGCTTCCAGTGGCAACGTAGCATGCCCACAACATAACAACCTTGATCGTATGTCTCTGGAATGTGGGAGAAAACCAGAGCACCTGGGGGAACGTACAAGCTCTTTACAGACAGCAGTGGGAATTGAAACCTGTTGCACATTTAATATTTCAATTATATTTGAGTAATCTTATATATATAGGTTGATTAAGCAGTCTTGATCATTTAAATAATTTATTATGGGTTAAATGTATAATTAATCACATTTGTCATCATGCTATCATGTGATATGTGTGTGTTTCACTTAAAATAAACCCGAAGCTAGTCCTGCATTCCCAGACATTTTTGAAGTTGCAAAATATAACATTGGCGATGAGGTATTTTTTAGAACAAATCCAAGATGGCTACTGACCTGTTGATGTGCAGTGAGATGTTAACAATTTTTAAAAATTGCAGCAATAAGGTTGAGTATTTTAAAAAAAAGCAGTGTGGCAAGCATTCTTCAGAAGGAAGGAAAGACATGATTGAGTTTTAAAAAGAAACAGTAAACAGAGGAATTGGCAGGTTCATAAAGAATGAGTATCAGGTGATTATAATTATAAAAAAACAGAAATAGCTGGCTAAGTCAGAAACATTGACATGTTTGATTACACAAAAGATAACTGCAAAATGTATGCTGAGCTAATTCAACAATATTTTGAAATCAATGAAATCGCCAATGTGAAAAGAGTACCAATTTTGATAAGATAATTGGGTCTAAGGGCATGCAGTTTGCTTTGAAATTTGACTGCTACAACCAAACCAGCAGAAATGAGCTTTCCTCATATTGTCAAAGTAATGCAGGAACTCTTAGAACTGAAGCCATTGCAGAACACTTTAGATTTCATAAGTGTAATCAAAAAGAAGGGGAGTCCATTTCAATGTATGTGGCTGAATTGAAGGGATTGCCTGAGCATTGTCTGTTCTGTGACGGGTCTAATGAGGCACTTAGAGATCATTTATTTTGTGGAATCTTAAAAGAAAGTATTCAAAACTGGCTCCTTACTGAAGCACAACTTACATTCAAAAGAGCAGTTGCAATTGAGTTGCAGTTTGGAATGAAAGTGAGCATGATTAGAACTGTATTGTCTAAACAGAAACCAGCCTGGCCAAACAAATTGTGTTACCATTGTGGCAGGGGCTCACATACACCAAAAAAAAATGCAGATTTAAAGGCAAAACTTGCAGAAAATAAAACAAATTTAGGTCACATACTAAGAGCATGACAGGCAAACAAAAATAAATAGACTGCACTGAGAAGAGAAAAAAATAAAGTCAAGTTGCAGTTTCAAAAAGAGCACTAATCAGCTATTAATTTAAAAATCCGATAATGAAGAGAGCGACATAGGATTGTGTAGCCTTGAAATTTACAGTGCGAAAATTAACACTATACAGTACAAGCAATATGGCTTATGCCAGAAATGAACAGCAAGTTAATTAACTGGAATTGGACACCTGCTCAGCTGTTTCAGCCATTCCACAAAATGAGTTTGAAGAGCATGTCAAAGATACTAAACTGAAGCCTACAGATATTCAATTAGGAACTTATACTGGAGAAAAGATGACTCCTGTGGGAATGACATTCATTACAATGAAATACAACAACCAACGTATCACATTGAGCTTGTATGTGGTAAAAACAGATGGACCAGCGTTGTGGGATATGATTAGCTGGGACAACTACAACTTGACTGGAGATCCATCCACCATTTGCATGTCACATCCTCTACAATAAAGTCAACTGAAAGCAAATTAAGAAACATACTGGATGATGCTACAACTGTCTCCACGCCAAACATTATGAACCATTGCGCAAAAGAAGACAAACAGGTGTTGCTGCCAACCTCTGCCTCTGGTTGGAAAGCATATTGGATCAAAGAAGGTCAGTGCTGCTCAGGTGAATCATGAATGCTGTGATCTGACGACAACAATTTTTGTAGGCAACATATCTGAGAAAGCTTCTGATATGTTAAATAGGCAGTTACTTGTGAAATGTGGCTTGGTTTTAAGCTGGAAGAAAGATTATGGAGCTTCAGGAAAGTCAAAAACATTTGACTTTTGTGAGTATAAATAACCAGAATCTACCCTGCTTGCACTAAGGTTATTGCATGAACTTCAAGTGGGAGTGAAAAAGCTGCTTGTAAAAGTAGATGCAAAGACCAAAGCCCAGCTGGATGAATGGAAGGCCAGAAAGAAAGGAGACAATGGAGGTACGAAAACAGAGGATTTGTCAGATGATGTTGTGGATGAGGAAACCAAGAAGAAAGATCAAATCATAAAGTGAGCAATAGAAGGATTAATATGAGAATACTCCAGTGAACTAAATGGATCTCCTCAAGATCAAGATACACAAACTAGAACAAGAAAAAGAGAGAAGAAAGAAGTTGGCTACTGCCATCAGAACCATTTCCTGCAGTCACGGAGCCAACTCCTACAACCACCACAGAGGAGGTGTTTTTCTTGCATGTCTGTGAAGACTGGTTGGACACTGTATACATTCTCTGATAATAAACCTAAACCATTTGATTAAGCATTCTTGTTTATTTAGGGTTATGTGTATAAATGCCTGAATTGCATAGGTCATTGGACTACCACGTGATACATTGTACGCCTTGCTTGAAGTAAACACAAAGTTAGACACGCATTCCTAAACTCTTGTGTCTTCCTTTCAATTAGATTGATGTTTTGAAATTACCAAACAAAACAAACCCCAACCCTACAGCTGGCATGTAAACTGTTGTGCTAATTGGTACACTTAGATGCTACCCTCTTTTTATGTAATCATGTCTTAGACATAAAATATTTATTGCTTTACCACCTTTGCTCATCATTTATATTAATAATTTGTCTCAGAATTTAGATAGAATGGTTAATAAGTTTGTGGGTGCCAATAATATTAGTGATATAGTAGCTGGTGCACAAGGTTATCGAAACAGGATTTTGATCAACTGAGCCAGTGGGCTCAGAAGTGGCAGATGGAGTTTGATTCAGATAAAAGTGAGGTGTTGGATGTTGGTGAGGCAACCCAGGAGTTACACAGTAAATGGGAGGACATTGTGGGTGTTGCAGAATAGAGAGACAACAGGGCAAGTTGTTCCTCTTAGCACCTTTGTAGTGCATTGACGGCAACCTTTGCCAATTCCTTAGCATTTGTCTTGTTATTTTTTATGTGGCCAAGTTGCGAGCTCGACGCTCATGGACGGAAAATGTGAAGGGAGTCGGCTGGACTTGAACCTGGGACCACTTGCCTCGAAGTCTGGTGCAGATGCTACTACACCAGGGCAAGCATTACACAGTAAATGGGAGGACATTGGGGATGTTGTGGAACAGAGAGACACCAGGGTGCAGGTACATAGTTCATTGAAAGGGTGACACGGTTAGACAGGATGGTGAAGGGGCCATCTGGCATGCTTGCCTTCATCAATCAGAACACTGAGTACAGGAGTTGGGATGTCAGATTGCAGCTGTACAAAACATTGGTAAAGCCACATTTGAGGTACTCCGTGCAATTCTGGTAGCCCTATTTTAATAGGATGGCATTAAACTGAAGAGGATACAAAAAAAATATTCGAAGACGTTACCAGAACTGGAGAGCTTGAGTTATAAGGAAAGGCTGAATAGGCTGGGACATTTTTCCCTGGAACATGGGAAGCTGGTGAGTGAGATGATAGAGGTTTATAAAATCATAAGAGGCATGGGTATGGTAAAGAGTCAAACATTTTTGTTTCAGGTTAGGGAAGTTCAAAACTTGAGGGCATATGTTTAAAGTGAGAGGGGAAAGATTTAAAAGGGACCTGAGGAGCAACTCTTCATACAAAGTGCTGTGAACTTATTGAATAAGCTGCCAGAAGAAGTGGTAAAGGCAGGTACAGTTACAACATTGAATAGGCTCTTGGACAGTTACCCGGAGATGAAAGGTTTGGGTTGAAGTGTCCAATGGTTAGGAAGCTTGGTCACCATGGATGAGATGGGCTGAAGGACTTGCTTTTGTGCTGTACGACTCTATGACTTTGGGTGCCATGCTAGCGAAGTGGTTAGCGAGGCACTATTATAGCTCGGGTGTCAGACATTGGAGTTCAATTCTGACGTCCTCTGTAAGAAGTTTGTGCGACCTTTTATTCAATATTTTCATATGCTCTGACTTATGGCCCTTCCAGTTACTTTTGTGAAGTTTTGGATTTGATCAGAACGATTTTCCTTGTTTTTTTGGTTTTCACTCTCAGTTTGAGCTGCCCAGTTCCTTTTTTCTTTTTTCTTTGTTATTTTGTGTGTTTTGGGATTTTTTTCTATATATGTCTATTATAAAAGTTTCTTTATCTTTTTTTCCTTTTTATAGATAAGAGGAGAATCAATTACCTTTCTCTTTATTATAAACTACTAGATTAATACTTTGATCTTGATAATGTTTATTTTTCCTTTTATTCAAACTGTTATTGATATAGATATTTGTGATAATTCTCCTCTTGTTTACATATATGTGTGTACTTTTTTATTTAACTAATAAAAAGATTGATAAAGAAAAGAAAGAAGTTTGTGCATTCCTTCCTGTGACCACGTGGGTTTCCTCCAAGTGTTCACATTTCCTCTGTCAAGCCATTGTATCAGTTAGTTGGTTATATGGTCATTGTAAATTGCCCTGTGATTAGCTTAGGATAAAATAGGTAGCTTGTTGAACTTTATGACTTGTTGGGTTTCAAGTCCTCGGCTGATGGGGGTCCTTAATAATGGATGTTGCCTTTCTGAGGCATCCCTCCTTGAAGACATCATGGATACTATGGAGGCTAGTACCAGATGGAGCTGACTAATTTTACCATTTTCTGTAGCTTTTTTTGGTTCTGTGCAGAAGCCCCCTCCCTCAAACTAGACAGTGATGCAGCCTGTCAGAATGCTCTCCATGATACACTTATAGTAGCTTTCAAGTGTTTAATGTGAAAAGCCAATCTCTTCAAACTCCTAATGAAATATAGCCACTGTCTTGCCTTCTTTATAGGTTTATCAATATGTTGGGACCAGGTTAGATCCTCAGAGATTTTGACACCCAGGAACTTGAAATTGCTCACTCTCTTCACTTTTGACCCCACTATGAGGATTGGTTCGTGTTCCCTCATCTTATTCTTCCTAAAGTCCACAATCAGCTCTTTCGTCTTACTGACATTGAGTGCCAGGTTGTTGCTGTGACACCACTCTACTAGCTGATATATCTTGCTCCTGTGCATGCTCTCATCTCCATCTGAGATTCTACCAACAATGGTTTCATTGCATAATCATAAACTTGGCAGCTTCTATTATTAAGGACCTCCAGTGCCCAGGGCATGCCCTTTCTCACTTTTACCATCAGGTAGGAGGTACAGAAGCCTGAAGGCACACACTCAGCGATTCAGGAACAGCTTCTTCCCCTCTGCCATCTGATTACTAAATGGACATTGAATCTTTGGACACTACCTCACTTTTTTTAATGTACAGTATTTCTGTTTTTGCACATTTTTAATCTATTCAATATACATATACCATAATTAATTTACATATTTATTATTTTAAAAAATATTTATTATTATTATATTGTTTTTCTCTGCTAGATTATGTATCGCATTGAACTGCTGCTGCTAAGCTAACAAATTTCATGTCAGATGCCCGTGATAATAAATCTGATTCTGATTCTGATTCCCTGAGACAACAAGTAAGGTAAATCAGTTCTGGACAACTGGCTAATTGATCATTACAGAATGTCTCTCTGGTGCTTCTCACTCCCTCCCCTCTCCCTTCTTTTTTTCCCAACCATGATTCCCTCTCCTGTCCCCCTTCCTACTTTCAGTCCACAATAGAGACCCATATCAGAATCAGGTTTATCATCACTCACATATATCATGAAATTTGTTTTTTGTGGCATCAGTACAGTGAATACATAAAATTACAACAGTACTGTGCAAAAGTCTTAGGCACCCAAGCTTTACATATGTACCAAAGAATTTTGCACAGTACCGTATATCAGTGATAATAATTCTGATTCTGTTATTGGGCCATCATACAACAGCCAATAAATGCATGCTTTCAATTTAAAGATAAAAAAGTCCCGAGATGTTTCACAGGGCAGATGACTAATCGCTTACTAAGTGATGTGGATTTCATAATCTTTTTGGAAGTTCAGAAAGGAAGAGGAGTTCAGGGGTAATGTTGCTGTAGATTAATGATATGTCGAAACAATTGATATCAGTGAACCTGAGATGGAAGGTTTTCTGGTTTCTTGTAGGTTTCCAGGTTGGGGGAGCATGCAGAGATAGGGGAAGAGGTCAGGATGAGAAATTAGAACATAGAACATAGAACATACAGCACTCTCCAGGCCCTTTGGCCCACAATGTTGTGCTGACCATGTAACCTACTCTGGAAACTGCTGAGAATTTCCCTACTGTGTAACCCTCTATTTTTCGAAGTTCCATGTAACTAAGAGTCTCTTAAAAGATCCTATCGTATCCATCTCTACCACCTTTGCTGGCAGTGCATTCCACACACCGACCATTTTCTGTGAGAATAACTTACCTCTGTACCAACTTCCAAGCACCTTAAAACTATACCTCCTCGTGTTAGCCATTTCAGCCCTGGGGAAAGGCCTCTGGCCATCCACATGACCAAAGCCTCTCATAATCTTATATACCTCTATCAAGTCACCTCTCATCTCTGTCGCTCCAAAAAGAAAAGGCCAAGATCACTCAACCTATTTTCATAAGGCACACTCTCTAATCCAGGCAATATCCTTGTAAATCTCCTCTGCACTCTTTCTATAGTATCCACATCATTCCTGTAGTGAGGTGACCAGAACTGAACACAGAACTCCAAGTGGGGTCTAACCAAGGTTTTATATAGCTGTAACATTACCTTACAGCTCTTGAACTCAATCCCATGGTTGATGAATGCCAATGCACTATACCCTTTCTTAACAGCACTGTCAACCTGTGCAGCAGCTTTGTGTGCCCTATGGACATAGACCCCAAGATCCCTCTGATCCTCCACACTGCCAAGCATCTACCATTAATATATATTCTGCCTTCAAATTTGACCGACTAAAATGAACCACTTCATGCTTATCTGGGTTGAACTCCATCTGCCACTTCTCAGTCCAGTTCTGCACTCTATTGATCTCCTGCTGTAACCTCTGACAACCCTCCAGGCTATCCACAACCTTTTGTTTTCTCACTGTTACCATTGGGTAGGAGGTACGGAAGGCACACACTCAGCGATTCAGGAACAGCTTCTTCCCCTCCACCATCTGATTCCTAAATAGACTTTGAATCTTTGGACACTACCTCACATTTTTGTTTAATATTTCTGTTTTTGCACATTAAAAAAAAATCTATTCAATATATGTAATTGATCTACTTGTTTATTTATTATTATTATTATTATTATTATTTTATTTTATTTGTTTTTCTCTGCTAGATTATGTATTGCATTGAACTACTGCTGCAAAGTTAACAAATTTCATGACACATGCCGGTGATAATAAACCTGATTCTGATTCTGATTCTGAAATGCATCATTTACAGCAATGGCCAACACAGTCCGAGGACGGACAGTACTGTGTAAAATTCTTCGACTCATCAATGCAGCCAGGGTTCCTAAGACTTTTGTACAGTCCTGTATTTGTCAATGTGGAGCAGGGAGTGAGTTTGTAAATCCGGTGGTAGGAAAGGATGTTAGTTATGGTGAGGGTGGAGTGCTGTGGGAGCGGTGTGTGACAGGTGGCAGAGGAGTTATCAGGGCGGTGGGTGGCAGGAGTGCAGCCACACCCAGTCCTGAGACACCAGCAAAGATCCAGACAGTTGGTTTATTGATCATTACATTTCTTTGGTGTTTCCCACTCCCTCACCTCTCCCTTCCCCTTTTCGCAACCTTGATTCCCCTCTCTATCCCCTTCCCACTCTCAGTCCACAATAGAGACTCGTATCAGAATCAGATTTATCATCATTCACATATGTTATGAAATTTGTTTTTTTTGCTGCAAGAGTACAGTGCAAAACATAAAATTACTATAGAACTGTGCAAAAGTCTTAGGGACCTAGCTATATATACAGTATGTGCCTAAGACTCTTGTGCGGTAATATACTTGGGACAGACTGCAAGTATTGCTATGCTTCTGGCTCCAACATCGCATGTCCACAACTCTCTAATTCTAACCCGTACATCTTTGAAATGTGGAAGGAAACTGGAGCATGCAGAGGAAACCCACACAGTCACTGGGAGAATATACAAACTCCTTAAAGACAGCAGTGGGAATTGAACCCGGGTCACTGACACCGTAATAGTATTACACTAATCACTGTGCTATGGTGCCACCGTGCTCTGGAGCTCGTACAGTATTGGGTCAGATTCCACGCTTACGCTATGCTTTAATGACTAAGAAGTCGCTGCCTCCCACCACAGATCCAATTTTAAATTCTCATCTTGATACTAATTCTCATCAATTGTTCGACCGTTGCACTTCTGTAACCTCCTCTGGTCTTTAAGATATCTGAACTCTACATCTTTTCCTGATTATAGCCTTTATTGCAAGGTTCCCTTCAGCTCCCTGCAACTGTTTTGCCACAAAATCCAGATGTAAAGAAAAATCTGCTTATCTTGCTCTCTGGTTCCAGTCTGCTATTCTCAAGAGCACAAGAGATTATCCAGATGCTGTAAGTCCAGCCTGGCACACACAGACCGCAGGAGGAACTCAGCAGGTCGGGCAGGATCTATGGAAAGTATTAAAGAACTAACATTTTGAGTCAAGACCCTCCATGAAGACTGGACTGGAAGGGGGAAGAAGCTGGAATAAGAAGATAGGGGGGGGGGCAGAATGAAGGTGTAGAAGTTACAAGTTACAAGGTGACAGGTGGATGCAGGTGAAGGGGTAGGTAGGTGGGTAGGGGTGGGGGAGGCGGATGAAATGAGAAGCTGGGCGGAGAAGGCAAAGAGCTGAAGAAGGAAGAATCTGATAGGACAGGAGAGTGGATCATGGGAGAAAGGGAAAGAGAAGGGGCATCAGGGGAACGTGATAGGCGGTGAGCAGAAAAGAAAGGGTACGAGTGGAGACAGAGAGGGGAATGGACGGGGGGGGGGGGGAATTACTGGAGATTAAATATGCATGCTCAAAGACATTGTATGATTATGATACAGTTTTCAAAGTTGGCCAGCATTCCTTTCTATTTTTTATTCTAGTTTTTCGCTGCCCATACTTATTACTCTGTTGGGAAATTGGTTATGTTGCAATAATGACTGACACAGGGCTGGCAGACTCCTGCAAGTGATTTCACCGACCAAGAACTTATATTTTTCTTTAAGCATTGAAAGGAAATATATTCACTTACAGAACAATTGCAGGAATCTGCTTCTCATATCCTAAATTGGACTTTTCCTTTGGGTAAGTGATTCATTAGTACTGGCTGTCAAGCTTTGAATGTTGAGCAAAGTAATTTTGAATTACTCGAAATGTCCAATTTCAATAGCTTTTATGGTGCTTTTATTAACTTTGTTTTTCTTTATATTTTGGATTGTACTATTAAAGACTCTGGGGAGGGTATTGTGTTTTGAACAAAAGTGTTTGTAAAAGGGGAAATTAAGGTAAATACAGCTGCTTTATTTTCCTTTGTGGAATATTGAATCAGATTGGTTAAGTGCAAAATAATCATGACATTAATATTGATAAACAGGTTTGAGGTTGATTGCGTGCTGTATGGAAGGTCACCACTTCTGTTTACCATTAAAAAAACATTCAATGACCATGGAATGTGTGTTATAAGTCACTATTGTTGCTTTGATTCTCTTATTGATCGTCTGATTTCAGTTCCCAACTGTATCTCTGTTCAAGGCTTAGAGATTAGTAAACTCTTGGTTTCATCGTCCTTGTAACATTTCCTTTTGTGATTTTATGCATGTTGCAAGTGAATCTACAGTCGTTTATCTAGTCTTCCAGAAGTCGATGATTAATCAAAAATCCAACGATGATGCAGAAAAACCGATTAACAACATGCTTTAAACTGTTTGCATAATGGGCAAGTAAGTGATCATTGCCAAGGAGTATACACACACAAAGTGCTGGAGGAACTCAACAGGCCAGGCAGCATCTATGGAAAAAAGCAAACAGCTGATGTTTTGGGCTGAGACCCTTCATCAGGTTTTGGCCCGAAACGTTGACAGTTTACTCTTTTCCACAGATGCTGCCTGATCTGCTGAGTTCCTCCAGCATGTTGTGTGTGCTGCTTTGGATTTCCAGCATCTGCAGAATCTCTTGTGCTTGCCAAGGAATATACATGCAGTGTATCAGCTACAGGATAAAGCAGCCACTGATTGTATTTCTGTATGTTCATTGCCTTCTGCGGCTAAGCACGTGCACTTCAAGGTTCAACATCAGAGGGACTCTCCTGCACACCATCTGTTGTAACACATGGTTATTTGAGTTACTGTCATCTTTCTGTTAACTTGAACCAGTCTGGCCATTCTTCTCTGACCTCTCTCATTAATAAGGCATTTTCATCCACTGACATGCCACGCTGGAATTTCTTTTGTTTTTTTGCACCATTCTTTGTAAACTGTAGAGACTGTTGTACATGAAAATCCCAGATACTCTAACCACACCGTCCGGCACTAACGATCATTCCACCATCAAAGCGACTTAGGCCAAGTTTCTTCCCAATTCTGATATTTGGTCTGAACCTCTTGACTTGGTCTACAGTACTGCATAGGGTGCCTATGACTTTTGCACAGTACTGTATTTGTCAACATGGAACGGAGAGTGAGTTTGTAAATCTGGTGAAAGCAGAGGATGATGGGAATGGTAAGGGAGTGGTGTGGGGCAGTGGCAGAGGAGTGCCAGGTGGGGAATGGCACAGGTACAGGCACACCCAGCTCTGAGTCATCAGGCAAGGTCAATCCACACCAATGATTTACTTATCATTACAGAATGTTTCGCTGGTGCTTCCCACAACCTCCCTTCTCCCTTCCCCTTTTCCCAGCCACGATGCCTTTCTCCCTGCCCCCTTCCCACTCTCGGTCCACAATAGAGACCCATATCAGAATCAGGTTTATCATCACTCACATGTCATGATTTTTTTTGCGGTAGCAAAACAGTGCAGTACATAACTTTATTACAGTTCAGTGCAAAAGTCTTAGGCGCCTTTGATGTGTGTGTGTGTGTGTGTGTGTGTGTGTGTGTGTGTGTGTGTGTGTGTGTGTGTGTGTGTGTGTGTGTGTGTGTGTGTGTGTGTGTGTGTGTGTGTGTGTGTGTGTGTGTGTGTGTGTGTCTCAGACTTTTACACAGTTTTATGCATTGAGTTGCTGGCCCATGATTGGCTAATTAGATATTTGCATTAACGAGCAACTGTACAGGTCTACCTAATAAGTGTAAATAAGACCTCTGAGTGTATGTGACCATTGACAATGAATACATTTGTAACCAACAAATTGTGTTCTCTCAGTTCTAGCCGTTAATCTACTGAAGCAAAAATCACTCTGATTTATTCAGATTAATGATTAATTAATTTCCTCTTTTGCAGGTGTATCTATAGTGCAAAGTATTTAATGCACCAGGGTACCTTTTGGACCACTGTTACTATTAGCAAAGTGTGTAATTGTTCCAATACACAAATCCCTGAGATTATTTTTCCTTTCCTTCAGATGTAGTAAATATTCCTACAATGATCAACTAGAATCCAAGGATTGATATTGATGCCTCTGCCGATGGGAACTAGGGCATGGGAAAGAAAGGAACAATTAAACAAATGTAATTCACCAAATCTTATTGTCTGTCCTGAGTTTAATCCCATAGCCTGCAGCTAATTAATGCACACCACCATTATTTCTGTTCTGAAACTAATTATCTTTTTTTAAACCTCATGGGATTCATCATCTCCCCTTCCAATCTTTCCATTCTAGAAATCAAATATAAGATTGTTCTGATTGAATATTTAGGGAAATCCAAATTTGGGGCAAGGATAGAGTGCAACTGACAAACCCATTTGCAAAATAATTTTGTGCTAGTGTTGGTATTAGATAGCTCTTTGATTATCAAGTTGTCCGTGCTCCTTGAACATAATGATAAAACCAATCAATTGCTACTAACCAAGTAAAAACGCAGTTGCCCATGTTTCAGAGTATTATACTTAGAGGATCAGTAAACATATTCTGAACATAGTAAAAACAACATTTTTTATTCTTGAAGAGATGGTCTGTCCTGGATTGTTGGTATATTGGAGTGATTATAACTACTCAAAGGCTGGGCAGTAGATGTTGCAGAAGGGAATTCAGGGTGAATTACAGGGGCAATAATTATTGTTAAATAATTCTGCCATTAATTGTAATTTAAGGTAAAGGCATGGAGACTGCTACTGTGTAAAGGTTACTTATCACCAGAACGCTGATCAACGCGATTGGGGTCAGCTTACCTTGCAGCATTGTGCATATAAGTACATAGTGTAAATGCAAGCTGTTTTTTTTCCCGCTGAGGTTGGGTGGGACTACAACCAGAGTTCATGGGTTAAGGGTGAAAGGTGAAAAACTTAAGGGGAGCATGAGGGGAAACTTCTTCACTCAGAGGTCGTGAGAATGTGGAATGAGCTGCCAGCACAAGCGGTGCATGTGAGCTCAATTTCAAAGTTTAACAGAAGTTAGGACAGATATGTGGACTGTAGGAAAATGGAGGGCAATGGTCCCAGTGCAGTTCGAAGGAAGTAGGCTGTTTAAATGGTTCAGCATGATCTAGACTAGCCAAAAGACCTTCTTCTGTGCTGTACTTTTCTATGACTCTATGGCCCTATCCACATCTTAGGGATGGCAATCTTTCCATAGTGCCCCAAGAGAAGCCTCATTACAGATGGTGTTTCATTCTCTGAAGCCCAGCAATCCTTCAGTCCCCTAGTTCCAATAAGTAAAGTCCAAGCCTGTCCAAACTCTCCCTCTAACTCAGTCCCTCAGATCCTGCACCATCCTTGTACAGTAAATCTGCTCTGCACTCTTCCTAGTGGAAATGATGTCTTTCCTTTAATAGGGTGACCTAAACTGAACACGATACTCCAAGTGTGGTCTCAACGACATCCTGTAGTGTACAACTACAAAGTAACTTCCCAGCTCCTATACATAACTATCTGACGGATAAAGGGCCAGTGTGTCAAACCTGGACGAGCCCATTTTAGGGGCATCAAGATAACGCAGCGGTTCATGTGGTGAGATTACAACTCAAGGCATTTGAGTCTGCAATTCAATTCCGATGCTGTCTGTAAGAAGGTTCTACGTCCTTCCCGTGACCTTGTGGGTGTCATCTAGGTACTCCAGTTTCTTCCCACATTCCAAAGATGTATCAGTCACTTCATCATTATAAGTTGTCCTGTGATTGGACAATGGGTGGGTTGCTGGATGGGCCAGTAGGGCTTGTTCCACTCTGTGTCTCTAAATAATAAAAAGAATAAAATTAAATAATCCGATGACTCTGCTTTCATTGAAGTTAGTATGTGTACTCCAGGGTCCGTCTGTCCCACAGCAATTCACTGTATAAGTCCTACCCTGGTTTGACTTCCCAAACTGCAACACTTCACAGTTATCCAAACTGAAAGCCATTTGCAATCTTTGGCCCACTGGGCTAGCTGACACAGCCCCCTTGTAATGCTGATAACCTCTTCATTGTCTACGATGTCACATCCTTTAGTGTCATTTGCAAACTTACTAACTATGCCTTGTTCATTCACGTTTAAATATTTTATATTAATAATGATAAGAATATTAGCTTTATTTGTCACTGTAAGGAAAGAGAAATCCTGCAGATGTGGGAAATTCAAAGTAACACACACAAAATGCTGGAGGAAGTTTGCAGGTCAGGCAGCACCTATGGAAATGAATAGACAGTCGATGTTTTTGGCTGGGACCCTTCTTCAGGACTGGAAAGGAAGGGGGAAGATGACAGAATAAGTTGGGGGAGGGGGAAAGAGGCTAGCTAGAAGGTGATAGGTTAGGAAAGGTCAAGGTTTGGAGAAGAAGAAATCTGACAGGAGAGGAGAGTGGATCTTAGGAGAAAGGGAAGGAGGAGGGGCCCAAGGGGGGGAAGTAATTGGCAAGTGAGAGGAGATAAGAAACTTGAGTGGGGGATAGAAGAAGAGTGAAGAGGGAGGGAGTTGTTTTAACTAAAAGGAGAAATTGATATTCATGCCATCAGAGTTGGACATTACCCAGAAAGAGTTAATTGTGATTCCTCCTTGGTATATGCCAAAATAAAATGGAAGCTTAAAGATAAAATGCCGTCAGCTTGAAATGTGTTGCTAGTCTGGATACGTGCCTGAGTGAACAACCCCAAGATTAGATAATGAAGAATGTTTTCCTCATTGCAGACCTTTTGTCTCTATTTTTCTAAATTACGTGTCTGAGCTGAAGGTCATAAGAGATAGTGGTACCACTAAGTACTGGGGTGATAATTATGTATATTAAAGGGTATAAAAAGGGCACTTTCTCTGTGCACTAGGGACTGTGCACCATGTGCAGAAGTTCGCTAATGACACGGCCATAGTGGGGTGTGTCAGGAATGGACAGGAGGAGGAGTATAGGAAACTGATACAGGACTTTGTGATATGGTGCAACTCAAACTACCTGCGTCTCAATATCACCAAGACCAAGGAGATGGTGGTGGACTTTAGGAGATCTAGGCCTCATATGGAGCCAGTGATCATTAATGGAGAATGTGTGGAGCAGGTTAAGACCTACAAGTATCTGGGAGTACAGTTAGACGAGAAGCTAGACTGGACTGCCAACACAGATGCCTTGTGCAGGAAGGCACAGAGTCGACTGTACTTCCTTAGAAGGTTGGCGTCATTCAATGTCTGTAGTGAGATGCTGAAGATGTTCTATAGGTCAGTTGTGGAGAGCGCCCTCTTCTTTGTGGTGGCGTGTTGGGGAGGAAGCATTAAGAAGAGGGACGCCTCACGTCTTAATAAGCTGGTAAGGAAGGCGGGCTCTGTCGTGGGCAAAGTACTGGAGAGTTTAACATCGGTAGCTGAGCGAAGGGCGCTGAGTAGGCTACGGTCAATTATGGAAAACTCTGAACATCCTCTACATAGCACCATCCAGAGACAGAGAAGCAGTTTCAGCGACAGGTTACTATCGATGCAATGTTCCTCAGACAGGATGAAGAGGTCAATACTCCCCAATGCCATTAGGCTTTACAATTCAACCGCCAGGACTTAAGAACTTTTTAAAAGCTATTATTAATGCTTTTTGAGATAGTGATTTAGATGCATATCATATTTTTTACTGAGTTAAGTATTGTATGTAATTAGTTTTGCTACAACAAGTGTATGGGACATTGGAAAAAAAAGTTGAATTTCCCCATGGGGATGAATAAAGTATCTATCTATCTATCTATCTATCTTAGAGTAAGTCATGACTGGTGCTAAGAGCTGTTGATAGAGAGTGATAGACAGAGAAGTTTTCAGATTTGAGGTTTTCCCTCCGACATTGCAGTGATTGGCTTATTAAGTGGATGATTAAGTGTTATGTTGTTTTCTGTACTACTTCAGTAATCATTTGTTTTTCTCTCTGCATTGCATTTGTACAAGTTCTAGGAAAGTGATACCTTGTAGCCTACAACATGTGCGCCATGCCTCCCTTTGTTTGTAAAACCACATGCAAATACCCTGGGCTGAATCAGGAAAGAATACAGAATGAATCTTAAAATTACTTTCATTACACAATTGGCATAGTCAGCAGGATTCAGCATAATGGGTGCTATGTTTCGCAAACATCTGGACATACCTGAAGGTGAGACTGGGAGTAAGGTAACAAGATGGATGGACAGCACCTATGGTTTAGAAGCAGTGGCCAGCATATTACCGGAGTGTTGCCCTCCCTCATGTTGGAGAGCTGAGATGGAGAACAGTAGAGGTGATGTCCTGGGGATGAGAGTCATTCTGCAAATTAAGGTATAGTTTCCCAGACGGGAGCAGAGTAAGAAGACTTGGGTTAAGCTGTATGCATGGAAAACTGTATTTGACATGTCTCAGCCAGCAGAGCAAAGATTGTCTACTGTTTCTGACCGAATGGGAATCATTGAGCAGAAAATGTTACCTTAGCTGAACTAACTAGGTTGGTCCATGAGCGAGTTGACGAAGCGGAAACCCAGCAAACCACCCTCGCATGTAAACTGCTTAAAGCATGAGGAATCAGCATTTGGATCACAGCAAAATGAGGGCAGTCATGGCTAAGGGACGGGACCCTGATGGATGGGAAGGCTATTTATGGTATGACACTGATACTCAGTATGGTAATGTTCCTGGTAATCCCCCATCAAGACCTGAGCAGAGCTTTTACCTGTGAGAACCGCACAATCATAAGACTATGACACCTGGGATGGGGAATGGTGGAGGTCAGATGACATATGAAGAAAGAATGACTAGGGCATGAAAGACTGAGGAAAAGGGAGCCATATGGTTTAAATATGTGCAGAGGAGCGGAGAATGCCTCACTTGCTGGTTAGCTTGGTTGTGGGATATGGGCGTCTGCATGGTGCACTTGACCATGGAAGAGGCTAATGGCTTGTTCCCTCTCTCTACAAGAAGTGTTATTATTAATCAGATGTGGAATGTCAATGACGACTCTACAGATTTCTTTTCACAGTTCTGTGGTTTCCTGACTTGTCTTCAATGCCCTTCTTAAATACAGGATCAATAGTCACCCTTGAATCTTCTGTGGCTTAAAATAAAGCAAAAGTCTCTGCGAGAGTTTCTGAAATTCTAGCTTTCTACAAAGTCTGAGGATGTGCTTAGAGTCATAGAATCAGAGAGCAATACAACACAGAAACAGGCCCTTTGGCCCATCTAGTCCATTCCAAACTGTTATTCTGCCTAGTCCTATTGACCTGCATCAGGAACATACATAACCCTCCATACCCCTCCCTTCAATGTATGTACAGTATTCAAATTTTTTTTAAACATTGCAATTGAACCCACATCCACTACTTCTGCTGGCAGCTGGCACTTAGTGCAAAAGTCTTAGGCACCTTTGATATATATATATATATATGTACCTCAGACTTTTACACAGTAAGGTTGTCATAAGGTGGGTGTTGGGAGCAGACCCAAGTGCAAGACACAGACACTGAACTACCAGGAACAGGACTAGGTGTGAGAAGGAAGCAAGGAAAGTGGGGAAGAAAGGACACTGGACATGACACAGGCCCAGGACGAGACAAGGATTCCAGGCCTGGGCTAGGACTTGACTAGGATAGGGGAACCAGGACATGGAACTGGGAACTAGGAGCCTGGGCTTGGACTCCGAGCCAGAGACTGGACAAGGACCCAGAACCTGGGTCTTGACTTGAGCTTGGACTCCAGAACTAGGAGAGGACAAGACAAGAACACAAAGCTGTGGCTTGGACAGGACAAGGTACTTGAACGTGGCTAGGACTGGATGAGACCCCGAAGCCTTGACTTGGTCGAGGAAGGACAGGAACTTGGAACACAGAGCCGGGACCCCTCCTTGGGTACAGGACGTAGGGCCGGGACTCATTACACAGAATGCAGAATACAACAAGACGGTTCCCAACACAAGGTAGTGGCAGACGGCCGGACCTACCTAGCGAAGATGTTGATGTTGGGGAAGTCCAGAACGAGGGGTCACAGTTTAAGGATAAAGGGGAAGCCTTTTAGGACTGAGATGAGGAAAAACTTCTTCACACAGAGAGTGGTGAATCTGTGGAATTCTCTGCCACAGGAAACAGTTGAGGCCGGTTCATTGGCTATATTTAAGAGGAAGTTAGATATGGCCCTTGTGGCTAAAGGGATCAGGGGGTATGGAGAGAAAGCAGGTACAGGGTTCTGAGTTGGATGATCAGCCATAATCATATTGAATGGCGGTGCAGGCTTGAAGGGCCAAATGGCCTACTCCTGCACCTATTTTCTATGTTTCTAAGACAAGGACACAAAGACTGTTCCCTACACTAGGTAGCGGCAAACGGCCAGACCTACCTAGTGAAGGTGTGGACACAGAGACAGTTCAAAACAACGAAAGACAGTTCCTTATCTTGCTCCAGTGGTTGAACTGGACAGTAGAGAAGGCGAGGCTCCAGGCAAGACTCCAGGAGGAAGGTGAAGGGAAGGGATACAGACAGGGGGGTTTGGACAGGAATAATCCAGCAGCTAGAGGCTGAATCCTGAAGCTGTTAATGAAGCCAGCTCAAACGAGAATCAGCTGCCTCAACAGAAACTGGGGAAAACTGGAAAACCTGGAATAAGGAACACGGACCAGACTGTGAACCGGAATGTGGATTTCATGGACAGCACCATGACAAAGGTACATAGTTTTATGCATTGAGTTGCTGGCCCATGATTGGCTGATTAGATATTTGCATTACCCACACAGAAAACAACAGCAAATCCTGACCCCCAAACCCTACATGCAAAAAAGGTGACAATAACGTCAAACTCCTAACACCCTCCCTCGCAGAAAAGAACAGTGACAATTACATCAAAACCTCACCCCCCCATACACAAAACCTAGCAGATTACCCGCAGGAAAACCAACAAGAATATCAGACCCCAAATCCCCAACCCCTCAACCCCTCCCTCTCACAAGAACTAACATATCACCCACCTGGAATCCCAACCCACCTATCAGCAACAAGAAAGAAAACACAAGAAACTACAGTCCAATAACCACATAAACCTTCAAAATCATCCTTGCAGACAATGATCCCATCACATCAGTGGGTGTGATGGCTGTTACACAAATCACATGTTTCACTGTATGTCTTAATGTACTGTGCATTTGATAAATAAATCTGAATCTGATCCCAGCCCACTGCAATTTGCCCATCACCACAATAGCCCTACAGTGCATGCAATCTCATTGGCTTTCCACGTCCTTGGATCAATTGGACAACAATACCTATATCAGGCTGCAGTTTATTGATTACAGCTCAGCATTCAACACCATCATACTCTCAAGACTAATTACCAAGCTCCATACCTGGGCCTCTGTACCTCCCTCTGCAAATGAAATCTTGACTTACTCACTGGGAGACTACAGTTAGTGCCGATGAGAAATAACATCCCTTCCTCACTAACAAACAACACTGTTGCACCTCAAGGATGCCTTCTCAGGCCACTGATGTACTCTCTTTACACCCATGACCATGTGACTAAGTACAGCTCAAACGCCACCTGTAAATTTTCCGATGACACAACCGCTATTGGCAGAATTTCATTTGGTGATGAGGAGGTGTACAGGAGTGAGATAGATCAGCTGGTTGAGAGGTGTCGTAGCAACCGCCTTCCACTCAACGTCAGTAAGACAAAGGAATTGATTGTGGACATCAGGAAGGGGAATTCCTGTCTCTGATAGGTAGGATTAATGCTATTAAGATGGTTATTTTACCTAAATTTTTATATATTTTTCAAGCGGTACCAATTTTTATTCCGAAATCCTTTTTTACTAATGTTGATTCAAAAATTTCCTCATATATATGGCAGAATAAAAATCCCAGGTTAGGTAAAATATACTTACAGAAGACAAGGAAGGATGGTGGGTTGGCATTACCCAATTTCAGATTTTACTATTGGGCAGTTAATATTAGATATTTGATATGTTGGTTGAAAGAATGGGATGGTCCTTTTGGCCCTCATTGGGTGAGTTTGGAAACTAAATCGGTATCTGCTTATGCTCTGGGTTCTATTTTAGGGACATCTCTCCCTTTTGCTCTTTCTAAATTGCCGAATCGAATCGACAACCCGATAGTTAAATATACCTTATGTATATGGTTTCAATTTCGGAAATTTTTCGGGTTGACTCAATTCGTGTTAAATAGTCCTATTGTATCTAATTGTTTTTTCCACCCCTCAATTATAGATCAAGCTTTTTTGGCTTGGAAAACTAAGGGATTATTAAGATTTTCTGACTTATTTTTGGACAACTGTTTTATGTCTTTTGAGCAATTAGCAAATAAATATAATTTGCCTAGATTTCATTTTTTTAGATACTTACAGGTTAGGCATTTTTTAAGTACGGTACTTCCTTCATTCCCAAATTTTGTGTCTTCAGATATTTTGGAGAGTTTGTTTGAATTAAACCCTTTTCAAAAAGGGCTTATATCAAAACTTTATAATATAATTATGAAGATACGTTCAGTGCCCTTTGATAAGACCAAAAATGATTGGGAAAGAGAGCTTAATCTTATTATTCCTATTGAGAATTGGGATAGAATTCTTCAATTAGTTAATATATCATCTATATGTGCCAAACATTTATTAATACAATTTAAGGTTGTGCATAGGGCCCATATGTCCAAGGATAAATTAGCTCATTTTTATTCTCATATAAACCCTATTTGTGATAGATGTCAATCAGAAATCGCGTCTTTAACTCATATGTTTTGGTCATGTCCGATTTTGGAAAAATATTGGAAAGATATTTTTGATATTATTTCGGCGGTACTGAACATTGATTTACAACCCCATCCTATTACCGCAATTTTTTGTTTACCGATGATGGGCTCACTTCACTTATCTCCTTCCGCCTGTCGAATGATTGCTTTGCTCACTTTGATGGCTAGAAGATCTATTTTGTTGCATTGGAAGGAAATTAATCCTCCCACGGTATTTCATTGGCTTTCTCAAACTATGTTATGTCTAAATTTAGAAAAAATTAGAAGTGCTGTATTTGATACTTCTATTAAATTTGAAAAGATATGGAGACCATTTATTCAATATTTTCATATGATGTAATGGCCCTGTACCAGGCTTATTGGTTTTTTCAGCTTTAATCGTATGTATGTTGAGAGGATCGGAGTTGACGACATTGATGTTTATGTATGCTTGTGAGATACTATGAACAGCCCTTTTTTTTTCTTCTCTTTTTTTTTAGTTTTTTTTAGTTTTTTCTTCCTTTGTTTTTTTTTCTTAGATATTAGATTAGTAGATTAGTTAACTTTCATATATAGATTTATTTTTTTTTCTCTTTTTTTTATATTATATATTATGGAATATCTAGACTTACCTTGTTCATATATATACTATATGGTTTATGTTTTGGGAAAGCTTACTTATACTGTATTCATTGTTTATGTATTCCTTCGTGTGTAATGGGAGTTTATATGTTTGTAATCCATTATTAATATTTTAATTGTATTTTGTTCATAATATTTTTATTACTAATAAAAAGATTAAAAGAGAGGAAGGGGAATTCAAAGGAACCCACACCAGTCATCATTGAGAGATCGAAATAGAAAGGGTGAGCAGTTTCTAGCTCTTGGCTGTCAAAATTCCTGAAAGGCCTAACATATTAATGCGATTCCAAAGAAGGCACGAGAGCGACTATAATTCAATAGGAGTTTGAGGAGATTTGGCATGTCATCAGAGGCTAGCAAGTTGCTACAGATGTACCATGGAGAGCATTCTAACTGGTCACATCACTGTCTGGTCCGGTCTCAGCACAGGATCAGAAAAAACTGCAGCAAGTTGCAAAGCGAGCCAGATCCATCATGGGCACTAGCTTCTCCAGCATCGAGGACGCCTCCTAAAGGCAATGCCTCAAAAAGGCTGCATCCACCAGTAAAGACCCCCACCATTCTGGACATACCCGCTTCTCATTGCATCAAGCGCAGGAACTTGAAGACTCACTCAAAGTTTTAGGAATAGCTTCTTCCCATCTACCATCAAATTTCTAAATGGACAATGAATCCATGCACACTCCATCACTATTCTATTCACTCTCTTTTTGAACTACTTATTTAATTTAATTTTTTATGTATTTTCTTATTGTAATTTATAGTTTTTATTATGACGTATTGCGCTGTACTGCCGCTGCAGAACAACAAATTTCCCGAGAAATGCCAGAATCGTGGTCACAGAAAACAAAATGCCTTCCCACCGACACCTGCCCAAGACAAGACCCAATGCAGCTCCCTCTCCGCTAGGGCCCTCTATATATTGGTTAATAGAAATCTGACTTTAGTTTTAAAGTCAATAGTATATTTAGTTTTCCTAGCTGTTTTCATTGATTTGAACTTAAATCTCTGTGTTGTTAGCCCAGGCTTTGGATCAGTCAAACCATTCCCCTCTGCAAATACATGATTCCTCTGTAGAGAGAGTTAAGTACACCAAGTTCCTGCGAGTTCACATCACGGATGTCCTCAACTGGCCCCTTAAAATCACCTCCCTGAACAAGAGGCACAGCAGAGTCTCCACTTCTTAAGAAGATGGAGGCAAGCAAGGCTCCTGCGCCCCCACATCTTAACTGCATTTTACAGGAGCACCTTTGAGAGCGTCCTGACAAGTTGCATCTCCATCTGGTATGGTAGCCGTGGAGCATCGGACCAGAAGTCCCTACAAAGGACTGTGAGAACAGCTCAAAAGATCACAGGGGTCTCCCTACCACCTATCGGGGACATTTATCAGGAGGGACCTTAGTATCATTAAGGATCCCAACCATCCATCCAGCATCCTCTTTGACTTTCTACCATCAGGCAGGAGACTATGATGCATTAAAACCAAAAATGGTCAGGGTGAGTTTCTTCCCAGGCTATTATGCTTCTGAACTCCCAGCCACATTGTATTCAAAGTGTTGCTGTTTAACCCATTCCACACCTTACAATATTTAATATTAATACATTTTATTTTGTTATTTATGTGTGATTCATCTGTAGATTTTACCCTTACCTTCATAAGTGTTGTGTATTATGTGTACTACTGTGCTTACACACTGGTTTGAAGAAGCGTCTCGTTTCTGTATGCATCATATGGTTGTAGATGTTATGACTTGCCTTGACTTGAACATGATTAGTGTTCACATTTGTATGCATATAGAGGAAGGACTGGATTTACGTGGTGTCTTTCAAGGCTCCACAATCTTACAGACACATAAGAGAGAATGCAGATGCTGGAAGTCTGGTGCCACACACAAAAGCCACTGACTGAACCCAGTGATCCACGAAGCTGTTATGGAGGAAAATGGTCAGTCATGTTCCGGACCAAGATCTCAACATTCAATTTTATTTATTGCACGTACATCAAAACATCGAGTGAAAGGCATCATTTGTGTTAACAACCAACACACCCGAGGGGGGCTGGGGGCAGCCCACAAGTGTCGCCACACATATGTTCTGATGCCAACATAGCACGCCCACAATGTTTGGCAGAACAACATGGACCGCAACATGCAACAAAACAACAGCAAGACAAGCCACGTTATTCCTTCCCAACCCCACCACTGGAAGGTTGAACGGGGCTTGTTTTGCTGTTGTTTTCTGTGTTGTTCTGCCAAATATTACGGACATCTTTTTATTCTGCCATCTTCCCTCTGTAGATGCTGCCTAACATTTGAGTTTCCCCTGCTCCAGATTCCAGCACCTGCAGTCTCTTGTGTCTTCATTATTAATGTGTAGACAATTGTGTAATTGGGCAGTAAGATAGCAGGTTCAATCCTCACTGCTGCCTTTAAGGAGTTTGTACATTTTTCCATGACCTTGGTGGTGTGTATTTGGGCCAGTTGAGCGATCTGGATCTTTTTTGTCTCCAAGGGCGTTCAGTGAGGTTTTGAGCAATGTTTGTGGCCGTGAGACCAAGAAGCATGGAGATGGGGCGCAGGCCCGTGATCAACTCTATTTCTCGGCGATCTGGCTGATTAAAGATTGAAATCATCAAGGTGAGTGCAGATGGCTAAGCAGGTGTTCAGTGCTGTCCACCAGCTTCTTGCTCACTGCTCCTGGAAGGAGGTCCCTGTGTACAAATGGTCTCTCTCGATGGTGACAGAGTCTTGGGTCTTGGGCAAGGTTTAATCGACACAGTTTGTGGATCGGACTCTGTAGTTCATGGTATGATGGGATTCTAGTTTCTAGTTACTCCTTTTCCTGTTGCTATTTTGATCGGGGCAGTCTGCAGACAATGAATGACACAGTGCTAGATAGAACTGAACTGAGCTGAACCCAATATGCCTGGACTCTTTCGATTAATTTTTTGGTTGGTGCTTTTTTATTTTGTGTTTTATTACTTGTTTTGTTTATTTTTTGAACGGGTTCCGTGATGATTCTTTGTTTCATGGCTGCTTGTGGGGAAGATGAATCTCAGAGTTGTATACTACGTACAAACTTTGATAATAAATATATTTTGACCTTGACTTTGACTTTGACCATCTGGGTACTCTTGGTTTCTCCCTCATTCCAAAGACTCATTGTTGAGCGGATTAATTGTTTTCATGGGTGTGATTGGGTGGTGCGGGCTTGCAGGGCCAGAAGGACCTGTTACTGAGTTGCATTTCTAAAAAATAAGTAATGCTAGATATTAGTCAGCTGAATTATGCAGAAAAAGATCCCACAAATATGCTTTAGCGATAAACACAAGATTCAGCTGACGCTGGAAATCCAGAGTAACACACACAAAATGCTGGAGGAACTCATCAGGTCAGGCAGCATCCATGGAAAAGAATAAGCATTCAACATTTCAGACTGAGACCCTTCATCAGGACTGGAAATAAAGAGGGAGACACCAGAATAAGATGGTGGGGGCTGTGGGAGGGAGTACAAGCTAGAAGGTGATAGTTGAAGCCAGGTGAGCATGAAGGTTAGTGGTTGGGGGAGGTGCGGGGGGGGGGAATGAAGTGAGAAGCTGGGTGATAGGTGGAAAAGGCTGAAGAAGAAGGAATTTGATTGGAGAGGAGCAAGAGAGAAGTGGGAGGTGATAGGCAGGAGAGGAGAAGACAAAAGGTAAGAGCAGAGCTGGAGTGGGGAATGGAAAAAGAGGGAAGAGGGAGGGGGAAAATTACCAGAAGTTAGATAAATCAATATTCATGTTATCAGATTCATGGCTACCCAGATGGAAAATGAGTTATTGCTCCTCCAACCTTAAAATGACCCAATGTGGCAGGAAGTGAGGGAGGCCCTGAACTGACATGTTGGAATGGGAGGGAGGATTGGATTTAAAATATTTGGCCACTGTGGTGAACTGCATATACCTGTCTGGAGACGCCCCCCCCCCCCCACCCGCTGACTGCTCCTGTGGCTCCTCCCACAGACCCCGGTATAAAGGCGATTGGAGCCTGTGCCCGGCCCTCAGTCTCCAGGATGTAGTATGGTGGTCAATTGCTGCTTGTTCTTTCTTCCAGCCAATAAAAGCCTATATCTCGCCTCATGTCTCTAAGAGTTATTGATGGTGCATCAATTTTATTGGCTGGAAGTTTAAAACATGGAAAGCATTTTACGTCCGGAAAAATTAGACCTTGTTCCTCAAGACTCTGAAGCAGCTCTTGCCTTTGAACTCTGGCTTGCATGCTTCCAATCATACTTGGACAGATTCCAGTGACTGAGCCTGCCACGAAGTACAAAATATTACTATCTAGAGTCAGTCCAAAAGTATTCTCCCTTATCAGGGACCTACCGACCTACCAAGGGGCACTGGACGCCCTCAAAAGACAGTACCTGCGGCCAGTGAACACCGTCTACGCAAGACATCGTTTAGCGACACGGTGAGTCGAGCGGGCAGTTTCTCCGAGCCCTACAGACACTCGTGTAAACTTGCGACTGCAAAGGACTGATGGCGGAGCAGCATTCGGAGCTGCTAGTACGAGACACCTTCGTTACGGGGATCAGGTCAGTGTACGTGCGCCAGCGGCTGCTGGAAAATGCCGATCTTACCTTACGCTCGGCGATCCAGACGGCCGACACACTGGAGGCTGCTCTGCACAACGCTGACGCTGTCCAGCCGCGCGATTCCCCTGCTGGTTCCGTGGACACTGCAGACCCCGCCACCGCCACCCGCGAGCGAATTTGCCACCGCCGCTGCCAGTCGCGAGTCCACGAACTCCCCGAAACCGACCACAGCTGCTGCCAGTCGCAAGTCCGCGCAGTGTTATTTCTGTGGACTCGAAAAGCACCCCTAAAACCGCTGCCCGGCGTTTCAGATCTATTTTCGAGTACACCTTGTACTGAGCTATCTGGGTGACCATGTCTGCGATGCGGGGTAGGGGGTACGCGTCAAGCTGCGTGAACCTATTGATGGTCTGGCCATCCTATTTTTCTGCCCGGTCTGAACAACAACCATCTGGGCCCTCCAAGGACTTGTGCTTGGCTCAATGATCCCCTCCCTGAGCAGCCGCTGCACCTCCGACTGAATGAAGGCACTGTCCCCCACGCTGTACCTCCTGCTTTTAGTTGCCACAGAAGTGACCTGCTCCAGCTGTGGGAAGAAGGGCCATTTCGCCAAGGTCTGTAAGTCTGAACCACGAGCGGGGTCGGGCAGCGCTGCGTGTGAGGCATGGGGGCCGCCATATTGCCTGCCCGCCTAGTGCGAGGCATGGGGGCCGCCATCTTGCCTGCCCGCCTCGTGCAAGACATGGGGCGGCCATCTTTGTCGGCGCCACCTCGCCCTGCCCCCGACCCACCGGTGCTTACCGGGCACCAAGACGGCAGTTCAACTCTGGCCTCCGTAACCCTCGACCAAAGCGCCCCACACCAGCTTGCAAGGTCAATGATGGACATCCTGGTGGAGGGGCACAGGACTAGCTGCCTGTTTGACACGGGCAGCACTGAGAGTTTTATTGACCCGGACATGGTGCAACGCTGCGGACTCGTGACATGGCCAGTAAGCCAGAGGGTCACCTTGGTTTCTGGGTCGCATTCCACAGACATCCGGGGAGGTTGTGTAGCGACATTGGTGGTGCAGAGCACAGAATATCGGGACTTTGCGCTACTGGTCATGCCTCAACTGTGTGCCCCTGTGCTATTGGGGCTGGACTTCCAGAGCCACCTAAAAAGTGTGACTATGGCATATGACGGGCCCCTCCCACCACTCACTGTCAGGAATCCTCAGTTTTGTGGGACTTCGCCATATACCCCGCTACTGACCACACACACACTCCAACCCACATGTCCCACCCAGCACCATGCCGACAGCTGCGCTACTGACATCACTTGCAGCCTCTCCACCCTCAAGATCCCTCCCCCACCGCTGTTCGCCAACCTGACCCCCGACTGTAAACCTGTGGCAACTAAAAGCAGGAGGTACAGCGTGGGGGACAGGGCCTTCATTCAGTCAGAGGTGCAGCGGCTGCTCAGGGAGGGGATCATTGAGCCAAGCACAAGTCCTTGGAGGGCCCAGGTGGTTGTTGTTCAGACCGGGCAGAAAAATAGGATGGTCGTGGACTATAGCCAGACCATCAATAGGTTCACGCAGTTTGACGCGTTCCCCCTACCCCGCATCGCGGATATGGTCAACCAGATAGCTCAGTACAAGGTGTACTCGAAAATAGATCTGAAATCCGCTTATCACCAGCTCCCCATCCGCCTGGAGGACCGCCCCTACACCGCCTTCGAGGCGGGCGGCAGGCTCTATCACTTCCTGCGCGTCCCCTTCGGTGTCACAAATGGTGTCTCTGTCTTCCAGAGGGAAATGGACCGGAGGTGGACCAGTGCCAACTGAAGGCCACATTTCCCTATCTGGATAATATCACCATCTGTGGTCACGACTGGTCGGATCACGACGCCAACCTCCAACGATTTTTCCAAGTGGCCAAAGCCCTGAACCTTACTTATACCAGGGACAAGTGTGTGTTCAGAACCACCCGACTCGCTATCCTTGGGTATGTCGTGGAGAATGGGGTCATTGGCCCTGATCCCGACCATATGCGCCCCCTGTTAGAACTCCCTCTTCCCACCACCCTCAAAACCCTCAGACGGTGCCTGAGCTTCTTTTCCTATTATGCCCAATGGGTCCCCCATTATGCAGACAAGGCCCGCCCCTTGGTCAAGTCTACCACTTTTCCCCTCTCTGCCGAAGCCCGCGCGGCCTTCAGCTGCATTAAAGGGGACATTGCCAAAGCAACGATGCATGCGGTGGACGAGACCATTCCCTTCCAAGTAGAGAGTGACGCCTCCGATTTCGCACTGGCTGCTACCCTCAATCAGGCAGGCAGGCCAGTAGCATTCTTCTCTCGTACCCTTCAAGGCCCTGAAATTCGGCACTCCACGGTGGAGAAAGAAGCCCAGGCCATAGTGGAAGCTATTAGGCACTGGAGGCACTATCTCGCCGGCAAAAGGTTCACCTTGCTGACCGACCAGCGTTCAGTTGCGTTCATGTTCAGCAACCAACAGCGGGGCAAAATCAAAAATGATAAAATTTTGCGGTGGAGAATAGAACTCTCCACCTACAACTATGATATCCTGTACCGGCTTGGAAGGCTCAATGAGCCCCCGATGCCCTATCCCGGGGAGGGTGTGCCAGCGCACAGCTCGACCAGCTATACGCCCTCCATGCACATCTTTGCCACCCGGGGGTCACCCGATTTTACCATTTCGTGAAAGCCTGGAACCTGCCGTACTCTCTTGAGGACATCAGGACGATGACCAGGGACTGCCAAGTCTGCGCTGAGTGCAAACCGCACTTCTACCGACCTGAAAAGGCGCAACTTATCAAGGCCACCCGCCCCTTTGAGCGACTGAGTGTTGACTTTAAGAGCCCCCTTCCCTCCACCGACCGCAATGTCTACTTTCTCAATATTATCGACGAGTACTCGTGGTTCCTCTTTGCCATCCCCTGCCCCGACACCACTGCCACGTCCGTCATAAAAGCCCTGCGCCAGCTCTTCACTCTGTTCGGATATCCCTGATATATCCACAGTGATAGAGGGTCCTCCTTTATGAGTGACGAGCTGCGCCAGTACCTGCTGGCTAGGGGCATTGCTACTAGTAGGACCAGGAGCTATAATCCCCGGGGAAATGAACAGGTGGAGGGGGAGAATGCCACAGTGTGGAAGGCCACACTTTTAGCCCTTAAGTCAAAAGGGTTGCCGGTCTCTCGATGGCAGGAGGTCCTCCCCGAGGCACTCCACTCTATCCGCTCCCTGTTACGTACGTCCACCAATGCCACCCCTCACGAGCGCCTATTCTCTTTTCCCAGGAAGTCTGCCACTGGGACCACCCTACCGGCTTGGCTGACATCCCCAGGGCCAGTGCTGCTCCGGAAACATGTGAGGAGCAATAAATACTCCCCGCTGGTCAAGAGGGTTCACCTTCTACATGTGAACCCCCAGTATGCCTACGTGGTCTTACCTGATGGGCGGGAGGACACGGTCTCCGTCCGCGACCTGGCGCCTGCAGGAGCAGCAGACCACTACCCCAAACACTCCACGGTAACTATGAACCCCGTACCCATCGAGGTGTATACCCACCTGACACCACGCACACCAAGCCCTACACAGACTCCTCACGACACTCCCATACCGGGCGCCTCGCACACGCATATACCGGGCGCCTCGCACACGCATGAGGGATCACTGACCCCTAGTGGGCTGACACCTCCAGTTAGGCTGGAACCAGCACAACCACCGTCTCCGGTGCAATCACCACCACCGGCACCTGTGCAATCACCACCACCGGCACCTGTGCAATCATCACCGGCACCTGTGCAATCACCACCACCGGCACCTGTGCAATCACTACCACCGGCACCTGTGCAATCACCACCGGCACCTGTGCAATCACCACCACCGGCACCTGTGCAATCACTACCACCGGCACCTGTGCAATCACCACCACCGGCACCTGTGCAATCACCACCACCGGTACCTGTGCAATCACCACCACCGGCACCTGTGCAATCACTACCACCGGCATCTGTGCAATCACCACCGGCACCTGTGCAATCACTACCACCGGCATCTGTGCAATCACCACCACCGGCACCTGTGCAATCACTACCACCGGCACCTGTGCAATCACCACCACCGGCATCTGTGCAATCACCACCACCGGCACCTGTGCAATCACCACCACCGGCACCTGTGCAATCACCACCACCGGCATCTGTGCAATCACCACCACCGGCACCTGTGCAATCACTACCACCGGCATCTGTGCAATCACCACCACCGGCACCTGTGCAATCACCACCACCGGCATCTGTGCAATCACCACCACCGGCACCTGTGCAATCACTACCACCGGCATCTGTGCAATCACCACCACCGGCACCTGTGCAATCACTACCACCGGCACCTGTGCAATCACCACCACCGGCACCTGTGCAATCACTACCACCGGCACCTGTGCAATCACCACCACCGGCATCTGTGCAATCACCACCACCGGCACCTGTGCAATCACCACCTCCAGCATCTGTGCAATCACCACCACCGGCACCTGTGCAATCACCACCACCGGCACCTGTGCAATCACTACCACCGGCACCTGTGCAATCACCACCACCGGCATCTGTGCAATCACCACCGGCACCTGTGCAATCACCACCACCGGCATCTGTGCAATCACCACCGGCACCTGTGCAATCACTACCACCGGCATCTGTGCAATCACTACCACCGGCACCTGTGCAATCACCACCTCCAGCATCTGTGCAATCACCACCACCGGCACCTGTGCAATCACAGCTGGTGCTACATAGATCGCAGTGACAGATTCGACCACCTGATAGACTTAACCTGTAAATATACTTGTAAGGAACTTCGCCCCATGGGGACTCTCTTTTAAAACAAAGGGGGGGTGAATGTGGTGAACTACATATATCCGTCTGGACACGCCCCCCCCCCCCCGCTGACTGCTCCTGTGGCTCCTCTCACTGACCGTGGCTCCTCCCACAGACCCCTGTATAAAGGCGATTGGAGACACAGCCCCGGCCTCAGTCTCCAGGATGCAGTATGGTGGTCAATTGCTGCTTGTTCTTTCTTCCAGCCAATAAAAGCCTATATCTCACCTCACGTCTCTGAGAGTTATTGATGGTGCATCAGCCACCAGGAAATCCTCCTTGATCAGATAGAGCAAAGATGCTCGACAAAGCGGTCCCCCAGTCTACTTTGGGTCTCACCGGTGCAGAGGAAGCCACGTCGGGAGCACTGGATACAGTAGACAATCCAAGCAGATTTTCAGGTTTAATGTTGCCTCAATGGAAGTTGTGTTTGGGGCCATGAATGGAGGCAAGGGAGGAATACTGGTACTTATCCTTGCAACCAGAAGAAGTACAACACTTGCTCATTCACCTCCTCCCTCACCTCCATTTAGTGATGCTTAGCGAGCTAATGGATTTGAGAGGCTGTTGGGAAGAACTATTCTATGTTTTAAAAAAAAGTCTTTGTGCCTCAGATGGGAGAAATATTTGGACTTAAGCTTTGATTCGAAAGAGAGTATCTCTGCCAGTGTGGCATTGCTGCAATCACTCAGGTCTTGAATTTTTGCTCTGGGGTGAGATTTCGAACCCAAAACCATTCAGGGTTTGAAACAAAAACAGGAGTTCCATTGAGTGGCACGATAGCGTAGCGGTTAGTGCAATTGCTTTACGGTGCCAGCGATCATTGATCGATGTTCGATTCCTGCCACTGCCTGTAAGGAACTTGTACATTCTTTCTCTGACCGCATGGGTTTCTTCCTGGTGCTCGGGTTTCCTCCTACATTCCAAAGAAGTACATTTAGCGCTAGGGCTAATGAGTTGTGGGCATGCTACAGTAGGAGCAATGCATTTCACTGTATGTGTTGATGTTTCCATATACAAGTGACAAATGAAGCCAATCTTTAAGCAAAAGCCACGAGGCACTGATGTGTATCATGAGGAGCTCACAGAAAATTACACTTTGGTTGGTAAAACATCGTCTTTTAAAGAAAGTTGAACTTCTGCTGATCAGGATCCAGATATTTGGATTCACAATATAGACTGAAGATTTAAGAGATAAGGTGTGAGCAATGGTTTTGGTTTTGCACTGAGGGTAATTATGATAAGACCATGACATCATAAGGTATAGGAGCAGAATTAGGCCATTTGGCCCATTGGGTCTGCTGCCCCATTTCATCATGGCTGATCCAGTTTTCCTCTTGGCACCAATTTCTTGCTTTCTCTCCCTATCCCTTCATGTCCCAACCAATCAAGAATCTATCAACCTCTGCCTTAAATATACCTAAAGACTTAGCCTCTACAGCTACCTGTGGCAAATAATTCACAGATTTGCCTCTTTCTGGCTAAAGAAATTCCTCCTCATATCCATTCTAAAAGGAAGCCCCTCTATTCTGAGTCTGTGTCCTCTGGTCTTAGACTCTTCCACCATAGGAAACATCCTCTCCACATCCACTCTGTCAAGGTCTTTCACCATTCGGTAGGTTTCAATGAGGTCACTCCTCATTCTTCTGAATTCTAGTGAATGCAAGCCCACAGCCATCAAACGCTCTTCATATGACAAATCATTCAATCCTACAATCATTTTCATGAACTTCCTTTGAACCCTCTCCAGTTTCAGCACATCCTTTCTAAGATAAGGGGCCCAAGCTGCTCACATTATTTCAAATGAGGCCTCACCAGTGCGTTATAAAGTCTCAACATTACATCCTTGATTTTATATTCTGGTCCTCTAGAAATGAATGCTAACATGGCATTTGCCTTCCTCACCACAGCTTCAACCTGCAAATTAACCATTAGGGATTCCTGCTCAAGGATTCCCAATTCTCTTTGCACCTCAGTTCTTTGTATTTTCTCTCCATTTAGAACAAGATCCTTTCACTTCTTCTACCAAAGTGCATGACCACACACTTCCTGACACTGCATTCCATCTGCGATTTCTTTGCCTATTCTCCTCATCAGTCTAAGTCATTCTGTGGTCTCTCTACTTCCTCGAAACTACCTACCCCTCCACCTATCTCCATGTCGTCTGCAAACTTTGCAACAAAGTTGTCAATTCCATTATTCAAATCGTTGACACATAACGTAAAAAGAATTGGTCCCAACACAGACTCCTGTGGAATACCACTAGTCACTGGCAGCCAGTCAGAAAAAGCTCTCTTTATTCCCAGTCATTACACCCTGCCAATAAGCCACTACTTTGTCCATGCTAGAATCTTTCCTGTAGTACTATGGGCTTGTAGCTTCCTAAGCAGCCTTATATGTGGCACAACGCTGGAAGAACTCAGCAGGCCAGGCAACATCTGTGAGAAAAGAGTAGCTAACGTTTCGGGCCGAGACCCTTCATCAAGAATGGAATTCAGGAATTCCTGATGAAGGATCTCGGCCCAAAACATTAGCTACTCTTTTCTCACGGATGCTGCCCGGCCTGCTGAGTTCTTCTAGCGTTGTGTACGTATTCTTTGATCCACAGCATCTACAGTTGTATTTTTGTGTTCTTATATGTGGCACCTTGTCAAAGCCCTTCTGAAAATCCAAGTACACAATATCAACTGATTCTCCTTTGTCTATCCTGCTTGTTATTTTTTTCAAAGAAATTCCAATAGATTTGTCAGGCAAGATTTTCCCTTGATGAAATCATGCTGACTTTGGCCTATTTTATGATGTGCCTCCAAGTGCCCTGAGACCTCATCCTTAATAATCGACTCCACCATCTTCCCAACCATTGAGGTCTGATTAACTGGCCTATTATTTCCTTTCTTCTGCCTCTCTCCCTTCTCGAAGAGTGGAGTGACATTTGCAATTTTCCAGTCTTCTGGAACCATTCCAAAATCTAGTGATTCTTGAAAGGTCATTACTAATGCCTCCACAATCTTTTGAGGCACCTCTTTCAAACCCCTTGGATGTATACCATGCGGTTCAGGTGACTTACCTACCTTCAAATCTTTCAGTTTCCCAAGAACCTTCTCCCTAGTAATAGCAACTTCACACCTACCCAATAGCAACTACCCCCTAACACTCAAACTTCCAGCGTACTGCTAGTGTCTTCCACAGCAAAATTCCTATTCAGTTAGTTCACCATTTCCTTGTCTTCCATACTATCTCTCCAGCATCATTTTTCAGTGGTCCAATATCCACTTTTGTCCCTCTTTTACACTTTATATATCTGAAAATTTCCTCTTTTAGACATTTTATTCTTAATGACTTTCTTTAGCTGCCCTCTTTTGGTTTTTAAAAACTTCCTAATCCTCTAGCTTCCCGCTAATTTTTGCTCTATTATATGCCCTCTCTTTGTATTTTATGTTGTCTTTGACTTCTCTGGTCAGCTACAGTTGTGTCATCTTTCCTTTAGAATACTTCTTCCTCTTTGGGATGTATATATCCCATGCCTTCCGAATTGCTTCCTGAAATACCAGCTATTGCTGCTGTGGCATAATCCCTGCCAGTGTTCTTTTCCAATCAATTCTGGCCAACTCCTCTCTCGTGCCTCTGTCATTCCCTTTACTCCACTCTAATACTGATACATCTGACTTTAATTTCTCCTTTTCACATCTCAGGGTGAGTCTGATCATATTATGATCACTTTCTCCTAAGGGTTCTTTTACCTTAAGGTCTCTAGTCAATTCTGATTCATTACACAACATCTAATCCAGAATAGCTGATCCTCTAGTGGACTCAACCACAAGCTGCTCTAAAAAGCCATCTTGTAGGCACTCTAGAAATTCCCCCTCCTAGAATCCAGCACCAACTAATTTTCCTAATCAATCTACATTATGAAGTCCCCCATGACTATTTTAACATTGCCGTTTTGACATGCATTTTCTACCACACATTGTAATTTTTAGGCCACGTCAGTACTACTGTTTGGGGGTCTGTTTACACCTCCCATCAGGGTTTTTTACCCTTGTAGTTCCTTAGCTCTACCCACAATGATTCAAAACCTTCCAACCCTCTGTAACCTCTTTCTAATGATATGATTCCATTTTTTACCAACAGAGCAATGCTAACCCCTCTGCCTTCCTGCCTATCCTTTTGATACAATGTGTGTCTTTGGACATTAAGCTCCCAGCTGTATGATTGAGAGTTCCCTGTGGTGGAAACAGAATCAATCATTCAGGGCTTTGGTCGACAAATGAGGGAAAATAATTTGAAGGACTATGCCAAAAGGGAAGGATGGGATTGACTAATTTTCTCTCAGAGCAGACAGGAATGTAATAGGCTGAATCACCACCTCTTGCTGTGTAACCATTCTAGAATCCTCTGATTGCAGGGTGTGTCATCATCACACAAACTGCAAAGTTTAAATAACGACAACACCTCCTTCTTGAGCAGGGAATGAGAAACAATAAATAATAAGCCATGAAGCTCGCAAACTGTGAATTTAAACTAAAGCCTGCAATCCTGTTTGTGCCAGGCAATTTGTTCATTGCTTCTTGAGAATATAAACAGAAAATGGTGGAAGCAAGTCAGGAATTATTTAAAGTCATAGAATCATAGAAAAGTACAGCACAGAAATAGGTCGTTCACCCCTTCTAGTCCATGTTGAAATCATTTAAACTGCATACTCCTGCCGACCAGCACTGGGACCCTAGCCCTCCATACTCCTACCATCCATGTACTTATCCAAACTTGGCTTCAACATTGAAATCAAGCTTGCATGCACCACTTGTGCTGTTGGCTCATTCCAGACTCTCACAATTCTCTGAGTGAAGAGATTTCCCTTCATGTTCCCCTTAAACTTTTCACCTTTCACACTTAACCCATGACCTCTAGTTGTAGTTCCACCAAACCTCAGTGGAAAAAGCCTGCTTGCATTTCTAAAGAAAGAGAATGAGTGAGAGAGAGAGAGAGAGAGTTAATTATTGATCTTTCATCATAACTGGAAGAAAGTAGATATAAGGCATGTTTTAAGTTGCATTTTTATTTTACTTGAAGATACAGTGCAGAACAGGCTCTTCCGGCCCTCTGAGCTGCACACCCAGTGACCCACCAATTTAACCTTAGCCTAATCAAAGTCCAATTTACAATTACCAAAATAATCTACCAACTGGAATGTCTTTGGACTGTGGGAGGAATCTGGAACACCCGGAGAAAACCCATGCACACACAGGAAGAATGTACGGACTTACAGAGGTCACCAGAATTGAACACCCAGCTCCGATGCCCTGCGTTGTAATAGCAACTATATGATTGAGAATTCCCTGTGGTGGAAACAGAATCAATCATTCAGGGCTTTGGTCAACAAATGAGGGAAAATAATTTGAAGGACTATACCAAAAGGGAAGGATGGGATTGACTAATTTGCTCTCAGAGCAGACAGGAATGTAATAGGCTGGATTACCACCTCTTGCTGTGTAACCATTCTAGAATCCTCTGATTGCAAGGTGTGTCATCATCACACAAACTGCAAAGTTTAAATAAGAACACACCTCCTTTTTGAGCAGGGAATGATAAACAAGAAGTAATAACCCATGAAGCCCATGAACTGTGAATTTAAACAAAAGCCTGCCAACCCACACGCACACAGGAAGAACGTACAAACTTACAGGTCGCCAGAATTGTACGCCCAACTTCGAGTTTGATTGCATTGCATTAACTGCTACACTACTGTGGTCCATGTAAGGTGGAAGGGGGAAAGGGCATCCAAGGGAAGGTCAGGAAGTTTGGCAGCCCTGCAGTTTGATCAACATCGTGATCAGAAAACAACACCTTTGTGTAGAGAAAACAACACCTTGAGAGGTTTAGTGCAGTGGGAGAGAAGGAAGCAAAGGGTGTGGTGTTTGCATCTCCTGTGGTTCTACTAGGTAGTAATGAGAAGTTTAGAAAAGCAGAAGTAAATATTCATGGCAGAAATGGGGTAAAAATACCAGATTTTCAAAGGAAGAGCATGCTGAATTGATGACTACATTATGGCCAATCAATTTATAGATTCTGGATGGGAGGTAGGCACAGTTTGTTTGTTGTTGTGGAACATGGTGGTGTTGGTTGTGGTGAAGGGGAGATGTACAGAGTCACTGACGGTCCAGAAAACAGAATTTCATATTTAGTGATTTGGTCTAGGTGCTATTCTACGGTTAGAAATCAGCACCTCATTCATTAAACCAGAGCTTGGGGGAATAAGACCTTTACTTTATTTGGCACATTTATATTGAAATATCAAAAGATGCAGTGAAATGCATCACTTTACATCAACAACCAACACAGCTCATGGACTATGCTATGTGTCACTATGCTTCCAGAGCCTATGCTTCGATACAAACTAGATGGGCCAAAGGGCCTGTTTCCAAGCTATACTTTTCCATGACTCTATGATTCTACAGCATGCCCACAATTTATTTACCCTAAGTGTACACCTTTGGAACATGGGAGGAAACCAGAGCAGTCAGAGGAAACCCACACATTCATGGGAAGAAAACTTTTTGTGCTTCATTGGATCTAGAGTAACAATTATTTCATTCTCCTTTATGCTTGTGTACTGGAAATGACATTAAGCAATCTTGAATCTTGAACTTTTAATACAAACCCCTTATAGGGCTTTGTTTGTGAGTCATGGTAAAAAGGGATTGGGGTCCTGTTGTTTAAGTTGGAGGCAAAGAAGATTTGTGGCCCAGTTCTTTGTGCTAGAAAGTTAGTGGTGAAAGGATTTGGAGTCTTGTTCTATGAGATTAGTGGGAGACAATGGTCAACCCAAGGACTATATGTCCCTTGAGTTTGGCAGAGTTGGAAGTGAGAGACAGGCTGGAAGTCAATCCTGCCATCTGCTTGATCATGGGGCTGGAAAATCAGAGGTGGGAGGTCTTTTGGGCAACTCACACAAGTTGCTGGAAGAACTCAGTAAGTCACGCAGCATCTGCGGAGGGAGATAAACCTCAACATTTCAGGCCAGGATCCCTCCCCAACAGCTCTAGCTCACATGGTTATTGGTCCTCCTGAAGTTCAGGTGTAACCCGTACTTTTTGTACAGATCGTACCTTCAGGTTGAGTCAGTATTAAGGAAGAGATCCCAATGTTCAACAAATCTGAAACCCTTCACCCTGCATCAGTTCTTCAGCCACACATTAATCTGTCAAATTATCCTTCACTGGTGCATGGCACAGGCAGCAATCCAGATATCACAAAGGCTTTGTTCCTGCTTTTCAGTTTCCTACCCAGCTCCTTATATTCCCTCTTCAGGACTTCATCTCTTTTCCTAGCTTTTTCATTGGCACCAATATGTACCATGACTTCTGGCTGCTCATCTTCCCCCTTAAGAACGATCTGGACCTGATCTGGAAAATCACAGACCTTGGCTTCTGGGAGGCAACATACCATTTGAGAGTCCCTGCCACATCCACAAAATCTTCTGCCACTTCCCCTAACTATTGAATCCCTTATCACCACTTCTACCCACTTGGCTTCTGAGCCAGACTCAGTGCCAGAGACCAGACTTTTATGACTTCCCTCTGCAAGGTCATTTCACCCTCCCAAACATTGTCCGAAATAGTATACTTGTTATTGAGGGGAATGGCCACAGGGATACTCTGCATTGGCTGCTTATCCCCTTTCCCTCTCCTGATAGTCTCCAGTCATCTGGGTCCTGAACCTTAGGTGTAACTACCTCTGTATCTCCTGTTAATCAGTCTCTCAAACTCTCGAAGAGTTCATCCAACTCCAGCTCCAGTTACCTAATGAGTTATATGTTAATTAAATGGATCAGCGATTTGATGGTTTTGTGGCCGTGTTTGCAGACAATGCAAAGATAGGTGGAGGGGCACCTAGTGTAAAGGAAGCAGGGAGTCTGCAAAAGGACTTGGACAGATTAGTAGAATGGGCAAGGAAGTGGTAGATGGGATATAGTATAGGGAAGGCCATACACTTTGGTAAAATGAATAAAGTCAAGAGTTTTCTAAAGTAACAGACATAAAATGCTGGAGAACTCAGCAGGTCAGCCAGCACTTATGGAGAGGAATAAACAGTCGAGATTCAAGAAGTGTTTTGTGTGTGTTACTCTGGATTTCCTACACCTGCAGAATCTCTTGTGTTTAAGCTATTTTCTAAATGGGGAGCAAATTCAGAAACGCAAAGGACTTGGGAGTCATAGTGCAGGATTCCCTAAAGGTTAACGTGCAGGTTGAGTCGGTGGTAAGGAAAGCAAATGTAATGTTAACATTCACTGCAAGAGAACTAGAAAGAATATAAAAGCAAGGATGTAATGCTAAGGCTGTATATGGCGTTGGTCAGACCACATTTAGAGATTTTGCGCAGTTTTGGGCCCCGTGTCTATGAAAAGATGTGCTGAGTTTGGAGAGACTGTTCAGAAGAAGGATCCTGGCAGTGAAAGGGATCATGTATGAGGAGTGTTTGATGGCTCCTCAGGAGTGTACTGACTAAAGTTTAGTAAAATGAAACCTACTGAATATGGAAAGGCCTAGACAAAGTGGATGTGAAGCTGATGTTTCCAATATCAGGGGAGTCAGAACAGAAGGATGCCCCTTTACAGCAGAAGATCAGGAACTGAGTGATGAATCTGTGGAACTCATCGCCACTTTCAGTTGTGGAAGCCAAGTCATCGTGTATATTTAAAGTGAGGTTGATAGGTTCTTGAATTAGTAAGGGCATTGAAGGTTATGAGGAAAAGGCAGGAGAATAAAATTGAGAGGGAAAATAAATCAGCCATGATCAAACAGCAGAGCAGACTTGAGGGGGTGAATGGTTAATTTATTCCCCCATGTCATAAGGTATTTTGATATTCTGGCTGAGTGCATCACAGCCTTCTGGACTCATCAATGACTTCAGCATTTTTTGGCAATCTCACATAACCAGCATTCTCATTTTCCCCTTTGAGTTTTTAATTTCATTGAACATTGACGGAACAGCGCAGAAACAGACCCTTTGGCCCATCATCTCGGTGCAGACCATGACACCAATCCAGTCAACTCCCATCTGATTGCACATGATTGCTATCCCTCCATTTCCCTGCCTGCTCATAACCCTGTCAAAATGCCTCTTAAATGTTGTTATTGTTATTGGTCCTGATAAAGGGGCTTGTCCCAAAGCATTAAATTATTATTCCTTTCCATAATGCTGCTTGATTGCTAAGTTCCTCCAGCATTATGTGTGTGTTGCTGTTGTATCTGCTATACCACCAACTCTGGTGGCACATACTAGCCACTTACCACTCTCTGAGTTAAAAGCTTGCCTCATCAACCTCCTTTAAATTTCCCTCTTCACCCTTAAATCTATGCCCGCTAGTTTATTTCATTTCCACCCTGAGAAAATGTCTCTACATACCCTATCTATGCACGATCCAACTTTACCGGAAGCACCGAAGTTTGGTGCAGCCACTGTAAGGGCTCGGTGAGGGAGGATGACGTTGTAGGGTTCTTCTGCTACAGGAGTATGAGGGGCCAGGCTGGTTGAGGAAGCCCCTCAATTATTGTAGTAGAGTACCACCCCAGAGGGCCACACGAGTGGCAGCAATTCTATTGCTACGTGGGAATGTAATAGGATTATAATGAAAACATTGACCATGAATGTAATACCATCAGTCTCCTGAACCAGAGGAGATAATTTCACTCAACTTCACTTTCCCCATCATTGAAATGTTCCCGCAACCTATGGGCTCCATTTCAAGGGCTCCTCATCTCATGATCTCAATATTTACTTCTTATTTATTTGTTATTATTACTAGTTTCTTTTTGTATTTGCTCCGTTTGTTGTCTTTAGCACACTGGTCAAATGCCCAAGTTGGTGCGGTCTTTCATCGATTCTGTTATGGTTATTAGAACCATAGAACACTACAGCACAGTACAGGCCCTTCAGCCCTCCATGTTGTGCTGACCCATATAATCCCTAAAAAAAGGTACTAAACCCACACTACCCCATAACCCTCCATTTTTCTTTCTTCCATGTGCTTGTCCAAGAGGCTCTTAAATACCCCTAATGTTTCAGCCTCCACCATCATCCCTGGCAAGTCATTCCAGGCACTCACAACCCTCTGTGTAAAAAAAAACTTACCCCTGATGTCTCCCCTAAACTTCCCTCCCTTAATTTTGTACATATGCCCTCTGGTGTTTGCTATTGGTGCCCTGGGAAACAGGTACTGACTATCCACCCTATCTATGCCTCTCATAATCTTGTAGACCTCTGTCAAGTCCTCTCACATTCTTCTATGTTCCAAAGAGAAAAGTCCCAGCTCTGCTAATCTTGCTTCATATGACTTGTTCTCCAATCCAGGCAACATCCTGGTAAATCTCCTCTGCACCCTCTCCATAGCTTCCACATCCTTCCTATAATGAGGTGACCAGAATTGAACACAATACTCTAAGTGCAGTCTCACCGGAGATTTGTAGAGTTGCAACATGACCTCTCTACTCTTGAACTCAATCCCCCTGTTAATGAAGCCTAGCATCCCATAGGCCTTCTTAACTACCCTATCAACCTGTGCAGCGACCTTGAGGGATGTATGGATTTGAACCCCAAGGTCCCTTTGTTCATCCAGACTCTTAAGTAACTGACCATTAATCCTGTGTTCAGTCTTCTGGTTTGTCCTTCCAAAATGCATCACCTCACACTTGTCCAGATTGAACTCCACTCTGCCATTTTTCTGCTCAACTCTGCAGCCTGTCTATATCCTCTTGGATCCTTCGACCACCTATAGCTCCATCCACAGCTCCTCCAATCTTCGTGTCATCCGCAAACTTACTCACCCATCCTTCCACCTCTACATCCAGGTCATTTATAAAAATCACAAATAGCAGGGGTCCCAGGACAGATCCCTGTGGCACTCCACTAGTCACCGACCTCCAGGCAGAATACTTTCCTTCCAGAACTACCCTCTGCTTTCTTCCTTTAAGCCAATTTTTTTTATCCAAACAGCCAAGGTTCCACTTATCCCATGCCTCATGACTTTCTGGATGAGTCTCTCATGAGGGACCTTGTCAAATGCTTTGCTAATGTCCATGTAGACCACATCCAGTGCCCTACCCTCATCAATTTCTTTTGTTACCTCTTCAAAAAACCCAATCAGGATCATGAGGCTTGATCTTCCCTTCACAAAGCCATGTTGACTATCCATGAGTAGATGTATTTCTTCAAATGCTCGTAGATCCTATCCTTAAGAATCCTTTCCAGTAGTTTGCATACTACTGATGTAAGGCTCACCGGTCTATAGTTCCCAGGTTTCTCCCTATTACCTTTTTTAAGCAAGGGAACTACATTTGCCATTCTCCAGTCCTCCGGCACTTCCCCTGCAGCCAAAGAGGATTCAAAGATCATGGCTAATGCTCCTGCGATCTCTTCTCTCAATTCCCACAACAATCTGGAGTGTATCATATCTGGCCCTGGGGCTTTACCAATCTTAATGTTTTTAAGAAGAACCACCACTTCTTCTTCCCTAATCTCCACATTGTCCAGCACACAGGCCTGCTCTACTTCGACCTCACGCTGATCAAGATCCTTTTCACTTGTGAATACTGAAGCAAAGTATTTATTTAGGGCCTCCCCAACCTCCTCCGCCTCCAGGCACATGTTGCCCTCTTTATCTTTTAACGGTCCCATCTTCGTTCTCGTTATCCTCCTATTCTTCACATATGCATAGAACACCTTGGAGTTCTCCTTAATCCTACATGCCAAGGCCTTCTCGTGCCCCCTTCGAGCTCTCCTAAGTCCTTTCTTTAGCTCCTTCCTGGCTACCCTATATTTCTCATAAGCCCCTCTTACTTCCTGCTTCTTATATCTAACATATGCTTCCTTTTTCCTCTTGACGAGTTGCCTCATTTCTTCAGCCACGGTTCCCTTTTCCTACCATTTTTTCCTTGCCTCAGTGGGACAAACCTATCCTGAACCCAGCTCAAGTGGTCCCTAAACGTCTCCCACATTACTTCTGTGCTTTCCCCTTTGAACATCTATTTCCAATTTACTCTCACGAGTTCCTGCGTCATCCCTTCAAAGTTAGCCCTTCCCCAGTTAAGCACTTTACCATTTCATCTGATTTTATCCCTTTCCATATCTATGCTGAAGCTAAGGGAGTTGTGGTCACTCTCACCAAAATGCTCCCCCACCAAGAGGTTTGTCACCTGACCAGGTTCATTACCCAGAACTAGATCCAGTATAGCCTCTCCTCTCGTCGGCCGGTCCACATACTGTGTCAGGAATCCTTCTTGAACACACCTGACAAATTCAGCCCCATCTATCCCCCTTGCACTCAGGAAGTGTCAGTCAATATGAGGGAAGTTGAAATCACCCATAACTACTACCCTGTATTTCCTGCTCCATTCTAAAATCTGCCTGCTTATCTGCTCCTCGGTGTCCTGAGGGCTATTTGGGGTCCTATAGACTACTCCCAGCACAGTGAGTGATCCCTTCTTATTTCTGACTTCCACCCAGACTGAGTCCGTGGACACTCCTTCTGTAGCGTCCTCCCTTTCTATAGCCGTGATACTATCCCTGACCAGCAATGCCACTCCCCCCCACTTTTCTACCTCCCATCCTATTCCTTTTAAAACACCTGAACCCCAGGACCTGCAACATTCAATCCTACCCTTCCTCTAACCAAGTTTCAGTAATGGCCACAACATCATCGTTCCACGTACTAATCCATGCTCTAAGTTCATCCTCCTTGTTCCTGATACTCCTAGCGTTAGTCAATGGATTTATTGAGTATGCACACAAGAAAATGAACCTCAGGGTTATATATGGTGACATACATGCACTTTGATAATAAATTTACTTTGAACTTTGAAGAATGAAAATGCATTGCATGGTTTATCCTTGTAAGTATTTTTTAGTATGAATAAGGTTTATTTTGATATATAAAAATATACTGCTATCAGATTGCCCCTCAGCACCCAAAACTCCAGAGAAACAATTTAAGTTTGACATCTACTTGCTTGTCTTTCCTATTTGCGTATTTACTTGGCCTGTGCGAGGAATGGCGTGCCGCTCCTTGTAAGACATGAAAATGCCCGACGCTGGCCTCTCAGGCCTGAGTCGATGCCATCATCGTCATACTTACTTTATATGATTTCTTTTTGTGCTGGGGGGGGTTTGATGTTCTTCTTGCTATTTGCATGATTTGTTTCTTTTTATGTGTTGGGGTGGTTGATGTTTTCTTTGAACATCCATGATTTTCTTTGTTTCATGGCTGGCTGGACAAGACGAATCTCAGAGTTGTATATTGCATACACACTCTGATAATAAATGTACCCTGAACCTTGGACTTTGAATAAGGTCTTAGAAGTAGTGTCCGTGACCATTGGAATTTGTCAAATTGCACCCAAATACACACCCAAATGTTGGAAACTGGCAGGAAAATTAGAGTTCATATATCTGCCCCTCCCACGTCAAAGCCTCTGGCATGATCACAGGGTTTGAAGTGAAAATTTACAGAACCAGATTGCCCCGAGACAAGAGTTAATTAATGTTTTTAGCTTTAGGACAGGTAAATAATGTTTGAAAACTCTAATTTCAAACACAAAAAAAGCCAATGTTTGCATTGTTTTCAATACTGGGATCTAAAAATAAGGGTTCTGTTTTGTAAGTTATTTCAAGAAGCCACACCCCTATCCATGGGATTTTATTAGAGAGCTTGCAAAGTTGCACCTTCAACCATTTTAAGACATATGCTCAGTGTTTACTTTATTATGTACCTCCTCTACCTACAAATGGTAATAAAGTGACCATAATGTACACTTGTGGTCTTCTGTGCTGTAACCCGTCCATTTCAAGGTTCAACGTGTTGTGTGTTCAGAGATGCTCTGCACACCACTGTTGTAATGAGCTTTCTGTCACCTTCAGGTCTGCTTGAACCAATCTGGCCTCTCTCATCTGACTTCTCTCATTAAAAAGGCATTTGTGCTCGTAGACCTGCTGCTCAATGGAGGGTTTCTTTTTTTTTTGTTTATTGCACTATTCTCTGTAAACTCTAGAGACTGTTGTATGTGTGATACTCAAACCACCCCATCTGGCACCAACAATCATTCCACAGTCAAAGTCACCGAGATCACATTTCTTCCCCATTCTGATGTTTCATCTGAACAACAATTGACCCTCTCGACCATAACAGCATGCTTTTATTTGTTAAGTTGCTGCCACAAGATTGGCTGCTTAGATAGTTGCATTAATGGGCAGGTGTACCTAATAACGTGGCTACTGAGTGTATTCTGTCACTGGGTGGTGTAGAATCTACTTGGCTGAATTATTTTCCTTGTTTATCTGCTTGGGACTCACCCCTTTGGAGTGAAAAATGAATTCATTCCACCAGTCCCGCTGAAGGGTCGCACCCTGACACATCGACCTTTCATAGATGCTGCCTGGCCTGCTGAGTTCCTCCAGCATTTTGTGTGTGGCGCTCGGATTTCCAGCATCTGCGGAATTTCTCTTTCCCTGCCACCAGGTTTTAATCCTATTCTGCACATCCTTGGGTAATGGTTTGAATAAACTGCCTGTGAATGCTCCATTAACAGGTCTTCATGTTGTGTATGCAGCTTGCTTTTAATTGATTGGTGAAATCATTGGACTCATTGATAGTTTGTTGACAACTGATTTTAATCATTGAGCCATTTAGCCTGAAGTAGCTCATAATTAATTAACACAATAAAGTTCATATGATCCTGAGACAGAAACTAATATGCAGGGTATACCTGTCAAAAGTGCCTTACCGTGTGGCCTGAGAATAACCTCACTCCCTGTCTACCGTAATTTGTCATTTATACTTGTATTTATATGCAGAAGGCCATTGGGTCCATTAAGTCAATGTTGACTCAGAGGGGAATTCCTGGGAGACAAAGAAAATCTAGATTAGCTGGCTGCTAGTGTGGAAACCAGAGAAAGCTTTTTTTCCACTCCTGTCATCAGCACGCCTTAACCGCAGTATTGATGTTAACAACAGTTTCCTAGGATTGAAACTTCACAGGAAGTCACCTCCATTTGTTACCATGGGGGCAACAAAAATTGCTCAAAGATTGTCATGCCAAACTAATTCAAGATAGCTTGGCTAAGTTTTAGGCCATTTGCATCTCATGCATTGAAGAGGTTGGACAAGCTAGGATTGTTTTCTCAGTAGTGTCAGAGGCCAGAGGAAGAAGGATGGATATTTATAAAATGATGAGAAGCACAGATCGGGTAGATAGGCTGTGTCTTTTTCTCTGAGTAGAAATGCCAAGTACTAGACGCCATACACTCAGTGTCAACTTTATTAGGTACATCCTGTACTTAATGAAGTGACTACCGAGTGTATGTTCATGGTCTTCTGCTACTGTAGCCCATCCATTTCAAGATTCGATGCGCTGTGCATTCAGAGATGCTCCTGTTCAATGCATTGTTATTTGAGTTATTGTTGTCTTCCTGACAGCTTGAACCAGCCTGGCCATTCTCCTCTGACCTCTCTTATTAACAAGAAGGACTGCTCACTGGAAGTCTTTTGTTTCTTGCACCATTTGCCATAAACTTTAGAGACTGTTGTGTGTGAAAATCCCAGGAGATCAGCAGTTTCTAAGATACTCAAACCACCCCATCTGGCACAAACGATCATTAGATCTCATTTTAAAGACAGCTGTAGATCAATTCTGGTAAGGAGATTAAAGGTTACCAAGGGAAGCTGGGAACATGGGATTAAGGTTATAATCGTATTTACTTACTGCCCGTTACGCCGCTGGTGTTTAGGGCAACTGTGAAGGCCCTCTTTCTCTGTCTGTCAATACCGTTGCACACAGATCAAGAAAGATTCTTCATTGCTGCTCCCATAGCAATTGCTTTTGACCAGTCAGGGTTGTTAGCCCTGAAATGAACCCCTGAACCTGGAGGAGCAGTAAACCACTCTTAGTCTGGCTTCTACCCTTTGATCTGTTTTGCATGGGTGACCCTACCAAGAGTCAAAGCACAAGGCCCTGACTCCAGCCAACATGGCTCTTTGGGTTATTGAGACATGCAAGCCTCCAAACCCTACGACAAGGTTGTGGTCCTCTTGGACGTATAATCGTATCTGTTGTGATCTTATTTGAATGGTGGAGCTGGCTGGAGGGGTTGAGTTGTCTACCCTGGCTCTTAATTCCCATGTCATTTGGCCAGCTAACATTCGGCTGAGCACTAAATATCAGCTGACACTATGTACTGTGTGCAGGTGCCACTAAGAGAGGACATGAAGCTTCTCACTGACAGCATCTTGCAATCAGAATTACTAAAGAAAAAAAAGTAATGGAGACACAAGAGACATCCGATGCTGGCAATCAAAGCAACATACAATCCTTTGGAGGAAAAGCACCTCATAATCCGCCTGGGCAGTCTCCAATTTATAAAGATAAGGTTCAGCTTTGTTTTTCACCTGTAAATCAACACACACAGTGAAATGCATCATTTGCATCAATGACCAACACAGTCTGAGGATGTGCTGGGGCAGCCCACAAGTGTCACCGTGCTTTAGGTGCCAACAAATCTTGCCCACGACGCGCTAAACCGTGAGTCTTTGGAATGTGAGAGGAAACCGGAGCACTCGGAGGAAAGCCATGCTGTACTGGTGAGAATGTCCAAATTCCTTCCAGACAGCGGTGGAATTGAACCTGGGTCACTGGCGCTGTATTAGCATGATGCTAACCGCTAAGCTACTGTCCTGCCTGTGCCTTGGCAGCATGGTAATGAATCCTCAAGCTTCCAGTAACCCTTTCCCCTTTGCCCCTTTCTCTTATTATTTTTCTTTTTGTTGCTCACCTCCTGACCTCCATCACCATATCTCTTTCCCTACTCAACATGCTCCTCACACTGGTTAACCTCCCACCCGCTCTCCTTTTAGTCCATGATTTTCTGACCTCTCCTATCAGATTCCATCTTCTTCAGTCCTCTGTCATTTCCACCTATCACCTCCCAGCTTCTAACAAGTTTCCCACTCTTCCCTCGGTTCTCTTCTGCCTATCATTCCTCTCACCTGGATTCAGTGATCACCTTCCAACTCTCGTTCCCCTACACCATTTTACATAGAACATAGAACATTACAGCACAGTACAGGTCCTTCAGCCCACAATGTTACCCGACCTTTTAGGCCCTTCCCTCCATTTTTCTATTATCCATGTGCCTATCTAAGAGTCTCTTGAATGCCCCAAATTAACCTGCCTCTATCACCACCAGGATGATATTCACACACCCACCACTCTCTGTGTAAAGAACCTACCTCTGACATCCCTCCCATACTTTCCACCAATCACCTTAAAATGATGCCCTCTTGTATTAAACTATTTCTACTCTGAGAAAAAAAAAGTTATTTATACTTTATACCTGTTATTTGCCCTTGTTCTTTCCTGTTCAGGTGAAGCACCTCAACCTGAAATGTCAACTGTCCACCTCCCTCACTTGTATTGCTGTAGGAACTCAGTGGGTCGAGCAGCAATAATAAAGACGATGTTTTGGATCAAAACCCTGGATTGCGACCTAAAGTGTCACCCATTCCTTCCCTTCCCCTCCCTTCCCCACTTCCCACCACCCTGCCCATGACAGATGTCTGCATGACTTGCTGAGTTCCTCCACTAGAATGTTAGTTACCAGGAAAAGCTTATATTTGGGACATAATCAAAGTTTGAACAACGGACAATGAAAGTGAGCTTTTGGCCCAGAGCTCAAAGTGAGATGTGCCAGCAGGAGATCAGGTCTTGTGATCAGAAGTTACTTAGCAACAGTAGAAGAGCAAAACCAGAAAGGTCTGAAACAGGTCAAGGACTTGTGCTCGTTTCTCATTCTCGAAAGAGAGATGGAAATAAGTAAGTGAATTTGGTAACATTGTTAATTTGTAGCCAACTGTTCCCTTTGAATTTAAAGCAGCTTAGTCTTCCCACGATGGCCTTCATTTACCAATGAAGGTGAAAAGGAGGAGGAGCTAAGATGGCGCCAGAGGGCAACTTCTTCAAGTTCATCTGCGAAACAGCTTGAATTCCTCTCTTTAATGTCTCTTTTTTCCTTTTAAGAATGGCTGGGGTCCTATCAGAGTCCATGATCTGCAGCTGCATTCAAACTATGGTTTTTCACAGCCATGGGTTCCCTCTCCTGGAGCTTGCCTACCAGCCATTTTCAATGTCTCCAGGATTGGTGTGGAAGACATGTGTTCGAAGTACAGCCTTATCCGGCCCCTGTAGACTTGATTCCTCAGTGATGTCGCTAACTGGAACATCGTGGGAGATTAAAACTTTGTGACAGTGGGTGTGAAGACCTCTCTCTCTCTCTCAATGAGGGTGGGGTAGAAAGTCTACTGGTTCTCAAGTCAGGTGAGCTCGAATCAGCTTTATTTCAGACTGCAACATCAAAGCAGTGATCTATTGGTCTCCTCTCTTGCTGTGGAAGGTATGGCACCTCCCTGTCCCTTGTTAGTAAATGGAACCATTGAGCTTCTCAGTCCACAGTTAAGCAGATGCAAAGTACAGATTGGCAGCAACATCTCCTCCACGATTCCCATCAGCACAGGTGCACCACAAAGCTGTGTGCTTAGCCCCCTGCTCTACTCACGTCATACCTATGACTGTGTAGCTAAGTACAACTCCAATGCCATATTTAATTTTGCTGACACCACTATTGTTGGCTAAGTCAAAGGTAGTGATGAATCGCCATGTAGGAGAGAGATTGAAAGTCTCGTTGAGTGGTGCCTTAACAACAACCTCTCACTGAATGTCAGCAAAACCAAAGAGCTGATTATTGACGACAGGAAGAAATCTGAGGTTGATGAGCCAGTTCTCATCAGGGGATCAGAGATGGAGAGAGTTTTTAACTTTAAACTCTTCAGTGATATCATATCAGAGGATTTATCCTGGGTCCTGTACATTAGTGCCATTATGAAAAAGGAATGGCAACACCTCCACTTTCTTAGAAGTTAGCGTAGATTTGGCATGTCATCAAAAACTTCTATAGATTCACATCGGAATATCCTAACTGATGGTATCACAGCTTGGTATGACAACACCAACGCCTAGGAACAGAAATATCTATAGACAGAGAGTGGCAGATACAACCCTACGTCTATGGAGATGAATAAACAGTCGATGTTTTGGGCTGAAGGAGGCTCTCAGCCCAAAACATTGACGGTTCATTCATTTCCATAGATGCTGCCTAACCTGCTGAGTTCCTCCAGCATTCTGTGTGGGTTGTTTGTCAGTCTTTATTTATCAGAATCAGAATCAGAATCAGGTTTTTTATCACTGGCATGTGATGAGTAAATCAATTACAGTATATGTATATTAAATAGATTAAAAATTGTGCAAAAAAACAGAAATAATATACATTTAAAAGGTGAGGTCGTTTTCACAGGTTCAATGTCCATTTAGGAACTGGATGGAGAGGGGAAGAAGCTGTTCCTGAATCACTGAGTGTGTGCCTTCAGGCTCCTGTATCTCCTACCTGTTGGTAACAGTGAGAAAAGGGCATGCACTGGGTGCTGGAGTTCCTTAATAATGGACGCTGCCTTTCTGAGACACCGCTCCCTGAAGATGTCCTGGGTACTTTGTAGGCTACTACCCAAGATGGAGCCAACTAGATTTACAACCCACTGCAGCTTCTTTTGGTCCTGTGCAGTAGTCTCCCCATACCAGCCGGTGATGCAGCCTGTCAGAATGCTCTCCATGGTACATCTATAGAAGTTTTTGAGTGTATTTGTTGACATACTAAATCTCTTTAAACTTCTAATGAAGTATAGTTGCTATCTTGCCTTCTTTATAACTGCATTGATATGTTGGGACCAGATTAGGTCCTCAGAGACTTGACACCCAGGAACTTGAAGCTGCTCACTCTCTCCACTTCTGATCCCTCTATGAGGATTGGTATGTGTTCCTTCATCTTACCCTTCCTGAAGTTCACAATCAGCTCTTTCATCTTACTGATGTTGAGTGCCAGGTTGTTGCTGCGGTACCACTCCACTAGTTGCCATATCTCGCTCTTGTACACCTCCTTATCACCATCACAAAGGTTCAGTCACTTGGCACTCAAGATGAGGTAGTAAATTGGATTAGACATTGGCTTTGCGGGATAAACCAGAAGGTGGTTGTAGATTGTTGCATCTCTGACTGGAGGACTGTGAATCATAGTGTGCTGCAGGGACAGCTGCTGGGTCCTTCGCTGTTCGTTATTTATATCAATAATCTGGATAATAATGTGGTTAACTGGATCAGCAAATCTTGAACAGAGACACCTCTTTTTCCCTTATTAGAGAGAGAGCCTGTGATATGTTGAATTATCGGATGAACGAGTAGTCTTTGGGATACCACAAGTCTGTATCCTTATTGATGCTTTGCTGCATGGTTGAGTGCTCAGTTGGGGGGGTGGTCGCTGATGCTTTTTTGCTGGTGGGGGGGTCATTGCTTTGCTGCTGCTTATGTATGGGTGGGGGGAGCTGGGGGGAACTTGGGGTTCTAACATTTAATTGCCATTCATTCTTTGGGGCACTCTGTTTTCATGGATGTTTGTGAAGAAAAAGAATTTCAGGATGTATCATGTATACATTTCTCCGACATTCAATGTACCTTTGGAACCTTTGAAATTTGTGGATGACACTGATATCGGGGGTGTAGTGGACAGCGAGGAAGGCTACCATAGCTTGCTAGGGATCTGCATCAGCTGGAAAAATGAGCTGAAAAAATGGCAAATGGAATTTAATGCAGACAAGTGTGAGGTGTTGCACTCTGGGAGGAACAATCAGGGTAGGTCTTACACGGTGAACAGTAGGGCACTGAGAAGTTTGGTAGAACAAAGGGATTTGGGAATACTGGTACATTATTTGGTGAGTATGGAGTCACAGGTAGATCAGGTTGGAAAGAAAGCTTTTGGCACATTGGCCGTCACCAATCAATGTATTGAGTACGGAAGATGGAATGTTATGCTGAATTTGTATAAAATGTTGGTGAGGCTTAATTTGGAATAAGTGTGCAGTTTTGGTTACCTTCATACAGGAAAGTTGTAGACAAGGTTGAAAGAATGCAGAGAAAATTTATAAGGATGTTGCCGGGTCTGGAGGACCTGAGTTGTAAGGAAAGATTGAATAGGTTAGGACTGTATTCATTAGAATGTAAATGATTGAAAGGAGATTTGATAGAGGTATATAAAATTATGAGGGGTACGGATAGGGTAACTGCAAGCAGGCTTTTTCCACTGAGGTTGGGTGGGACTACAGCCAGAGGTCATGGCTTAAGGGTGAAAGGCGAGTTTTAAGGGGAGCCTGAGGGGAAACTTCGTCACTCAGAGGGTTGTAAGAGTGTGGGGTGAGCTGCCAACACAAGTGGTGCATGTGAGCTCTTAGCAACATTTAAGAGAAGTACATGGATAGTAGGGATATGGGGGGCTATGGTCCCAGTGTAGGTTGATGGGAATAGGCAGTTTGAATAATTTTGGCATAGACTAGATGGGCTGAAGGGCCTGTTTCTGTGATGTATTTCTCTATGTCTCTATGACTTCGAAATAGACATAAGGAAAGCATTTTTGAGCATTAGATCACATTACACTATTGTTTAAGGTCAAAGCCTTCCAACGTGAGGACGGTCTGCCTTTAAATACTTAATGTTTGTCACAAGACAGGTGATTAATTATTGAACGAGTAGGGTTTGGTTCCCAGTTAACATAAAGGAAAGGATTAAATTGCTAATGCAACCAACTCAAAATACTTCACTGTAAACATTCAAAACTAGAAATGTAGAAAGCTCATGAAAAGCCGGATTCATTTCTTGATTTATTTATCACATGTACATCAAAACATACAGTGAAATGCTAGATCAATTCAGCTGAAAATTGAGTTAACTTGGAGCAGACGAACTCTACACACGTTTTCCGTTTATTTCATGGCTGCCCAGAAATTCACCTCCTTATTTTTTTGTGTGGCATTCAGAATCAGAATCTGGTTTATTATACTGTCTGGCTAGATTCTGTTTGTAACTCTTTCTACAAGTTTTCTGAGCTTCCTCTGTAGTGGATCAGTTCTCAAACGACACTGAGACTGTGTAGTGATAGGAAGATAGAGGGCCCAGAGGCTTGATATCAGGACAACACCTTTTCACTCAATGACAAGAAAATGAAGGAGCTGCTATTTGATGTCAAGAAGTGGGGTGGAGCACACACCCCTTTATGTATCACTCAGCCACACTCAGGTTGGAGGAACAACACCTTATATACCGTCTGGGTAGCCTCCAACCTGATGGCATAAACATTGACTTCTCTAACTTCCGTTAATGCCCCTCCTCCCCTTCTTACCCCATCCCTGACATATTTAGTTGTTTGTTTTTTTTCTCTCTCTCTGCCCATCACTCTGCCTGTTCTCCATCTCCCTCTGGTGCTCCCCCCTCCACCTTTCTTTCTCCCGAGGCCTCCCGTCCCATGATCCTTTCCCTTCTCCAGCTCGGTATCACTTTCGCCAATCACCTTTCCAGCTCTTAGCTTCATCCCACCCCCTCTGGTCTTCTATCATTTCACATTTCCCCCTCCCCCCACTACTTTCAAATCTCTTACTATCTCTCCTTTCAGTTAGTCCTGATGAAGGGTCTTGGCCCGAAACGTCGACAGTGCTTCTCCCTATAGATGCTGCCTGGCCTGCTGTGTTCCACCAGCATTTTGTGTGTGATGTATCACTGATGCTGAGTTGGAGATAGTTGAAATTAAATGAGGGATAATAAATCAGCCATGATGGAATGGTGGAGCAGACTTGATGGGCTGAAGGTCCTAATTCCTGTGTCTTATGGATTTATGGAAATCCTTAAGAACCTAGGTGTAAATTAATACCAGCAATTTACCCTGGTCCAACCATGTGGATGGTATGATCAGAAAAGCACACCATTGCCTCTTTTTCCTCAGAAGGCTAAGAAAGCTCAACATGTCCCCATGACCTTCACTCATTTTTACCAGTGTGCCATGGAGAGCATTTTAACACCTTGGCAAGGCAACTGCTCTGCCCAAGAACGCAAGAAATTGCAGAGATCTGTAAACACAGCCCAGTCGACAACAAAAACAATTACTCCTCCTTTGCATCTGTCTACACTTCCTTCTGCCTTAAGAAAGCAGCCAACATAATTCTAGACCCCACCCACCCCAGCCATCCTCTCTTCTCCCCCCTCCCATTGGGCAGGTTGACCAGGTACAAGAACAGCTTTTACCTTGCTGTTCTATCCTTGACTGGATCTCTTATACAATAAAGATTAATTCTTGATCTCTCACTCTACCTGTTATGGCGATGCACCTTATTATCTATCTGTGCTGTACTTTCTCTGTAACTATAACACTATATTCTCCACTCTGCTATTGATTTTCTCTAAATCTTATACACTGATTCAGTTTTAATTATGTACCCGGAGATATACAGTGTAATGCACTGTTTGCGTCTACAACCAACATATCTGAGGATGTTGCCGGAGCAGCATCACATTTTGGCACCCGATATAGTATGCTCACAGTGCTCGGCTGAACGACTCAGAATGCAACAGGCAACAAAGCAACAACAGCAAAAGAAGCCCTTTACCTTCTTCCTACCTACATACACACTCGGACACTCCGCCAACTCCATTATGTGCTTAATCCACTGTATGCATGGAGCCAAAAGAATTGTGGGAGATCTTAAATGGATTTTTTGCAAATGTATTTACTTGGGAGATGGATACAGAGTCCATAGCTGTGAAACAACACTGTAGGGAGTTCATGGGCCTGATACAGATTACAGTGGAGGAGGTGTTTGCTGTCTTGAGGCAAATTAAGATTGATAAATCCCCATGGCCTTGTGTTCCCTTAGACCCTGTAGGACACTAGTACAGAAGTTGCAGGGGCCCTAGCAGAGGTATCTAAAACACCCTTCCCTTGGCCACAAGTGAGGTGCCAGAGGAATGGAGGATAGCTAATTGTGTTCCATTGTTTAGGAAAGGTTCTAAGAATAAGCCTGGAGATTATAGGCTGGTGAGGCTGACATTAGTAGTGGGAAAGTTATTGGATGGCATTCCAAGGGATTGGATATATAAGTATTTGGATAGACCTCAGGGTATGATTAGGGATAGTCAACATGGCTTTGTGCATGGTAGGTTGTGTCTAACCAATCTTATATAAGATTTTTTTAAGGAAGTCGCCATGAAAGTTGATGAAGGCAAGGCAGTAGATGTTGAATTTATGTGGACTTTAGCAAGGCCTTTGATGAGGTACCACAAGGGAGATTAGTCAAGCAGGTTCAGTCGCTTGGCATTTAAGGTGGGGCCTCTGCTGGGCATGCTGGGATGGGGGCTAGCCACATCTGTTAGTACTAGTGTTTGTTTGACGCTGTCTTCTGGTGCTTGCTCCATGCTGCTCTTTGGTGTTGGCTCAGTGGAAGTACAAGCTGGACCAGAACAATCTACAGTCATGCCACTCAGGGACTTGGGCTATATTATTCCTTTTTAAAATTTCTGAAATTGTAACCACATGTGCTATTTGTGCTATGTGTCTTTTGCAGTGTGCGCTGTGCGCCGACGGTAATGTGTTTTGCACTTTGGCCCCAGAGGAACACTGTTTCGTTTGCCCATATTCATGTACTGTTGAATGACAATTAAACCTGAACTTGAAATTGGATTAGGCGTTAGCTTCACAAGAGAAGCCAAAGAGTGGTGGCAAATGGTAGACGGAGGCCTGTGACTCATGGTGTGTCACAGGGATCAGTGCTGGGTCCGTTCTTGTCTGTCATCTATATCAACGATCTGGATGATCGAATGGTAAACTGGATCAGCAAATTTGCAGATGGCGCCGATATCGAGGTTGTAGTGAACAGTGAGGAAGACTACCAAAGCTTGCAGTGTGATCTGGACCAGCTGGGAAAATGGGCTGAAAAATGTCGGATGGAATTTAATGCAGACAAGTGTGAGACGTTGCACTTTGGTAGGACCAACCAGGGTAGGTCTTAGATTATGAACAGTAGGGCACTGAGAAGTGCAGCAGAACAGAGGATTCTGGGAATACAGATCCATAATTCCTTGATAGTGGCATCACAGATAGATAGGGTCATAAATAATGCTATTGGCATATTGGCCTTCATAAATCAATGTATTGAGTACAGGAGTTGGGATGTTATGTTGAAACTATATAAGACGTTGGTGATGCCTAATTTTAAGTGTTCCCTTTTGTTCACTTATCTACAGGAAAGATGTAAATAAGTTTAAAAGAGTACAGAGAAAATTTACAAGGATGTTGCTGGGACTGGAAGACCTGAGCTATTGGTTGGGTTGAATCGGTTGGGACTTTATCCCCTAGAACAAAATAGATTGAGGGGAGATTTGATCGGGATATACAAAATTATGAGGGTATGGATAGGATAAATGCAAGCAGGCTCTTTCCACTGAGGTTGGGTGAGACTACGATTAGCGGTCATGGGTAAGGGTGAAAGGTGAAATGTTTGAGGGGAACATGAGTGAAAACTTCTTTACTCAGAAGGTGGTGCAATTGTGCAATGAGCTCCCAATGAAAGTGGTGAATGTGGGGCTGATTTTAACAATTAAGAGAAATCTAGGTAAGTACATGAAAGGGAGGGGTATGGGAAGCTGCGGTCCTAGTGCAGGCCAATGGGATTAGGCAGGTTAATAGTTCAGTATGGACTAGGTGAGCCACTGAACCCCATTTGCCAAGGACAGTGTCATGGCTGCCTATGCATCAGCCTCCCCAGGTTAAACAAAGTCACATGCAGGCATTCTCCATTAATCAAATCCACCCTGACATTTCAGAGTCCCATAGTGATCACCGAAGAGGGCCGGAGTGTGAGGCCAGGAAGCTCCTCGTCACATGTTGGCAATTTGGGCAGTGGATGCTTGATTCAGTTGCTGGGATCTTGGACCCAGGTAAGAAGAGCCCTTCGTCCTGCACCCATGACTGAACAGCCCCATTTAGGATCCACTCTGCTCACCCCACTTGGGGAAAGAGCTGGAAAAGGTGCCCTAAAAATAGCCTGCCCCAAAACCTCCTGACTGAATTACTGTGTCCAGGGGGAATCACCCTATGCGGTCAGAACCAAAGAAACATGACCTTTGGAGCCTGGAATGTGCTCAGTAGATACACCTGGAGGAAATCTGTTCGAGAGGGAGCTGTGCTACATCAGAGAGTCTTCCACTGTGCCCCAGGGAACTAGTGGCAGCTGCAAAAGGAGAAGAGACCCAGCCTTTGACCACAGCCACCACTTACACCTGCCTGCAATGCACCAGAATATGTGGATCCTGGATCAACCTCTACAGGCACCTGAAGACCCATCAATGGACAACCCCTCAGGAGAACATCATACTCAACTCGAGTGATTGCTCTAATACTACTTTTAACCTACTATTAGTGATCTACGGTACAAACTACGGTTCTTAACAAGCAGTGGGTTTTCAGACCAGCAATGCGGTCTTGCGCTTTGCTATCTCCAGGAACGGTCTGAAAGATGGACGACCCGGTTCCTCGCTGATTTCGCTAACTGAAGCATTGCGGGAGACCAAAACATCGAGACAGCAGGTGGTGTGTTTGTTAATTGCCGACTTCTGTTGGAGGAAGGTCCCAGCACTCCAGTGAACACCCCTCTCTCTCTCTTTTGATGGAGAGTGAGGGTCCTCAAGACGGGGGGGGGGGGCTTGGAGAAGTGACGCAGAAGATTGTAATATCGGAACAGCGAGCTGCTGGTCTCCGCTCTTGTTGTTTCAGGAGAGACCTCTCTCTCTCTCACTGGAGAGAAAGAGCCTGTCTGAGATACTGAAGAGCCGGGCTATACACTGTAGTTTTTGATGGAGTCTTGATCAAGCTCTCTTTAGGGGCTTTTGGTTGGGAGTGGGGAGGGGGAGTCAGTGCTTTTAGTGGTGCGAATGGGGGGAAGGGAGGGGTTGATGGTTTTGCTGCTGTTGCTTCTGTGAAGGGTGGGGTTCGGGGCTTCAGTGTTCTATCATTCATTCTATGAGGTATCTTGTTCCATGGATGTCTGTGAAGAGTACAAATTTCAGGTTGTATTCTCTGATATTAAAGGAACCTAAATTAGCCTTGGGGTGGTTGTAAGCAGCTGCTACTGATCTCTATCACATTTTCACTAAGGCATTAGGGAGGTGCTGCCCACTGAGACATTAGAGAGGTCAGCCAAGCTTTACACTTAATCTGAGAGGATCTCC